>NC_133898.1:21244734-21561484 GCF_964199755.1 Larus michahellis
ACAGCGATTGAACTGGTGGTGTATTCATTAGAAAAGCAAATGTAATTTGCTACACTTAATCTTCGTTCTGTTTCTCAGTGATCTGTCTTCAGAATTTATTTTTCTTCTTTAACCTGGTGAGTCTTGTGGACCGGAAATGTCTTTTCTCTCTGGTAACTGTAAAGAAGATGTGCAAACACAGAATAGTTGGTTTCATCTGGAAACAACCAAACTGTGTTTCTAATAAATTGATATTAGAAACTTCTTGGACTTCAGGTTTTTGAATATAGTAAATGAATACTTGATTTTTCTTTTTTTTTTTTTTTTTAATCCACAAACATTTGTTGTTGGAATAGCAGGCTTGATTGTTTTTTTTTAAAGGAAAACAACCAAAAACTGTACAAGATGAAAGGAACACTATGAAATAGCAGTGATTACTTCTGAGAAGTGGTTTCTAAATATAGGAAACTATTTTTTTTTCTGTAATCCTGAAAAATGATACAACACACAGGGAAAACAATTTAACATGGAACTGCAAAACAAAACCTCAGGCAGTGTCGATTTGTTATTGCTGTATGTTATGTGGCTATGCAAACATTCCATGTCAGCTCCTATGTAAGCAGGATGAGCACTTGTTGAGTGGGCCTGTTGTGTTGTGTGCTGTGATGCAGTCCTAAGTATGTGATTATCTGCTTTTGGGTGCTTTTCTTGATAGAATGTAAGATTGGGAAGCCCGTCTAATTCAGGGTTTGAAGAAGGGTGACTGAAAAGGGAGTGAGTGTGAAAATGAGACAAGTTGAAGGGGCAATCCGAGAAATGAGATAGGAAGATACTTGGAGCCCTTAAGGCAGGAAGGGAATTCATGGCTAACTTAATCGCTGCACTGTTGTTGAAAAACCCAGGAAAAAGAAAATAAGTAATGAAACATTACATATAGCTGTATTTCTGAAGGGCATAGTAGAATGGTTTCTACTGTTCTGTTTAGGCTCAAACGTTTTCTGAAACTTCAGTCAACCTTTTTCCCCTGACTGCTGCTTTCTGTCATGTCAGAGGATGAAGTTTTTGCTGCTGCAGCAGAAGTACCTGGAATACCTGGAGGATGGCAAGGTCCTGGAGGCACTTCAAGTTCTACGCTGTGAACTGACGCCTCTGAAATACAATACAGAACGCATTCATGTCCTCAGTGGGTAAGTGTTTGGACTTTGAGAGCCCTTTCGGTGGGATTTTCAAAGGAATTATCTAGGTCTTGATAGCTGACACTGTGAAAGAAAAAAAAAAAAACCAAACAAACACCTCAAACTATATTAAAGCTATTATCCTGTTGATTAATAAGCTGTAGTGAGATATGCTAAAATGGCGAGTAAAGAAGACTGTTCAGTAGACAATATTCTGTTTCAGATGCTTGAAAACAACCTGATTATGATTTACTTTTGTAATACTAGAACTCAAATTAATACATACACATGCATGGTCATCTGATCTTGAATTATTAACCTGTTTTCTTAAATTTAATGAGTAAGTGAATATAGTCTGGTTTGTTCTTAGATGAAAATAAGACATTTCTAACTTCCTAAAATCTGTCCGTGTTTGTTTACTTCTATTGCCAATTTGTAGATGCTTCTGAAGGTGATGCATGTTTGTGTGGAATAGTTCCTTGCCTTTTTTCCTATCAGTCTCAAGCTTAAGTCATCTGTTTCCAGTTCGTTAAGAATGTTATGATATATATCATGCTTAAAAGTGAAAAGAATGATTCCAGAAAGACTTGGTCTGTTGGTGTGTGTGCGCTTTTTTCAAACAGGTATCTGATGTGTAGCCATGCAGAAGACTTGCGTGCAAAAGCAGAGTGGGAAGGGAAAGGAACAGCTTCCAGATCTAAACTTTTGGACAAACTCCAGAGTAAGATGTTCTAGTGTTTAGAATTTATTCCCACCTCTGAAAATCTGGTACATCTTACATAATGACATATCCCAGGGAATTGACTTTAACTGCATTTGCTAGTTGTTGTTTTTGTATTTCTTTGTTAATGGGGATATCTTTAGATGCCTATACCCTTTGGTCTTCTGTATCTAACCTTTTGCTGTCTCTGATAAACTGTTTGTAATAGGAACTTGTATTTCTTAGTTCTGCTGCATGCAGTAATAGTATAACTTGGTGACTAAATATGCAGTTCAGAGTGGCGGAGAGTGTTCTGTAAATGCCAGCTATACTGAGAGGATAAAACGAAGAGTGGCCTGTAACCACTAGTGATACTAGTACTGGTTGATAGTGGTCTCAGACTTTGTTATGAATTACAGTTCTTCCTCTTTCTTGTGGCTGGTGTAATACTATGTATCAGAGTTGTAAAAACCCATGGTATTCTTTATTTTGATAGTGTTAATAGAGAATTCCTTAAATGAACACAGCTGATGCTGTTGTTTTATTATTTAAAATATTTTGTTAAATACTGGGTTTTGAGTTAGCTTGTGTAAACGGTGCTTCTTGGCCAGGATAACATGTGCTATAACTACAAATACCTTGCATACAGTTCTGCTTTTCAGAAGTTCGTGTTTCTAATTCCCGATGTATAGCTGTAAATTTGACAAGCTGTGTGCACTTTTTTCCTGTAGCTTTTAAGCTTTATTTACTAAGGTCTTTTCCAAAAACACTCAAATCAAAATATGCTGTTACTTCTAACTTGGTTTTGATATACCTTTGTTTTGTTTTATTACTCTTCTAAAGCGTATCTACCCCCATCAGTGATGCTTCCTCCAAGGCGTTTACAGAACCTGCTACGTCAGGCCGTGGAACTACAACGGGACCGGTGCCTATATCATAATACCAAACTAGATAGTAATCTAGATTCTGTCTCGCTGCTAATAGATCATGTTTGTAGTAGGTAAGAAACCCTTGCTACTTGTAAGATGGGCAACAATGTGTTTTGTCTTTTAAAATAATCTAATTGTACCTACTGTTAAAAGGAACATGACAGCTCTCTGAGTTGGTTTAACAGGTGTTGACTGGAAAAAGACAGTTCTCATTAAATAAGTAGTGGGGGAGGAGCAGAGAAGGTGTGTATGAGAGACTTTGGTAGCTGGATGTGGGGTAAATGGAGTCAGAACGAAGCTTAAAATTTTAATCAGATGGGTATGAAAAGAATATATTACTATGCTAATCCTTAGCCACTTGTTTCTTGTAATGATGGACAGCCAGTCCGTTTATTCATCAACACGTGATTGCTCTGTTTTTTTCTCTGGAGAATCACTAGTATGTTACTTATCCAGACTCTGTCTTCAAGCTTGCTGGAATGCAGAAAACCTACTGAAGCATACTTCATGAAGTCAACTTTAATAGTGGCCAGTGAGGTGCTTTTAGACGCAAAGGTTAAAACAGGGTAGAAACATGCAGTAAACATTTCTGTTTTACGTAATATGTAATATGAATGATATAGAGAACTACTTTCTCAGATTTTTAAGATAGTAAGAATTGAATGACTCTCACATCTACATATTAGCTCTTAAGGCTATCTGGATAACTTTTAACAAAACTAATGCTGATTCTGAATCTTCAGAATGCCATACCGTAGTAGACACGAAGCAGGAAGATGTTTGTTTGTAACAAATGGCTGACTTGAGTGGTTTTTTTCTCATCCAGCAGAACTTGGACGATGACCTAAAAACTCAGTGTAGCTTTTATTGAAAACTGTACATGGTGTAATAAGGGAACCATGGCTAGGACGGCTATAAAATATATGATACCCATATACGTTTGTTCATGTAACAGGCCAACCCTTGGGCTTATGAGGGAATCTTTTTTTTTTCATGTTAAGGTTAGCTCATCTGAGGAAGTTAAATGCTGATAAACTTGCTTGTAGAAACTTTCTGAACTTGGCTGCTTTGACTTACGTTCTTGGGTTACTTGGAATCTGTTTTTAAAGATGCAGACTTCCATAGTACCTCACTGTAGCCATGTTAAGGTTTTAAAATTAATATCCTTGGCACTTTATGTATTCAAGTAACTTTTTTTAGATTATTGTCTAGCTTGCAATTCTGCTACATCACATTGTTGCAGCAGTTTTGTGTGTGCATGGACATTTGACTGTACCCCCTTTTAAGTGCTATTGGAAATTATCAGATACTGGAATTGTGGCTTCCCTACTTCAGAAGTGATTCTTAAAATCAGACTAATAGAAAGAGATTTAATTTTAGTCTTTTTACAAGTCCATAAATAACATTGGATGTTCTGTAGGGGTTTGTGATTACTCAAACCCCAAAGAGCATTCAAGCCAACTGCAAAGAACATGGTTTACTGAAGTTGGACTTAGCTGAAGCCAGACATAAGGTAGTATATGCAACAAATCTGGACTTGAATGTCACCTAACTGAATCTGTTTGCTGACATAAGTTTAGCCATAGGTGGTGTGTCTGGATTATTTTTCTTTTCCACCTAATGTGGTACTTCCTAAACTTGCATATTTGGTATGTATACATACATACTCATGACTACTTTAATTTCAAAAAAAACCCACTTCAAAATAAAGGCTTCCATTCTGTCCTCAACTCAACCTATTGTACCTACCTATTGCAGGGGTCTGAGATCAGTATGTGGTGCGCTGTACGTGCTGCCATGCTTGGGCATAATGAGGTGAGTTAAAGACAGTGGAAGCCAAATTTTGATTAAACTGACAGAAGTAACAGTAGTCTAATAGCTTAGATGATTTAAGTTCTGTAATACTTAAATGGTAGAACACTGATAACTTTCCCTTTTTTATTTGGAACTAATCTGTTTTGGACTTCTGGCAATATTTTCATCAAGCATGCTTGCATTGCACTAATAGGTAAAATATTTAACTAAAACTTAATCACTTAATAAGAGTGGGAGATAAGAGGGAGAAACTGCTGGGAGTGAAGGTGAGGGATTTCATCTTATTGTGTGTGAGATTTTGATAATAAAGAATTGATGCTCTTGGGGGTGGTCTTTTTTTGTTTTGAGAGCCTTCAGCCTAGTTTCAGTTTGTTTGGGTACACTCTGCTTCCCCCCCCAAATTCTTTTGTCTTGCTTTCATGTAAATAAACTTTAGTCTGAGTTTAGAAACAGTGAAGCCCCAATGAGAGGTGAATGCTGATGCTTTCTAGGTACTAGCTTAATGTAGCATTTTTGAAAAAGAACCATTTTGGAAGTTGAGGAATAGATCTTCTGTTGTATGTACAAGGAATAAAAAAGTATCTCTTTGATGTTTTATTTATGATTTTGAACTTCTGTAAATACAACAGATAACTTTATTAGATACTTTGTTTCAGTATGTGAACAACATGATTCAAGTGTATTGTGCTGAACAGAACAATTTGTAATGAAACACTTCAAAAAAGAAAAAATTAAAAACCTCTGAGCTACAACAATACCTAATTACCAAAACCAGAAACTGGTAACAACTGGTTTTGATTTCTTGTTTCAAGACTGCTGCTATTTCCTCCTGCAGAAGGTTTATTTAATGCATGCTTTGCTACCTGTGAAGTCAAACTTGCCGGATTGTATGTTTCATTAGTTAAGTGAAGAGAACTTTTTGTGAGAGCACTCTGATCTGACTGGATTGCAAATAGCATAGTTCAATACTGGGACATGTCTGCAGCAGCTGTATCGACTGTGCCTGTTACCTTTTTTAGGAACCTAAAGACCACCTTACTATGGAACTTGTGTCCTCCAGCATTATGCTGCTTGCTTTTCATGTCTGCAAAACCTTGGCTGTTTTTCTTTATGCTTTAAAATACAAGAGCTATTGTTCTATAGGGTATTTTTTTTTTTAAATGGAATATGCTGGAAAAGGCTCTTTTGGGACACAGTGTGCCCCTTGTACTTCGTATTATGGATAAAGACTCTTTCACCTTCTAGAACAAATTGCTGCTCTGAGGAAAAACATTAACTTATTACAATGTGACTAAATAATAATGAAATGCTCTTCCTGTAGGTGCACATATCTATATAAGGGCTTGCCTACTTCCCTCTAGACTTCAAGGAAAACAAAGTCTTCTTTCATGGGTGGGGCTTTTTACCTTGGGCTCAGTGTTGTTCTAGTGGCAACTAGACAGCTCTTGGTCAGCTTAAAGCGGGAGCGGAACAGACTTGTGTTTCTCTATAAACGAGTAAGTAGACATACCCAAGGAAGCCAACTACGGATATGTATATGTACATGTACACTTTGTCTGTCCTCCTCTACCATAAGACGGGAAGTGAGGGATGTATGGTTCTTAGTGCTGCTCAATAGTCTTTAAGCAGGGAGTATAGGAAGCATCTTCTAGTAAAAGAAAATGGATTGAGAATATATAGACGCTGTATTAAGCAGAAATTTTTCTAGCTTCTGATAAGAAGTAGTTTTTTTGGTGTCTGTCAGCCTGGCTACCACCAAACTGTATTTTTAAATGCAAATTTACAGGAAGTAGGGTGTTGGGTTTTTAGGTTTCTTTTAGGCCAGTTTATGTCCATGGATAAGTATGTTCACAGAGACCGTCGTTGTTACATTAGTACTGCTGTGTCCCATTAGAGTTGTGTTGCCCTGTTGGCACTGAGCACCATAAAAACTCAATGTAAGACTAAACCGCTTCGGGATCCCTGCAGTTCAAGAAACAACGTCTATGGTTAGAGACTACCTTTTAGTGCCTCTGAACAATGAACTTGTAGTTAACTGGAGTACTACTTATAAAAGCAGTCATCTACTGTAAAAGCCTACATTGATTTTAGCTTAGCTCTAAAATTCTTGTACAGTGGGCAAGCTATAAATAAAATAAAATTTGTCTCTAGTGCTTGCCTAACTTCATATTTTGACTGTTAGCTTTTCCTCAGTATGTAACTAGAAGATTAAATATTAGCTCTGGAGAAATGTTTGACTCTTCTCCTTCAGTAGTTTATCATATAATACTTTGTTTGATAAACACTTAATGTTTTACAAAATAACATAGATTTTGTGAGGGAAAACAGTTCAACTTGAAAGCTCATAATGGTATCATGTTAGTTATGCAAAGAAAGTGAAAAATGGCACAAAATGAAGGGAAGGAAACACCTAACTTACTGCAAGATCACGTTCAAGAAAAAGAAGACTTCTTTTACTCCACTTTTATGTAAGAATCACTCCTAAAGATTTGGCAAGATACAGCTAAGCGAGTTAGGTAGTTACAGAAACCTCACATGTAAACAAAACATTGCATGTAGGGTTCAAAGAGTTTGGACTCCAGTATTTTCCTTATACATCATAGAAGCGTATAGTAATTACTGTTACACTCCTAATGAGGTCAGTTTTCTTATGCTTTCATGTAATTTGGAATAAATTATGCAAGTGGAATAGGAGTAGTTCTAAGTTCTTAAAATTAGTTACGATCGCTTGGTGGTATCAGCTTTTTACCAGATAAGACACTTCATTCTGTGCTTATTTGAAGCAGCTGTTAATAGGGGATTTTTCCAAGTTGTCTGCTCTTACACTTAAATAAGTTTTTGTTTTAATTTTTGCTAGCTCAATTTTAAAAAAAATCTTAGTGCTTTCTTATTAATCTGTGAATCCATCCTTTTCTTTTCCCAGGAAACAGTTCCCATGCTATACACAGCAGATACTAACGGAGCACTGTAATGAAGTGTGGTTCTGTAAATTCTCCAATGATGGCACTAAACTAGCAACGGGATCTAAGGACACAACTGTTATTATATGGCAGGTTGATCCAGTAAGTGTGCAGCATCTTAAATGTGTATGATTTGTCTTTCACTTCCCTCTTTTTTTTCTCTTTCTAGGATTCTTTGATTTTTTTTTTTTTTTGTATGACAGGCTAACATGTATTGTAGCTGCCGACTAGGGTATTTCTCTAGGGTGTAAAAGACTGAAGATCACAGTCAGTGTGAGTTGGTGAAGGAGGACATTGAAAACTCACAAGCCTGAGTGTAACAGGCTTGAACTGTTGGCTGCTTTGGGGCAGGAGCTTTGTGTGCCCCTAGCTGGTACCACATGGTAGAGCCTGCTGATGCCCTCCAGGGGAGCTTCTCAGCTGGAAGGGCTCGAGAAGCATTGGGTGAGAGTGGAAGGGGCATGGCAGTGAGGAATCTTTCTTCTAGTCACTCTTACTAGCAGTACTTCTAATCTGTGTATGTGCCTAACCCCTTTCTGTTCCCTTGTTATTACTACTAGTACACTTGGATCCAACTACTCTATCCATTTCACCATTTATTAACTTAGTTCTGAGTAACAAAATGGTATGTGCTAAACTGAAGTTGTATCATTATACCACTCCATGCCAGTTGCTGTTGTAAGATTTGCCTTGGCTTGAGGCGAGGATTTAAACACTTGTCAGAATTCACTGACATGTGGAAGTATACCCATCCATTTTCTTACAGACTGTGGTTTTAGGATTTGATACTAATATGTGGCACTGTTTCTCTTATATGAAATATCCTACATCTACAAGATTTATGTATTGTTACGTAAATAAAAAGATTGAGCAGTGAATCTAAGACTGTTTTAATTGATTGGTGGAAGTGATATGAAAGTATGTCCATGTATTTCATAACACTTGAAAACTGAATAAACTCGAACATACGCACACAGTATTTGAAGTTGTTAACGCTTGTAAAACACTATCAGAAGTAAGAATCGTACAGTTTTTAACCTACCAACTGGTATGCCAAGTGGAAGATGAAACGTTTTTGCAATTCCATACTGGCTTTCAGTAGGATTTGAGAGCTGAATTTAATCCTTTCCTTCCACTACAGGTTAGGAAGCCATATAATTTGGGTCCTTTTTGCTGTTAAGAAGATGGGAGAACTTCAAACCCTGTTCTGTGTGCATAGCTGTTACATAGCCTGTGAGCAAGTGCTATGGATTTTTCAGGCGTAGAACCGTTGCGGTTTGTTTATTACTGGGGCCAGTGTGCTCTGGGCCAAGAGATGCATAATGGCATAATCTGACTTCTGTTATTTAGTTAGGAAATGATCTGTATTTTTTGTGGGGTTGTTTTTGTTTGTTTTTTACCAAAGTAATTCTCTAAGTAAATTAAGGATCAAATCTTTTTTGCAGTTGACTTGTCACTTGATTGTAGAGGCCCATCTTCCTTTTATATTGGTGGGTTTTAATACCCAACATCTTGATTAGCACATTTTATAGTGAATTGTTAGCAAATATCTGGTGAGTGTTTAGACTAACCTTCTTGGCTGAGGGTTACTAAAGGAACAAAATCTCTAATAAATAGTGGGAAAGCAGCTTTCTGTAGAGTTTTATCTTCTGTATTTGAGTACTTTAAAAAAAAAAAAAGTAAACCCTTTCAAGGAGCTAGATACCTCAATAACATTATGCCACATAACTTAAATAGTTCATTTTCATATTTGCCAGAGCACGCTTCTCACATTTCCTGTAGCAGTTGACAGTGCCTTTTGAACCATAAGTTTAATCAGGTTTTCAAAGTTTTAGGTATATAGAATTATTCTAGTCTATATGTATAAACTACAGGGAAACATCCATCCGACTCTGTGTGGACAAGCCATGGGAGAACACTGTTTTAAATTAACAGTGTTATATTTCTTTTTCCACGCATACTTCATGTGTGTGAGAATCCTTCATTTCTCCCTTTCTTTTCTTCATCACCCCTCTTGATGTGTAATGACATTGCTTCCATGTCTCTTCTTCGTTTCATACCATGAATTTCTTATTTCTTTTCTAAGACACAGCTACATGTCTGAGCTGCCTTAACCCATGCTTCTGTTTTTCATTTTCATTTGTTCGTTTTGAAGTTCTTACGCAGACTGAGCAGCATTAAGTAATGTCTTCAGTGAACTAGGATGTCTGTGTGGAAGACATTATTTGACTGTTACTAAGCATGGCAGAATCTCTAGAGCACAAAGGATAAGCACAGTAGGCGCATCACCTTGTCTGGCACATGTCTTCTTGGATAGAGCTCTCCAACTTGTTCGTTACAGAAACCTTCCTTTTTTTTCTGCACTTCCTAAAAACTGTTGACAGGTTTTTGGCTTTTCAGCCAGGGATCTCAACTACTACAGAGTTAAGTTGATACCTGAATAGTTCTTTCTTCTACATAACAAAAATCTGGGAAGCTAGATGTAAGGGACAGAAGTGCTGGTATTTCTTTTGGTGGTGGGTGGGAAGCAGATTGACTAAACTTGGGGCTGTTTTCCTGAAATATCATTGACTGCTGGTCTAGAGCAAAACATGATATAGCAGTTTTGCTGTATTTGCAGAGAAGTATGAGAGATAGCAATAGCCACAAAGTACTATCATTAGAAGAGGAATAGCAAACGTGATACAGAAGTGACAGGCTACTTAATCCTGATGTAAAAAGAAACACATCAGTTGCAGGCACGCTCCAGGATGTGAGATGATGTCAGACATGACTCTGTTTCCTTGCAGATCAGTTTAGCTACAGACACAGCAGTGTCTAATGCATTCCAGGAATAATAATTAGAATGGAAAAGGGGACTTGAGGAGGTCCATTTGTTTGCCTCTTTTTCAGTGTGCTTTGAAGATTATTCTTAGCCTGCTTTCTTTTGAAGAATTTAGCTTTTCTAGCTAACAGAACCTTCAAAGCTGCAGGCTGGCTGAGAGTCACCAAATCCCTTGCAGCTGATCCCAGGAAACAGTTCTTGGTGTCACTCTGTTGACTGTGTTCTTTCTCTTTAGAACCAGGAGGTGCTCTGCTGTTTAATACTAAAACAAAAGAAAGAGAGGGGACAATAAGAGACATCAAGGTAGATTTTCAAACAAGTCACTCGTTTTAAAGATAAGTGGGAGGTATAAACATTGCCCATGCAGGACCCGGGGAGTGGGGGGAAGAAGGGGTGAGGGAGGAAAATCTACTTGCCCTTTTCCAACAGGCTTCACAAAAACTACTGTCAACAGTTTAACAAGCTCAGTTCTACTTTCTGTATATGCATGTTGCTGTCAAGAGTCAGTGCTAATACTGTATTGAAGCAGGTTTCTGTATTTAGGAAGCCAGTGTATGGTTGTTTCACAGTATCCAGCTGTACTATTTATTTTGATAAGCTGCTTGAAAGTCAAGTTCCTCTGACAAGGCAGCAGTAGAAGAGTTGTAGCATAAAGGTGATACAAGGTACTCTGTGTGAGCCAAGTATGCTTCATTCACTAAATCTGGCAGAAAAGATAGAACAGCTTGCTGTAGGCAGCACTAAGAACACCTCTCAAGGAAGCTTTTAAAAATATCTTTCTGTAAAACTTTTCCTGAGCAGCACACACAAAATATACTCAAGTTTATAAAAACATTGGCACTTGGAGGTTTTTCCCTTCTCAGCATGCATAAAGGTTTTGGCTCTCTGTTTAACCGTAAGAGAGTCCCGGCATGTCTTTTACTTTTATGAAAGTAACTTAATTATGTAAAATATGGATAATGGTACTTTTGTATACGAGTAGATGTAGAGAGACTTGACACTACAGAAATCTTCTGTACTAAACCAAGTGTAATGTAATGTGCAACTCTGTGTGCAACAGTATTTTGGGAGTTTCATGTTCAGAATCATGGAAGACTAGAACAAAATTATCTACAAGTGTTCTTGTTTTGCACGTTGAAACTTAGAAGCTTTCACTTTGTTTCTACTCTGTAAACTAGCAGCTGCTTTTCCAATAGGAACCTATTCATATGCCTTGTAAAATGCAGGTGCCAAGTTGCATCAAGCAAACTTGCCGTGCTGTGCTTGGACACGCTGTATACGTGAAATCTAGTAGGAGTTTATTTGCATTATCTTAACAGAATCTCTCTTGTTTCAGGATACTCACCAGCTAAAACTACTTAAGACGTTAGAAGGTCATGCGTATGGTGTCTCTTATATTGCTTGGAGTCCAGATGACAACTATCTTGTTGCCTGTGGCCCAGATGATTGTTCTGAGCTTTGGCTCTGGAATGTACAAGTAAGTGGTGACTAAGAGTAAAAAATAAGACTTTGTGGTCAGCCTACTGCTTTTGTTTCAATATGTAAATATGCTAAGCATGAAGGAAGTCGCTTCTACAGACTTGTACGAAGGTGTGATTGTGTAAAGAAGAGAGACTGATCTTTTTTGGTTTTTTTCCCTAATTTGAAATACAGACTATGTTGGCCTACAAATTCTGTACTCCGTTTGTACAGAAATGAAATTAGAGTTCAAGTTTAAGTGTCCAGGACTGTGCATCAATTTTAGTGTATCTGGTTACAGATCACTTCTGAGAAGGGATGGTGTAAATCCATAGGACCTTAGAGGGCTACTGAAGAGATGAGCAGAGTAAATTAATCAAGAGAAACACAGGGCAGAATTATCATCTAAGGGGAGCAATTGCTCGCTGAAGATTTTGATAAGTAGCAGAAGTAAAAGATACAAGTTATTTTTATTTTGTGTAACCCTCCCAGTGATATTGGTGGAAGGTCCACAAAGGCTTAAATGTATGATTTCAGAACTTTGTTTTTCAGTCAGACACTAGATTATTTAGCTGTTTCCTCCATGAGTTGAAACACATTTTCTGCTATTGATTTTTTTTTTTTTTAACGGACACTTGAATTGATGTAAAAGCTTCCCCTACCTTGGTTGTGGTTTATATAGTCTTTCTTTTACTGTCTTGGACTCCAAACTAATTTAGTTTCCTAAAACAAAAACGCTTCCTTTTTTTTCACCCTTGGAATACTTTTCTTGTGTTCAATTGATTAAATTGGCACAGTGAAGGCCACTAGAGCTGGCACAAGGGAATAGAGAGAAGCCTTTACTGTTTCGACAACGGTAAGCCATTTACTGGCTCTCTGTCGTGTGAAACAGTAGTATTATAAGCTGTGGATGAAAGCTAAATTTTGGCATGGAGAGCTACAGCTCAGGGAGGAAAATGTTCTAAACGCTCTGATACTCCAGCTTTTTACTAAAATATATTTTGTCATCTCCACTTTCTTTTGGTCTCCTCCTGCGTCCTTGCTTTCTATGTTTGTTTTCATTTCATATTGCTCGTCTCTTATGCGTTCTTCCAACTTCTTTCAATTCCTCTCTTTACTTATAATCTTCAGTTGTCTGACACACCAACTAGTCCATCTCTCCTGATTTGAGGGACAAAAGAAATTGTCCCAAATCAAGTCCAGGCTTACTGGAGATGTTGAAGTAGTTCTGCCTTTTTATTGCATTATTCATAGGTTTGTGTTGCTTTTTAATAAACTTGTTGAAATAATGCATTTCCAAACACTACACATGTCAGATAAAATTATCAATGCTTTTTTGGGAAAGGGCTCTGGCCTTATAAGGCCTTGCTGCCTTTGTTTATTTTCCAGACTGGGGAGCTGAGGACAAAGATGAGCCAATCTCACGAAGACAGTTTAACAAGTGTGGCCTGGAATCCTGATGGGAAGCGTTTTGTAACGGGAGGTCAGCGTGGGCAGTTCTATCAGTGTGTAAGTTCTCTGCATCTGTCCCATTGAAAAGAAAGCAAGAAGTGAAAGTTCTGTCACAGTCAAATCTGAGGCTCGTGTTTTTTCGTATGTGCACACGCTAAAGCTTCTGATCCTTTGTAATTCAAAGAAGCAATACAGTAATGCAAGTATTTCAGCAGCACTTCTGTTTGTATGTAGCAATCAGAGGGGTTCAAGCATCTTTTGTAGATGCCTAAAGGAGAGTTTGTGGGCTGGGAATTTCTTTCTTAGCTGCTTTTGTCCACAAATGTTGTTTATTCCACAGGTTTTTTTTACTATGTCTGTCTTAATTTTTTGCATGCTGTCTTTGCTTAGTGTGAACAGAAATTTGAAACCCTCATTACTTGACTAGTGTTGATTTTGGGTGGTGGTCCACAGTCTCACCCTACTTTATTTGTCATCTGAATTGGTGCCCAGAATAATAGTGCAATATGCAAACCTCACCCACTGCAAAGGTGAGCTCTGTGACGTGACGTAGATTGCACGTGTCACGCACAAGAAAATAAGTGATGAAAGGCATTCTTAGCTCTCCAGGACAGTTAGATACCTACAAAAGCTCTTGGTTAAGACAACCAAGGCCTAATTCATTAAGTCCTCTCTTTTACAGGGTGAGATTGCTTTCTGTAGCAATTGTCTGAACAGAAGGTGGAAAAGATGCTTTTGTCACAACTCCTCAGAAATTTGAGACTAACAGTTTTGTTCTGTTTTTTGTTTTTCTCTTTGTGATTAGGATTTAGATGGTAATCTGCTTGACTCCTGGGAAGGGGTGAGAGTACAATGCCTTTGGTGCTTGAGTGATGGGAAAACTGTTCTAGCGTCGGACACACACCAGCGAATTCGGGGTTATAACTTTGAGGATCTTACAGACAGGAACATGTAACTACCTCTTTCTTTGGTTTTTGAACTCCTGGTTCTTGCTGTCAGAAGAAGATTGAGGAAGGGTTTGTGGAGCAGGATGGGAAATAAATTCTTAAAATACTCTCAGTATTAAAAGAGGAGGAGGACAACATGGGATAAGAATTAATGACTTCCAGTTGCAGCAAGAAGCATTAGATCGAGTATTAGAAATAACTTCATATAAGCATTGGAGTGGGTTTCTGGTGGATGTTTTGACACTTCTGTCATCAAGAGTTGTCTTCATCTCGATTCCTGACATATTTTAGTAGATCCTGCCTTGAAGTTAGGAGTTGGATTTGAGGTCTGAAATCCCTTTTGGTCTTGGGATTTGTCATAAGTGTAAGCAAACTATCGCGGACCTGACTTGTACTGACATAAAGAGACATACCTAATTTCAAATTCAGAACTATCCTTCCCTGATAATATTGCAGAGACAGGACGTGCCTTTTGTCTTGGTGTTGCATCATTGTTTGGTTAAGCGGACTCTTAACACCAATGTGTCTTATCATTTCAGAGTGCAAGAAGATCACCCTATTATGTCGTTTACTATTTCAAAAAATGGCCGTTTAGCTTTGTTAAATGTAGCAACTCAGGTGAGTTGGTGATAAGTGGAAATGCAAATAAATCTGCTTGCAACTGCTACCCATTTTTAAATATTTAGATGCGAATTGGAATATTTGATATTAAACAATTGCATTTCATGTAATACGAAGGCCTTAATATTCATAAGCATAGCATGGCATTCTCTGACAAGAAGGCAGTCTCATTTTTGAGACTCGCTTTTTTTGACTGATTTACAGTCGAGTTTCATACTGTGAAATATGTACCATTAAATGCTAATATGTGGTTATTGCATTAAGAAGCCAGGTACAGCAAGAATTGTGGCAGGCTGACATGTCTGGGGATGTGAGAATTAGATTTTATTTATTTATTTCTACTTTTGGAGCCTTGGGTAAGAATAGGAGCTTTCGGAATAGAAGGGACCACAGACTGGAAGTTTAATCTAGTAATTTGGTATATCTTTATGCTTTTGATTTAGTAATAGTACCGAAGTTGGCTGAAGTAATGTACTTTCATGTTTAATTTTTTATAGTGTTTCAAAAGAATGCAATGAATAATGTTTAATGGTAAAATAACATTCTTTATACTTACTCCCAGGGAGTTCACTTATGGGACTTACAAGACAGAGTTTTAGTGAGAAAGTATCAAGGTGTTACACAAGGATTTTACACAATTCACTCATGTTTTGGAGGTCATAATGAAGATTTCATTGCAAGTGGCAGTGAAGGTAACGTCATTCCCCTTTGTGAAGAAAACTGGAACGCTGTATCCTTCCTATACCTTACTTTTATAATGTTGTTGTTAGCAACTGTCATCTATAAAAGCAAGCAGCTGATTCATTAAATAAGTTTGAGGAGCACTGAGATTGTGGCATACTTGAAGAAATAATTGTGTGCTAGCAGAAAGAATCTCTTCAGAGGATGGTGGTAGTAGTAGAAAGCATTAATGACACTTTTTTGTGTTGCTCCTCTAAAGCAAAAGCACCTGCACAGTTTTAATTAGAAGTGGGTGGGGTGTTCTTGACGCTTTTTCTTTTTGTGGTATGGTACTTAGGTCTATGGCTTGACTCAAAAATACTTCTGGGTGGTAACAGCATCATTTGCCTGTTGAAGATATAGGTGTGGTGAGGTTATTTTAATTTCAGTAGATTCATCATCTTAATTATGGACAGAGTAGTTTCAAATTAAGCATAGTCTCAAATTAAGCAGTTGTTGACATAGTCTGGTAGGGTTTCTTGGTGATCAAAAGCTTTGTGGTATGTTTTTATTCAACTGTCTGTGGCAAGGATAGAAATTAGTTAATGGTTTGTATCTTAAATTGGTTCGGTTCTGTCACTGATGTATTGCCATCACCTCCTATGGAGGTCACTTAAGATTCTAGTCTATGTAGGGCTAAGAATTACACTTGGAACATGTAAGCAATCACTGTTAGTACTACATAACTCACAGCTGTTAGGAAATAAGGTTGGCCAGGATATTTACTACTGTCCTTTCCTGGAAAATACCAAATATGTCTAAAATAAAAACAAATTTTACCCTGTGACCAGACCCAGTGGAATAGAAGGACTGAAGGACAGCACCTCCAGCCCTCCAATCTGGTGTGAACCTCTTCATGCTGGAACAAAGTTCTTGGTTTGGGACCCGAGTACTTGAAAGCTCAGGATTTGTGTTGAGCCATATTGATGTGTAGGTGTAGATACTACGTCCCGCGCCCCTCCCCCCCCCCTTATTTATTCTTTATTATTTAATTGTCTAACAACTACTGAGCAGTAACTGAAACTGATGGCACTCTATTTGGATTTGGACTGTCTGAAGCTGTTGCCTCTTTGCACTGAATTGTTGTAAATGTGGCTACTGAGAAAGTGGCCACAAAAAACAAGTGAACAAAACAAAAATGACATCGCTTTGTTGTAGCCTTTTTTAAAAAAAAAAAAAAAAAATATTGATTACACTGTCATAACCTCTTAAACTTTAACGTATGTTGTCAGCTAGGTAGGCTTTTTTCTAACACATCCCTAGGAAGAAAATGGAGGTCTCTTTCTGAGAGGGGAAATTTGCTGCCTTAATCTAGTTAACTTGTTTTTTCCAAAAGAAAATACAGGCATTCTGACAAGCACCAAAGTACTGGTTTGTGTTCAGGCTCTGATTCTCCCAGACAGCAGAGGCTTGCGTGTCCAGTGTTTAAGCAGAGAGTGAATTGTGTTGTTTGATTAATAGCATGGATATGTAGTCTCTTGAAGTCCTAAGTGGAATGTAAACACAACCAGAACATTTGCATCAAAGCAAGTATATATAAAGGTGATACACTCAAATGAGCTGATTAAGCAGAAGACAAGGGAGTTATCACATGGTTCCATGATGATATTCTAGCAGGTAGGTCAGAGAGAAAGTTTGTTTTGTAAGGGCTTGGGAGGAGGAATAGAGGAAAACTGGTTTGTTTGCTAAGCCTTCAGGATGACATCTACATTAAAACCTTTCAAATAGATTAAAATACTTTCATTTGATATGCTAGACCTAAATACTAGGCTTTTGTGTAATACTAGTAACACGTACTTGTTCAGTTTGTGTAGCTCTCTTTGGAATATTCCAAAGACATTCCTAGAGAGGTCAACCCACAGGCTTGTTAAAGGCTGCTAGTCTACAGTTGGGAGGAGAAAAACAAAACAAAACCCCAAACAACTGGTCTTTTATTCTTAAATACGGTTAGTTATAAAGCAGTACCACTTCTCTAAAAATTGCAGTGGAGTGTCTGACCAGTTTACTATTCTATTTCTAGCATGTTCTTAGAAGTAATTAAAAGCTTCCTATCACAAAATAAGATCTGTAGGGCTATTGCATCTACTTTAATATGTACAAATTCATATCTTTAAATGATTAAGATACAAGAATTAATTGTTGTCAAAGACAGTAATAGCTCACACTCTGAGACATTAAGCTGCTTTGTCCTCCCTCATTTGCCCTGTTTGCTCTTTCACTGGAATGTTTTAGGTCTTCAGTATTAAGATGTATTTCGTAAACTATAGAGTGATCTTATCTAGTACTCATCAACAGGTGGTGGTTGTAAATATTCTGCGTTAGTACTCATGACTTTATAATGCATGTACTAATCTGTAAATATGAGTGAGGGGAAAAAAATTATCTGCAAGACTTCCTTTTGAATAAGGTTAAAACTTCACATCTTTAACTTAGGAGTAGTTTGGTTTCTCTTTAGCTGTGTATTGGCGTATGTGCATTGTAGTGTTGAAGGCGAACATGCCTTTTAATGGAAGAGTTTTACCCATATTATTTTGATCACTTTTAGTAGAAAAAATTTGTTAGTGCTGTTGCACGTTCAACAGACAAGCTTTAGACATGGGTTTTGCAACACAAATGGGGTGTCTTAGTTGCTGAGAGCTTGTGTGGAAGTGCTGTTTGATATGGCAAATCGGTCTGCGCAGAACAGTGTTTCTCATTATTTTTTAAAATGTGTATTTTATTTAGATCACAAAGTATATATTTGGCACAAGCGTAGCGAGCTGCCAATTGCGGAGCTGACAGGGCACACGCGTACTGTTAATTGTGTGAGCTGGAACCCACAGATTCCATCCATGATGGCCAGCGCCTCTGATGATGGCACTGTTAGAATATGGGGACCAGCGCCTTTCGTAGACAACCAGGATATTGAAGGTAAAAAAACTGTGTGTTTGTCTGTATTCTCTAATCACTAAAAGCTTACATCAAAGGCAGTTGGTTCTGTGGATTTTCTTTACCATAAATAGGATCGAAAAATGCTTTTAACTCTTGGGTTAGAATTGTTACTTTTACTAAAAAAAAAAAGTTACTGAGTTACTGATTTATTTTTTTTAATGTATGGCTGTTGATTTTTGTCTAATTACTTGTTTGTGGAATAAAAAGGAAGCAACTGGTATTTCCAAAATGATACTCAAATTTCTGACATGGCCCTATAGAAAACCATGGTGTCACTAAGACCTCAGGATTATATTATCTTATTTATGTAGAATTCTAAAAAAAAAAAAAAGCCTCCGATGCTTGAGATTTAATAACATACAATGTTATTAAAATTTAAAGAATGCATTCTCACCACACTGCAAACTGAATAATGGTATTACAACGCTTACAAAAGGAATCTCTAAAGTCTAGAGAGAGTGAAGTTTCCCCACCATAAAATACATGCACAATTGATTCTTTCCTACCCATCAGCAATCATCTGTGTCCAGGAGAGAGACACAACACAATACAAACCCCCCCCCCCGAATTGTTAACGAGATGACCACCGCGGGGGTTGTTCTGCATTTTATCGGCTTCTGTCATTACACATTCAACCTTGTGGTAAAAATTTACAGTAGACATTAAAATGAAACACAGTGTGTCCCATTGCCACAGGACCTCATGGATACTAGGTGTGGACCTAGTTCAAGGGGAACCCAGACAAAGTAATCAGAGAAATCCATTGAGTGCTACTAGATAAGTAAACACCTCTAGTTCAGAGTGTCCCTTAAGCGAAAATGAATGAAAGTTGGAAGGATATCAGGAGGAAAAATTACCTCCCCTCCCTGCTCCTGTGGTTTCTGACGCATCTGCTTCTGGTCTTGGATTAGGTGGACCAGCCTGGCCAATCTCCTGTTTATAACACCTTCAGTGCACCCATAAGGACTCAGAGCCTCTACCCTCCAGTTGGTTTTACTCGTGGTTTTGTTTGCTTTCTCCAGTTAACTGCTTGCTCTCTTTCTTAGTCCCTCCAGAAAATAGGCTAGTAAACGCCATAAAAATCAAAACAATAGAAAATGGATTTCTCACTGCAGTGCTTCCACAAGAGGTGTAGCTGCATGGAATAATACCTAACAACTTAGGAGTCTTAAATGGATGACAGACAGTTTTGTAACTAGCACGCTGCCCTGGAACTGGAATGCAAATGTGTGTTTTCTTCTTTTTGGAAGAGATGCCTTTTGTGTACCAACATCTAACACGCTAAATTACTCTCTAAATTAATACAAATAATGGTATCTAAATAAGTAACTTTTAGCATGGGATTTGGCTACAGTATAAGATCCATTAACTAATGTGTGTTCAGTAAAACTTATGTCAATACACTGTATTAATGACTTTATAATAGAAATATTAACTATTGATAAGATCATCAAGGTGTGATTTCTTTCTCTTATGTTTTTGTTTTTGCTCAGAGGAATGCAGTAGCATGGATAGTTGATGGCGAATTTGGAGCAGACGACTTCAGTTTAACTTAATTAGTCGTATTTTAAATGGCTTGGGATTTGGTGCAAACAAACATGATTGATAGCTGGACAGACATGCTCGTCATGAAAAAGAACCATTTCTGAAGCCCGGTTGGGGCCAAACATTTACCACCTTGCTTCATAGTAACCAGTCGAGATGAAGCACGTCGTTAGAACGTTGTTGGACACCGTGTTGAAATTACCCCCCCATCGGTTGTGAAGAACTGTGCTACATTCAGGCTAACCATTGAACTCAATATATATATTTTTCCCTCCTGCCTTTTTGTCTGGCAGGCTACTGTTCTTGTTGCTCTTCTGTGTAATGAAGTTTAAATGCTTGTTTGGAACACTTTATTTAACAGTTTAGAAGGCTTGATAGAAAGAGTGCTTTAGTCTGAAGAGTATACATTGGATAGGAAAGTATTTCCTTCTCTTGTTTCTCAAGTCTCTCTCCGCCTTACTTAGCTTGAGATCTTTGCAGCTTGGTTCATGGATTCTAGCCTTGCCCGTTGCGCAGTATATATCAATTGAGATGATAAACCAATGAACTATGTCAAAAGCACTCTCAGTATCACATTTGACAAAAAGTTTTGTACTTTTCACATAGCTCGTTGCCCTGCAAAAGGGGTTAACAGCACAATTTTTTAAAAATAAATTATTTATAGGATTAAAATGACTTCATTTGTATACATTTGGAATTAAAACAATGCAAGAAGTGTCGTGAAACATGGTATCACGGATGCTTTTCTGGAGTGTCTTGAGACCCAATCAAAAGCAGTGGCTGGAAGGAGCTTTACGTAGGCAGTGAAGCTTGTTTTGGAAGGAGAAACTCACTGTCCATCTTTAGAGATATTTAGGAAAAAAGCATTCAGAGTGCAGCACCAGGCTAAGAGTTTAAACAAGACAAGGTCTTTTGGGTTTTTTTTTAATTACATAAATGTGTGTAACAATGCTGGTAAAAGGTAGACTACACCTCGAGGGAAGAACATGTTGAATCCTTTCTTCACAAAGTCAACATTTTGTAAAAGTAATTAACATACAGATCGTAATTAAACACTTGTATTATGGTGGAGATCTTTCTTTGTTTGATAAACAAAGGTGTATAGATTATTTTCTTTTTGAGATTATACTTTTAAGTTTGCAGATTTAAATGCCTCTCCCAGGCCTTGTTGCGAGTTGGTGCTGTGAACATCTTGACACATCTAGGAATAGTTCCACTAATATCCCATGTCAAGAAAAGAGAAAGACATTTATAATTTAAGTATTTATTCTTTTTGACATAAACAGATGGCCTCTGTGCTTCTGCACTACACAAAAGTTCATTATGGGATGGCACTGGATTCCCTTTTGCCACCTTGGGTGGAAAGGTAGTGTTGGTACTGCTGTGGAGTAAAGAGGGAGCAGGGAAAGGCATGCCGCCGAGAACTGATGTGAACAGGAGTGTGGACTTCATCCTTTAATGAGATAATGATCTAGTGTCCTTATTAGTCATGTGTGGAAGAAGGGTGGGGGAAGGTTTGCTGGAGTTCCTGGGAAGTGTAGCCACTTTGACGAATGGGAATGTGGTGCTTAACATAAACAGTCCCTTTTTTCTTTCCCAAACAAAGTGAAGCTTAGCAGGTTAGATTTTTTTTCTTTTGTTTTCTTGCCTTGTGTGTAAACTTAATTCTGATACTTTGGTTAAGACCAGCCCTGAATCTGACACACTGCTCTTTTAGTACCTCCAAAATGAAGTAGGAACTTAACATTCTTGGCAAACTATACATTTGCCTTAAAATTAAGGTGAATTTCTTGGGTGGCAGTTGCTGTTCCACAGTACTGGGAATACCTGCGTCAACTTAAAACTACGGATTGGTTCCTTCTTCCGTTGGCTAGTTCTGGAGGAAGCTCTTTGTTTCTCTTCCTAGTTGAGACAGCGTAAGAGTAGTCAGTCTTGTTCCTGTGGCATCAGGGTTGTAGGGAAACAGACAATTTCCTAAGTTCAAATTTGAGTAAGCTGAACCTTTGGGTTTTAAATAAAAATTGAGTACCTAAATTGTAAACAGTGTTTTACGTGTTCAAAACATGGTATAATTCATAAGCAATGCCAGTATGTGAATCTTTGGAAGTTACCCTAGTGTTGTCTTACTCTGGAACTTACGTTTTCAAACAAAACATTGTTTAGGGAGAGTCAGGAGCATCATCCTGGTTTTGATGTCTCTTAACAATGTCTCATACGATGGTCTGGTGCTCCTTGCTTACCTCGTGCTCATGGGACTTCAGTGGGAGCGTTAGGCAGGTGGTGAAGGCTGGATCAAATCTCTCAAGTTTAGACTTAAAGCCTCATACGCACTTCAACAGGCATTTTTAATGTGGTGGCCATATCAACCAAAGTGAGACTCCTTCCCTGGTACAAGCTGTGTCGGGGTGTGGATGGGCTGATGCCTACGTTCCACGGCAATATGTTCTAATTAGAAATCTAAGCTTATTACTTTTTGCCAAAATACCGCCCCTCCGTTCTGGGGTTTCTCTTCTGGACTTGGTTTGCACCTCTCAAATACAACTCAGATATTTAGAAGCAGAGTTAGGGGGAAGCACGTGTTCTGATATCTTCACTTTAGTTTCATGGTGCAATTATGCAACGGGAAGGAAAGCTCCGTATAGATGGCACCGTTTCCGGAGCGTGTCAGTAAGAGCATGTTTTATAGCTGTCTGCTGCTCGCAGGGGATGAGCAGAGAGGAAAGAAAGGTGAGAGGAATCTTCATTTGCCCACACTACTTGGTCACTGACGTGTTAGATCTAGCGGTAACAACTGCCATTCCAACCTCTAGATTAAAGGAGGAACCTAAACTCTTGCTAACGTGTCACGTATTCACAATATGTGAATTGAAAAGTACCAATACTTTTTGTGCACAGACTATAAAATGAGACTATGGGGGGAGGGGGGGGAACCAAGTTTGCTCATTTGCAACACGTTGATTTCCATGTGCTTAAAAATGTTCATAGGCTGGAGCCTAAGGCTGGAACAAGTACACACCCGCAATAAATCGCTGTATTTCTAGTCAACAGACCCATGGTTTTAGAGGAAAATACTGTAAGCGTGTACTCCTTTTGTAACTTTTCTCTGGTTGGCTGTTGGCTTAAAATATTCACAGTGGCCCCAGGTTATTGTTGAGGCAGATCTTTGAGAGGAAAAAAAAAAAAAAAATTATGCCGAAGCATTTTATTATCAGAATGTTCTTTAGCTGTTCAGGTAAGTAATTTTCAAGGCACAATGGAGCATAAAAGGGAAAATGCTAGATTTGTCCTTGTTTTGGAGGGGAGGGTAGTGGGGGGGGAAATGACACCTTTGTTTTAAATTCCCTCTATCTTTTCTAAAGTTCTCCAACTTTTAAAGTTAACTTCTTTTTATGATTAGAGCAAAGATGCAAGCTAGAAATCTATCCAGATCTTGCCAGTTACTTCTCAACTTGCCTTCAAACAGGTAACGTTTAATAGAACTCAGTACGTTCTTGGGAGTTTGTGTCTAGTTGGATAATCTTACACTGCTAAGTGATACTCTCACCCCAAATCAGTCTTGAAGGCTTCCTTAGCAGGAAAGCGGGACTCGTACAGTTAGCTGTAGTTTGAGGGGAGATGTTGTAGACCCGAACGGGGAGGGGACATAGAGAATGAGGAATGGACGTAAAAAGCAGGATTTACTGACCAACAGATAAACTACTGTAACTCAAGGGGGAGGAGGAAAAAATGCACTTTCAATAGTTTGTCCGTATTTTTAGCTACAAAATACGCTTGTATCTAATCTTTTTTTATTTGAGACAACTATTAAGAGGAACACCCATCCCATAAATGGCTAATCCTCTTTTTGACCTCCTCCTGACTTTTCCACGTTGGCTTGAGCCCATTTTCAGCTGCCGTACTTAATTTTGAAAACTGCTACTTTTAACTATGTTTAGAAAGGAAAAAAAAAAAAAAAATCCAAATCATTAACTCCGACACTTTTTTCTAAACAGGGTGGACTTAATTGAAGTGTGCAGTGTTGAACTACTGCTACAGTAGCTGCCTCTAGTTGTTGAAATAAACTGTAGGCAAGTTTTCTGTCTATTAATCCAGATAATCTGGATTCAATACAATGCCTGTGCGCGTGTTCCTCCCGCCTGGTATGAATGTGCGTGTGCGTGTGTTCCGTGAACAGACAGAGAACCAAATGTTCTAGGTACTTGTCATGTTTTATTGCATACTTTTAAGTCGTGTGTATGTGAAGTGTCCTTTGACCAGAAGGTTTTTGGTTAATATCAGTATATTTTTATAAATTTGAAATTCATCGTGCCCCATCTTTTTTTTTCTTTTTTTTTTTTTCTTAAAACACTTTTTTTTTTCATTGTTAGGGTATATGTGCTAGATTGGAATCTTTAACATTTTTAGGCACAGATGGAAAAAGTTATTGGCTCCTTGAAAACATATGGGACAAAATGGATCCTCAAAGCATGTATGTACTTACAAACCAAGCTGTAGAGATCACGAAAAGAAGTTTTATTGTTGATCTCAAGATTTCTAAATTGTCAAGATTTATATGGAGTTGTGGTGGAACTAGTTAACACTTAGAGCTTTTGGTATGTAATGACTATTTGCTATGGACTGATATTAAATGTTTCAAAGGATTGCGTTCTTAAACTTTCTGGATTTTTGTTACTCTCCTCGGATTATATTAAGTAGTTAAAAATTTCTTTGCTATATTACATTAAAAACATAAGAACTTTGGGTCTCGTATTTATTTTCACTTGTTTTACTAATTATTTACAGAACACCATTTTAACTTTTTTATTTTATAAATGTGTAGTATTTTAAACATATCTTTAAAAATTGTTCAATTGGAACTACATTAACTTCTGATTTGTTTTTATTAGGATTTTTAAAAAAAAAAAATACACTTTTTCCATGTTGGTGCACAGCACTTAACAGAAATGTTTGTATTCCCTTTCTTTCAATTCAATAAACAGAATAAATAACTGGAATGAATAGTTCTTAGTTTCCCTAACTTCACTTATATGACTGACTTTGGATGTTAATTTCTTGACCATTAATTATAGATTTCTTCTGCATTTGTAGTATTTCACTTTCTTGCTAGGAAAATTAATTTTTGGCAGTTTAGCTGAAGATGAATTCACTCGGTGTTGTCTGCAGGCTTTCCAGTTTCTGACGTTTGGCTCTAATCTACCTCCCACTTGCTTCTTCACTGGATATTTAGCAGTAACATTGCCTGCGTCCCGTTCTGTGCTTATCTAATTCATTGAACATCTGCCCCTTTGTGGCTCTGTGAAAGCCTTGGTTCCTTAACGCTGGAGCTTGCTTAAATACCAGACACAGGTTGCTTTAGGTGGTCGGTGGGTTTTGTGGGTTTTTTTTGATACCTTCAAGTACCTGCATCTCCTGCTTAGACTTCTCTTGAACTGGAGATCGGGGACCTCCAGACCCTTAGATCTGAAGTCGATCTAAGGACCCTTTGTGGCTGAGGGCTCTTGAAGCTACTTCTCAGCTCTTGCCTTTGTTCCCTCCGACTAATGCTGTGTTCTTGTTCCCCTTCCCTGTGCCTTAAAACAGAACCTCATCTTTGTCCTGCATTTGAGGCATTTTTCTTCAGCTCTAGCTAATGTCCTGTTCGATACAAAGCTGTGCCTAAATTTGCCCTCCCCTTCCTGTAGCTCTTACAAACTCAAACCTTTTGCTGGAGTGCATTCAATTTTTTAATTCTTTGAGCTTCTATATTGATGAGAAAAGGTCTTCACTTTCTCTAGCAGCACCTTCGTATTAACTTTGTTTCCTGCCTTACAGTTTAGGCAGTGTATAGATAGTTATGGCTTGGATGCAGCTGCAAACAGAAGGGGGATGGCTGTACTCCTTTCAAAGTGCTGCTTTGGGCCACTTCCCTTGGGTACTAGTATTTAGAATCATCAAATGGTTTGGGCTGGAAGGGACCTTAAAGATCATCTAGTTCCCACCCCCTGCCATGGGCAGGGACACCTCCCACCAGACCAGGCTGCTCAAAGCCCCATTTGCAGGAGGGTTATTCGATTGCAGACCCACTTCAGCCATAATTTAATTGGTGAGAAGAAGAATGCAAGAGAAACCAGTATATGATTTCTATAGAACTGTGAAATTTAACATATGTAAGATTTAAATTTAATTGTAACTTTTATTTTTTTTAAACCCTTCAGATTATTTACAAGAAATTACATAAGGAACCTGTAGTAGATGAGCATTTCGTAATTAGCTGAAAGCCAAACTCCGCCTGAGGCAGGGTGCTTCTCCAGAGGGACAGGTTCTGTCTTACTCTCACTTTACACCTTGGCCCGCACTTTCTGTGCTGCTGGAGTAGAGTAACTACTGAAGTTTGTATGCCTCTAATGTTTCTGCCAAAGATAAGGTGGTTAATGTACTGATAACTGCATGAGGGTACACATACCCCAATTTTTTTCTACCACCGCCTCCAATCTCATCATTGCCGTAATATCCTTAGAGGTAAAAATGGTCTTTCGTTACCATTTGTACAAAATCCTAAAGAGCACCTTGTGAGAAAAAGAATTAGGTTAAAACTGTGTCAATACTGAACAGATAAAAGGTTTGCTTTTATGGGTTTATCAGGATTTCAGGTTAATTGTTAATCTGCATGTGGAACTGTTTTTAGGACTACTGGTCGTACCATTAATCCCACTGATTTACTATGTTCCGTATTACAGAACTATTTTAGAATAAAATTAGAATGAGCTCAGTATGTTCTTTAATAAAACAAGATGAATAACCAATGGTCTGTGATTAATTAGGGGGAAATACGCCATCAGACATATTTTCACTAATCCCCCCCCCGAGGTGCAGTACTATAACAGCTACCTGATCTCCCCGAAAACTGTTGACTAGTATCTTAGCAAGATACCAGGCTCTAGACTGTGGGTAAGGAAAAGAGCTTAATAACCTCCGTTAGAAGTTAGACTCCCTGTAGGCCAACTTCAGATTTATTTTCATGGATTAAGAGCTTTCTATAAATTGTAACTAACCATTTGAAGGCTAAGCTAACGGTCCCCTCACAAAGGTTATACTGGGATACCTCGGCCCCAAAGGGAAATATATTCTGTCAGTGAATAGGAGGGAATCTGTGTTTTGGTCTCACACTGATCCATAGTGGTAAAGGTAGGTGAATTTTTATTTAAAATCAGTCTAGAGTTTGTAATTGTCTTGAATTCTGTATAGTAAGCTTGGATTTAAATTACCCTGTCCTGCCCCGATAGAGAGCCAGAATATAGGGAGTTTTTGGTTTTTACTACTACTGTAAAATTTCTTTGCTCCTTGGATCTCCCATGAGATAGATGACTGTAGGATCCCCATTACCAGCTAATGAACTACACTTTTTAGCAATTACATTTTTACTATTGCTGATGCTGATCTGTTAAGGCAGGAAATGACCCTGGACAGTAAGGATGGCTTGAAAATGACCAGTGTAATTACACTGTAGAACTGTAGTCTCTCGAGCCTGCTACTGAGCTTTTTACAACTACTACAAGTTGTTGTTAGATATGAATGAAGAGGTAATTTATTTCTATTAAAAAAAAAAAAAGTGGGGTGGGAAGTTTGCATTCATGTAAAAGTATAGCCTGTCTAGTATTTGACAACCACCACTTAGGAAACCAATCTGTTTTTCTGTTGGTTAATAATTCACTCTTGAGGAAGGAAGTAGGGAGGAATCCACAATAACATCCCTCTCAGTCAGGGATATAAATTAAGACACGTGCTACTTTTTTTTTATTTTTCCAGATATGTTGTTCTTTTCCCTTTCCTTCCCTGTCCTGCTCCCATCTCTGAAGAAACACTTCCTTCAGTAGAGGAGAATAGAAGATTTTCATAGCAAGTGATAAATTTGACCAATTCCATTAGAGAATAACGTACCCTATCTAATGTCATCACTGTAATTCTGAGGTGCCAGTAGTTAGAAATTATTGAAGAATATGTATCTTACAAACACTTCGATTATGAAAGCAGCTCATATCTCAGAATCATTTCTTTTGAATAAGATATAAAACCGCTAGTTTAAGTGGTGGACTTACAGTTTAATGACCATGTTTCTCAGTGTGAAACACCATTAATGAAATTCACCAACTATTAGCGCTGTAACAAGGACTTAACTCAAGCAGCTTACTAACACTGCCCTTCCTTCTAATAGATAAAACCCATACTGTGTAGTATGGTTTTTTCACGTACACGTAAGATAGCTTAATTGCCTACCCTATAAGCTGCTACAAGTTACTGACTTTCCTCTCTTTAAAAGAGTTTTATTTGCTCTCCTTTTTCCAGACCTATATCCCATCTGGGTTTCAGCTTTATAAGGCAGTACTTTCTGTAGTTTGATTTTTGTGGCATCAAGGAGTCCGTGGCATGCAGCTGTGGTAGCTATTTGTGTAGTTATTTTTTAATGAGCGTAATTTTCAGCAGTTTTTCATCTTTGCAACAGCTGAACTTGGACTCCATCCATCATGAATTTAAAGCTAAACTTTTCCTAGAACAAACACTGAACACAAGGTACGTAGAGAAATCAAGCTTCAGTGTTGTCTTTTCACTGCTGGCCATGAAAACAATCTGCTAACTATACACCAAAGAACAAGTACTTAAGAAGGAGAAGCTCATAAATTTTAGGACTTAATTACGGAATTGTCATGTTTGTTTCAAAAAACCCTCTTTCGATGCACATATAAAAAAAAAAATCTAAAGACAGTGAGGGTACAAACACAGGTTTATATGCTTATCACTGATGCAAGAGCCACACACCCCTGGTGTCTTTGAAGCAGAGTTACATCAGAATTGGGATAACTGGGTTATGGTTTACCAGACCACCTCCCCAAGCTAGACATACTCTTGATTCACCTCACTGGATGTGGAAAGAGCAGGTTTATGGAGCAGTGACTGCAGATGGGTCTTTTGCCTTGTGACCAACTCCAATGCTGGTGCAATATGATGTTTACTTTGCATGGAGGCCTATGATACATTTCAATGACAAAATAAGAGTTGAAGTAAAAAAAGAAATATTAATCATGTTTCTTAGTTATCTGTTTTTCACTCAAACACAAGTGTCACTTCACCAAAGGGACCTTAATCCATCCAAAGACAAGATTTCATATAGGTTGTTGGAGGGTGGGGTGGAAAGGGAGAAAAGCATACCTTTTATTCCATTGCTTTTTAGCTGGAAAAAACACTGACACAAGGATGCAAGCTGGGCTACTGTTCCACTTTGAAATCTGTGTTCCAAGCGCTGCTTCAAACTAGGCTCTAACAGGACAGCTTGACAGCCAGAGGCACATCTTGACACCTTTCACTAAGAAGCAGGCACCAGAGCTGCACTTAAATTTGTTCTGGAACTACCACTGTTATCAGCCCATGCTGCTGAAATGAGTTTCCTTCTCACCATTTAATTCCTATGAGATCAGTTCTGTAAGCAAGGATTTCATCTTACAGAAGCAGCAACTCCAGCAGATTGGCTTGTAAAGGAACAAAAACAACCGCTACACAAATCCAATGTCTTTTGAAAATATTTTATGTTAAAAATACAGAAAAATATTTCTTGTTCAAAGAGCAAAAATATACTGCATGACGACACTGATCTAGGTACGTTCGGAAGGTGTCTGTGGCTCCACAACCAGTCACTGGAGTGATGACCCAATTTGGCAGCTAACGGTTCTTTTTCAATGCCTCAATCATTTATCAAAGCCAGAATCATACTGTGACAAAACAGAAAACATGATACCAGTGGATTACTGAAGCACGCACAAGTAGGACCAGCTATCGCTTTCATGAGAGAACTGTGCTTGATTCTGAAATAGAAAGTCAAGGCAACTATGCCACGTGCTTTGCTTCTGAAGGCAAGGACTGCAGAGGTAACACTGCAGTAGAAGAACAGTAGTTCTTCCACCTTCTAGTAAGAGGCCCCATCACAGAAGTCATCCATTTGGAACTTAGCCAGATCAACTCTATTTTCTAAAACAGAGCTTGTAAAATAAACTTGGTCCTCGAGTTGATTTCCATTCTAAATAGGGCACTTATTCTAGGTGCCGAAATCATGTAACTCTCTATATTGTACTCATAGTGGGTTTGAGATTAAGGAGTAGTCCGAGTTTCCAAACAATGTTTGATCAGAAAGAATAAAGGCATATAATGAGCCTGGAGATAGCTGTCAAAATATATTATTGAGGCTTAGCAGGATGCAAAAAGATAAGACACTTATGAGTACCAGCAATTACACTAGCAGAACAGAGGAGATAAAAATAGCTGGCAGACAATTCCTTTGTTTCTTGGGAGCAATTCTTGAAACTAACCTGTAAAGGTACATGAAGAAACAGAGCAGATGAAAGCCTAGTTTAATCATGGCTTCCTTCATGTGTGATTTCAGTTGTCCTCGGTTATGGATCTCTGTGGGATCAAATACCCCCATGTTTCCACTTGGAACCATGATGTACCTGAAAGTTTAAGGAGAAGAAAAAAAACCAAACAACAAAAGTATAGTTATCAAAACATGAGGGAATGTCAGAAGAAGGGGCGGAGAAGAGCTTGCACAGAAGTGACTTTCATCTAAAGAGTTGTTTCACAATTCAACATAAGGGAGCTCTTTAATTCCATTTCAGTTTCAGGATATTGCATGTACCCTCTGACACTCCAAATAAAGAACAAGAGGACAAGAAGTACTAAAAGCATCACCCCAGCTTCTCATGTATAAATGGGAGAGTTTACAGGCAATAACTGATTCCAGTTCACTTTAATTGGTGTGCGTGGTTACTTGGTGTTATGAAGGAAGTACACATCCACAGTGGAAAGATACATTAGATGAAAGGGATTGGAAAATAATTAATTTAGCTAAGAATTAGAGATGTATTTACACAAAAACAAACCCACATAAAAAACCCACAAACTCTGGTGGTCAAAATAAGATAGCATAAGACAAGAGATCAGTGTATTATTCCCATCTTTGTCACAACCATCTAAGCAGAGACACTGAGGATGAGAGACTGGGCAGACCTGAGGAAGTACTGCTGCCCAAATTCACATAAGAACAAAAGCTGAGTGAAACAGTGAAATGTAAGAAAAAGGAAGAATAAAACCAGCAAAACAAATCTTTATGTCCTGTGAAAATTCAACAAGCAGCATGTTCTTTTGTCATGAGCATTTCTCAAGAGAGCAAATGCAAGCAAATGAAGTTCTCACTCCAGCTGAGCTCAGTCTAGAACAATATTATTATTTCACTTAAATGTCATACAGGCTCTACTTTCCTGGAATAATACTCTTTTTACACAAGAATTTAACTCTTGGTCTTACACCTGGAGAAAAATCAAGGTCTCAGAACAGAACACTTTTTGATTTTCTTTATACACTTGGAAGAATGGCACCAATTGTACTCCAAAATGCACTCCCCCACCTCTTACAACATTCATTTCAATAATAGGAGAGGAAGAAAGGGAACAAGAAACAAGGATGTTTTCTAGCAGCAGTGGGAGAACAAAAATAAAATAAAAAAAAAGTTAACAGTATTTGTCTTTTTTCACAGAGGCACTAAAAAGCACTGCAGCATATTTGACTAATAACAAAGACAATTACGTCCCATTAAAAACAGTTCATGTGAAATAATTACACTTTGAAAGTCTCCTCTAAATTTGAATTTTTAAGTGACAGGTCTATTTTTAGTATTATAACAAAAATTATTGTCCATTTACTGGATGTTTATTCAAATAAAATGCATTACAAGGAAGAACACAAGTTTCCTGTACCAATTTATCCAGAAATAGAGATAGTGTGCACAATTTTCTTATATCTCTAGGATTTATTAATTTTGCTTCTTATTAAGAGTGACACTACACTATTAACAAGACACTACAGAATCGAGAAAAAAAAAATGATGAAGTAAATGAGCATCTGAGCATGCTGAACAAGAAGGGCCAGTAGGATGTTACAATAAACACGCTGCACTTTGAAAGTCTCCCCGATGCTGTTTTTGACCAATTTATTTTCCCCAAGATTTGTTTCTGATGCCCCTTTCACACAAACCCTCTTCACTCTCACTGAAATCATTGAGACAATTGTAAATTAAGCCAGTACTGCCTGTAACTGTACCATTTACTCATCAAGATTAAGCAGGTTTTGAAGGAAAGAGAGTAAGTGGAACGGATTATTATCCTACCTTTCTCTCTCTATTATCACTTAGATATACAACAAAGCACAAACTTCTTCAGTCTCAACACAATTACTTTGATATTTGTACTCATCTTGGAGTAAATTATAATCTTAAACTTTTCCGAATTCATGTGCAGTGACATTCACTCGAGAAATTGGTTCCTAAAATACTATAACATACGAAGAAGATTCAAACACATTCAGCCGATGCTAGAAGTTTGCAGCTTATGATAACAGGTTCACACTTCATCTGTTTCCTCTTAATCCTAGTTTAGTAATTGACACCTTCCCCTCTCTTCAGTGTACTCAAACTACTTTACAGTCCACCATTTTTCTGACCACTATATCTTTTGTCCACTGAACACTGGGTCAAGTGTAAATTTTAATCCCAAATCATTAGATTTCCTTTATAATGCAACACGCTTTGCAGACCTCTAACTCCTTCCAGGCTATTAATGTGGTGAAACACCTTGATCCTCAGAAAGAAGCAGGATTAGCAATACAGGCTTAACATTTTGACTTTTTGTGGCAGCGCAGGCAAAGTATCATGTTGTCATATTCATTTATTGCCTACACTGGACATCTAACATTGATGAAACAATCATGGATTTTAGGATATTCAGAATGTCTACCCCGTGCATGACAAATATAAAATGAGAGCTTTCAATTCAAAACACAAGTCAAAGCGTACTACCTGAAGTGTGGAAATAGAAATAATTGTAGCTTTTAAAATTCTCTTTGACCAGGACTAAAAGGGAAAGCAAGTGGCTACTTCAAACATTAACATAAGGAAGCAGCAAAGGGGTAACAGTACAAGAAATCTTCAAAGCTTTAAAGGAGATGCATTCTCTCTGTAGTGTCTCTGTAGAAACAGTTTAGCATAAATGAAAAACCAAATGCAAACTCCATACTTGCCAGCAGATACCAAAGGGAATACTGGTCATTTTGTGCAACAGTACATAATACAGTTGTACATACAAGTAGCCAAATAAAACTATCCCTATGTGTGCGCATTTAGGCAAAATTTGTTTATTTAGTACACAAGTTATACTGTGACATGTTAACTCCAGCTTAGAAACACCTGAAGGCTTTGCTAGCAGCTTTGTAGAAAACAGCGGTGATGAATGCATGGTTATTTTGCTCAAGAACAACAAGGTTATCAGTAAAGGTATCCTCAGCTTCATTTTAATGAGGGAGATGAAACTTCCTGTTTGATTTTACCAACAACTTGACCTATCCCTGCAAACAGTTAGCCCTAGCAGGCTCAGGCAAACAAGAATGACAGCCAGCTTTTCATACCTCTATCTTAAACTTTTGGACTTCACATAATACAGCGATTAAGATATTTTGCGACAAGTTCACACCCAGTTTTCATTAGCGTAACACCTGTAATGGTTCAATTCTCTGCTCATCAAGTGATACAAAATAAGAAGAACATTTTTGAACTGACAGTAGTCTCAAATTTGCCACATGGAAACCTCTAGACAAGTAAACCATTTCAAAGTGGTGGGCGGCCGAGTGTACAAAGACTAGTAACATTGACAGTTGTTGTATGATAAAAAGCTGCAAAGCTTTCCAAATACAAAGAGGTAAGATGGGGGACCAAAAACAATGCAAATGAGGGGGAGAGACAGGACAGTAAAGGAAAGAGGGCGTGCGGGATAACACCACAGCCCGATGGTTTTACAACCATCAACCATGCTGACCTAAGTACTTTCATGCTGATATCACTATCAGGCAGATAGGCACAGCATGAAAAACATTAACAACCATGTTTGCAGTACTACTTCATAAGCCCAATTAACATGCTATTACTTCCTACAAACTTGGGAATGATTTACAAATCAAGATTCCTGGGCACTAGAGTGAATGCAAGGAAAGGCTGTTGGTTTTTTTGTGATTTTAGTTGCAAGCAGAGGAGCGTTTTATGTTAGGTAGATCCACGAAGATTGTTAGCAGGTCAAGAACACAACTGAAACATCTCAGCATGACATATGACTTATCTTCATACTACACGTAAAGATAAACTAAGTAACAATGAAAAAAAAAAGCACCCAAACCCCTTTGCACTTACCTATATATATTCCATGTTGCTACTGGCAAATTAAGGAGAAAGATGAACCAGTGCAATGAAATAAGCATTAATACAGTTACAACAGCATGGCCAATCACCTCAGGGACCACCCACTGTAAAAAGGAAAGAACAGAAAAAAGTTATATGCAGAAATGTAAATTCCTTTTTGAAAAGGAGATCTATATGGAGCTATCATCTGATTCTAATAATATCAAAACTCAGACACAAAATTAATGGAAGAAGAAAATTCATGTGATTTTATCACAGTATGGGGAAATTAATGCCTCGAGACAGATTCCACATGAGTAAGTCAGAAATCAGGCCATAAGATATTATTACAGAGGTACTTTCTCTTAAGTATTACAAAACTTTCTAGAGAGAAGTTGTGTTTGAACGCAATGATATTACACAAACATTTAAGAAAGCAAGTTAAGAAAGTATAAAGTGCTCATTTGATATCACTGCAGAGAATATTTGATTTAGGAATTAGAGAAGCAGCTAATTAAAATTTGCACAGACAAAGGACATACAAACAACCTCAGGCTTGGAACAGATGAGAAAATTGATCAATATGAAAACTGGAATAAATAAATTGGGTCAGCTGCTGGCAATAACACATTTTTGGCTTGATAGTATCCTGTAGCATTCTCTATTACATTAAGAAAATACTTTTAAATCAAAGCGAACACCCAAGGCCACACTGATTTAATTAAATCAGTTTTAAGCAATTTGGTTAAAACTGTATTTTTCCTTATCACTTTAAATCTCTCTACTGTTCAAGAGAGGTTAGAAGTTATACAGAAGCATCATAGAAAGTCGCTACAAAGATGCCAGAGTTCAGTCATGAGCAGACATCCTCAGTGTGGCACCCCTACAAGAATGAAAGCACAGAACTCAAGAGCTCTGCAGAGTTAAATCTCAGCCCCACGAATTCAGAGTAGCAGCCCACCTCAGAGCACCAAGGGTCACAACAGCCTTTCATGACTGAATTTGCTGAAAGACAGGCATCCAAAAGAGGCAATCAGACTGAAATAAAGGATACATGCAAAATACTGCCAATCAAGTCTCTTCAGATATACATTATACCCCCATTATTTGTGATGCTAAGATGAAAGATCGTTTTCTTAGGCAAAGAAGCATAATTTACTTTATTGAGTTTTGAGCAGCATGATCTAGCGTTAATGTAGTCACATTCCAAATCTGACAGTGTAATTATCTGAAGTCCAAGATAAGGAAAAATTGTACGATAACTCACAATACACAAAGCTTTCTTTTTATCCAGTAAGGTGGGGAGAGCACTCTGCTCGCAGCATAGACTGTCTTGTTCTACAGCTGATCTGCCAAAGGCGTTCAATTAGTTACAACTCATTCCTACTTTAGGTAGAAAGTAAGGCCACCTTTCATCATCAGGCCAAATGATTTTATTATGTTTTTCCAACGGCAACTGTTGCACAAGTGCTAAAGTTCAGTTCAACATTTTAAAAAGACCAAGGAGGCAAACTCAATCTTTTTAGTATCAGAATTATTATTACAACACTTGAAACCAGAACTTAAAAGGAAGAAAAAGCTCGTGCACTTTTTAAACTCTCCTCACAATAAAGCCTCATAGTGCAGTTTTAGGAAGTTGATCTACTTTTTTTACGTTTACAGCAACATTGGATTAATTCATCCTTTGCTATGAAATAAGAGGCTAACATCATTATCAAATGAACTTTCAGCAATTGAAATATGAAGATTTCAGGCAGAAAAGTACTCTCCAAAAAGGCTTAGCACGTGCGCACATCATCATGCTATGTCCTGTAAAGCTCATGCTCCTTTTTTCCAAGAAAATGATAAAAAGCACGACATGTTTTTTTCTATCCCTAAAGAATAGGTGAAGTCTTCATTTTTCAACAACTAACCTATCCTTCTAGGATGAATTTCTCTCAAGTGCTTCTGTACTTTTTTCTGTTAGGAGAACTGGATAGATTCTTAAATAGCACCAGGATTTAAAAGAGTATTCAAGAGACAATTCTCTTGTACTCAAAAAAAAAAAAAAAAAGTCAAATCAGTGCTTTAACATTCTAACAACACCAGACAGCAAAAACTGCAGGCAAGAATATGGAAATACTGTTTGTTGAGCAACTCGCAGCCCCCCAGCTACGAGCTCCCATCTAAAATAGAGTAAGGTATCCCTACAATTAAGATACTATCGTCTGGCCGTATTTTCCTTAGGCCCGGCTAGTTTTTGAGGGCGTGAAATATGCTTCCAGCACCCTTTTCTCCTCACCACCGCCAAACCCATGCCCCTGCAGCCCAGATACGATGGATTTACCCCCACCACCGGCCGCACACGCCCGCGGCCGCCTGCAGCCCCCGCAGCTCCAGCACCCGAAGGAGCCAACACATTCCGGGCACTGAATCACTCGCCCTTTCCCCTCAGCGAAACGCTCCCGCCTCCCCAAAACCATCCCCCGCCAGCGGCCATTACCCAGCACAGGCCCTCAGGCCCCGCCGCCCTCAACCCACCGCCGGCCCCGCTCGCCCTCAGCGGCGCCTCGGCGGGGCGGGCCCGACCCACACTTCGGTCCCGCCGGGCGTGGGGGCAGCCCCAACCCGACCCGACCCACGGAGGTGAAGGATACGAAGTAGACAGAGAGGAAGATGAGGGCACAGCAATCAATCAGCGAGAAGATGAAGACCACCGACTCCATCCCGCCGCGGCCGCCGCCCTCCCGGCCGCCGTACGCCACGCCCCCCCTCCCCGCCCGGGCCGGGCCGGACCGGGTCGGGCCGCGCCCCGCCGCGCCGCACGGCATGCTGGGAAATGGAGTCCGCGCCTCAGGGTTGGCGGCCGGGCCGCGACCGGGAACCTGTCCTATTTTGAAACTTAATTAGCCGCCCAGCGGGTGATTTGGCGCCCGGAGGGAGGCCCCGCCGCCGGGCTGGTCTACCGGTATAGGCGGGCTTGCGGTGGCGCGGCTGAGGCGCCCGGCTGCCCCCGCGCAGGCGAGGCGCTGAGACAGGCCCCTGGGCCGGCGTGGAGGCCCTCAGGCGGGAAGGGCGGCGGGCGGCCATGCGGAGCCGGCCGGGGCATTTCGTGGACTTGCGGCTGAAGCAGCGCGTTAAGCAGGTACACGCCGGGGCGGGCAGCGGGCTGCCTCCTCCTCCTCCCCGCGGGCCGGGGGGGCTCCCTGCCGCCGGCACGGCGCGCTTCGCCGGCCCCCTGCTCGCTGGCAGCGGCTTTGAGTATCCGGCCCGCTCAGGTGCCGGAGGGAGCGGCAGCGAGCGCCAAACCAGGCCTTGTCTCTCAGGGCTTTAAATAGACCTTTAAAAAGGTCTCTTTCCACACGCCCCCCTTTTATTTTCTTTTGGGTTTGTTTTTTGTTGCTTTCTTCCATCCTCTTCAGTACTTCTGATCCTGAAGCTGAAATGAATCCTGAAATGTGAAATGAAATGAATAATCAAAAAAAACCAAAACACTTTGGGTAGATATACATAAATTGGAAGCATCGATTATATTAAATGAATGAAGAAAGGGGAAAAAAAGTTATTACTTCCATAATGCACAGGTCAAGAGTGGGGAGAACAGTGATTCCTTCAGGTGGCATAGTGCTGTGTTATATTTTATGACTATTTGTGGTGACTTTGCAAATTAAACACCATTTTTCTGTGTCTGTGTATAAGTGTACTCAGCTTCTAATTCCTTAAAATGTGAGTGGGTGCTTGAGGGAGGTTGCTTATTTTCCTTTACAAGATCACAGTGAATATGTCTTGTCTATTCTGAAATGAAAGAGCTGGCTTGATTTGTGGTAGGCTTGATATTTTCTGCAGGTCAGTAGCTGCCCAGGGGTGATGTGAAGTGTAACATGATTTTTGAAAATAATTTTGTATTCAAATATAAGCAATTTGATTGTATTAAGTAGATATATTAATTTAAAAGAGATTTTTAAATTCTCCTTGCTGTGATATTTGTGGTACCATATCTTTTAAGGAGATTCTCTGTCTCCTTTTTTTTTTTTTTTAAGAAGGAATCCACCATTACAGTTTTGAAACTCCTTTGTACATTTTCTCACACTTCCATAATTGTGGTTTGAAAATGGGTTGGATCAGCTGCTGTCAGGAAAAAAAAAAAGGCTTGATGGAATTAACTTTCATTTATATACTTTTCTGTAGCATTCTTTGAAACATCTTGTAAAGATTAAAGTTCTTATTGTGACAGTGTCCATACTAACTGATGTAGATTTTTTCATTTTTAAGGTCAGATATCTAAACCAAAAGGTTAACTGAGAGAAAGCAATAAATTTAGAAGGATTGACAATACTAATGGGTGTGGGTTACAAAGTCATCTTTCTTAATAAATATAAACAATGGGGTTGCACCAGCAGAAGTCACCAAAGCATCAAAATACAGTATGCTGCGTTTCCCTGGGAAACATAGCTAGCTAGTTAGCTATGTCTTAATAAGCATTTCCCACTTCATTGGGAAATACTGTCTGGTCTGTTCCAAGGCAGTTCAAAGCTGTTTCTGATTTTCATTTTGGCTTCTAAGAAGAGTAGAGTTTGAAATAAACATATTTGATCTAGCTGTTCTGGTGAAGTGATTAACAATGATTTTATTTGCTGCTTAAAATTCTTCATTTTAGTATCTTGCAAGTAGTAAATGTGGCCAGTATGTTGACATTGGAATTCTAGCATCAGATTTGCAGAAAACCTACAGGTGAGCAAAGATTTGTATTCTTATATCCTACACTCAAAATATGGAATATATATTTTTTTATTTTGCATTTGTGTATTTTTAATTATTTTTTTTAATTTTAATTTTATTACCAGTTGTTGAGGTTGATTGAAACAGCAAGAGCATTTCTACTCCAGTGTTCTGCCAATATATTTAGTAACTTATATTTTATTAATGCATTGGCATTAGTTATGCATCTAGTGCATCATTGTGCATCTAGTTGTGGTTTGTGGGTTTTGTTTTGTTTTAATTAAAAAGCTACAGATGCATTACAGCATTTTGGTCCTTACCCCAGTGAACTTAAAAGATGAGGGAAAATAACACTTCAGTGCAGGCAGATGTGGGAGATACAGGATTCAGTAAGACACTGAATCTTCTTCAGTTCCTCAGTGGGACAGTCAGTCTTGCCTAGTTATTTTTAAGCTGTTGCGCGTTTCTGGGTGAGGAGGAAGGTTGTCTTTCAGCAGATCATTGGTGAGTGCGGGTGTTAATGAAGATGGAGAAATACATTCATTCATGTTTGCACAGTCTATTTATTTGTGCCTTGTTAGCGAAAGGGAGCCAAACACCTTGCTTAGGGTGCTTACAGGTCTTGGGGTTTTGGTTTGGTTTGGTTTTCCTCTGTCAGCTATTGTATAAAAGCAAATAAATAAAATATACTCTTAGTAAGTGAAGATAAAAGGTTGATGATTGCTTGCAGTTAAGGATGTTCATTGAATCAGATTTTCGCATAGTGACTGTTGTTAATTATCACAGCTTGCTGAACTGTCCTTTGTAGGCCGTAGTCCTGTGTCCATATGTTCTTTTTTGAATTAAAATTAAAAAATCAATAATGTTGTGAAGTAGAATCCAGCATGCTCATTTGTACATTGCTGCTTCTCTATATCTACAGTTAAAGGGGATCTTGATAGTTTTTACTAAATATTCCTTTAGAGACCAGTATAGTTTAGTGAGTTTATCTCATACCAGTGATTGAGCTATTCCAGGCTTAAGAAAAAACAATCACTTTTTCTACATAGTTGGTTTTTAATAGGAACTTGTGTAGAAGCTTGGGTATCAACTTACAATGTATTTTTTCCACTGAGAATGACAGTATCTTAGGTGGAAAAGCAGTTGGTGTAACCTATTTATTTTGTGTTTTTTCAGTGCAGAATATGGACGAAGAAAAAGAAATGCTTTTAGAATACAAGTTGAAAAAGGTAATTCTGTTAGTATTATGTCAAAGATACCAAATTCTTTGATTACAATTTAGCTGTTTTCTTATCGTGTTTGAACTTTTTCTTTCAGTGTTTGGAATAATCAGTAATGAAAAAGAACGTGAAGATTTGGCAGTTTTAGAAGCTGAACATGTGGCAAAAAGAGCAAGACAACATGAGAAAAATGAGTAAGAAGAATTTTTACCATTAGATTACTTTCATTATGCCATTAGTGTTATCATTTCTTTAAAGCTTTCTGTCTTTATGTTATTAAATTTTGGTAGTATAAAGGTTACTGATAGATCCTTGATTTCCTATAGGCTTGTCTTCATCAGAAGGTACCTGTAGTTAATGGAAGCGCTTTTTTCACTGAAGACAAGATACTAGAGCCAATCGTGATTTCTCTGTTATGGGGAACATACAGCCCTGAATTAGTCGTTATCCTTGGGGCTTCCTTGATAGTTTTCCACGTAAGGCCCCAGTCCTTTTGTTCTTAATCTTTCTTGGGTGTGAGAGATACTAGCTAAATCTGAGCGATAAGACTACAAGACAGGTTATTCAGAGTAAATCACCACTGGTTATGAGGTTGGAATTCAGATTTCCTAACTCTTAACCCTGGGTATAATCTCATGGACCATTCTGGTTTCTCTAACCTGTGACAGATATTGAGGGTCTCATGGGAAATTAAGACATTGTAATCAGAAGGACTAGTCTAGTTCAGCAGTGATTAGTTACTACTTCCCTTGTGCCAGCATTGGTGATTGTGTGATCTCTTGGAGAACTGAATCTGATTTATGTGACATCACTTTTTGTTTTAGAACTGTCTTTCAGCCAGGTTAACCAAGTTGATCCAATTCATCACAGGCTTGGAAAGGATGCATTTTTTAACACTTCCTCATAGTAAATTTAGAACATGCTAGTCAGGAGTTTTTCTCCAGTCTCTACATATCATGATTGTGGGGAATCATGTTGTAGAAATGGCATTTGTTCTGTTTTGTGGGTGTCTCGCGTGCAGTTCTGCTCTGATACATTAATAGTTTTTGTCTTCCTTCCATGTAAAGGACTGCAGGAAGTGCCACAGATGTCTCTGATGATGATGATTATCCAGAAGATCTAGTAAGTTGTATTTTATTATGATAGTTTGTATTTGCATAACACTTGGTTCTATGTTGTGAAATTGCAACACACTTGGAGAGTTTAGAAGTGGAGATTAAGATGAGGTATAGCCAGAGTTGGCAATTAAAACTGACAATCTATAGGGCTAAAAGGAGGCTATTTTCTGAAGAAAAAGGAAAAACCTGTGCTGGGGAATCACTTTTGAGGAAAGCACACTGGGAACCCAAAAGACTTGGATATCAAATGAATGAAATGATTGAAAGAACTGACACGTGTGACTGTTACTCACAAAGGCTGTTGTCTCTTCAACCAGAAGGTGCAGTTTTGTATGCAGTCCTTCGATTTGCAGAGGAGTAGGTTGGAAGGTGCAGGACTACTTTCCCCAGCGAGGATGCTAACTGAGGTTTATGAAAGTTTTCATTGGTCTCTTAATATAAACAATCCAAATTATAACTTGTATGTTTTCTTTTAAAATACACGAATCTGCAGTCTACAAATCACATGAACAGTTCCCTGCTGAGCTTATACAAGAAAGGAAATCCCGATTCTGTTCCAACGACGCCAAAAAATGAACTAATGGAAACCCCTCATCCTGTGCGAACAGCTCCTCAAACCAGCACCCGCTCGCCAGGAACACGAGTTGAAACACGCATCTCCGAAGGTGGCTGGTTCATTGATAAAACTCCATGTGGAAAAGACTTTTTCATTGACCTTTCTGAGGACGGAGAAGGAGATGCAAAGAAACTGATTTCTGAGGTATTGTGTTTTACAAACTCAATGCGATTTTAAGTAGCGAGTATGAATATAATTCCCTGTGTGATATGACAAGCTTTTGAAGGGTGATACTAAGACCAAAAAGACTGTTTGTCTTTCTGGATTTTTAAAATATATTCTTCGTATTACAAAAATGCATTCTGTGTTTAAAGATAATGAACATGTTAAATAAAAGGGAAAGATTGGCTTAAGGCCAGCGGAGTACTTGTTTTTAGCTTGGTTTCTGAAGAAGAAAGAGCTTAGCCCATTTTTCTGCTGTGTCAAAAGTGATTTTGAACCTTCTGGCCCATTTCAAGCATGTTTGCGGGGGAGGTAAAAAGTAAAAAAAATGTGAATTTCCTCCATATTTTCTGAGGAAAATGTAGTGATCAGTACTGGGGAGACTGAGAGAAAGATAAGAGGAATTTAGCTGGTATTTATTCCATTTGCCAGTGATCAGCCTAACTAGTCAGGAAGCACGTGGCTTGCTGTAGTCATAGCATGTAATCTCCCTTAGACAGTAGTTAAGTCTTAGTTAGCCTGGGGAAAGCTGAAGTTTTTTTGGATGGACGAGTTTGGGAAGTTGAAAGGAAATTGCATTGATTTGTAAAATAGTTAAAAATAGGTCCTACTATCCAAACATATTGCCCACTTTATGATTCCCTTTTTTTTTTCTTATTTAGAAAAAAACAACCCTGTTTAGCTATTGAAAACTTTACGTTTTTTTAAGGTAGATAACATTTATGTTGTTTGGCTGACCAGGCATTTTGGCAGGATGCTCTTTTTTATGTGAAGGAAGAACTACATTTACATCTACCTTTCTGATTACACAAAATGCTTGCTAAATAGGCAGATTTGAGAAATCATCCCTTTATCCTAGTAGTACTGCATCTTCTTGTGTAGAGAAATTGAATAAAAGGGAGATATTCAAATTGTAAAATGTTTGCAATACTGTATTCTAAAAAAAAAAAAAAAAAAAAAAAAACCACAAAAAACCCAACTTTCATTGAACTTTTTGTTTTTCTCCTGCATTAGTCCTTTTCTTACACACATTAACTTGTGTCAGCACTAAATAATATTTTCGTACAACCACTTGTGACTTACTAGTAAATAAAATTGTTTTTTACAATGAGTAAATACATTGATATAGTTTTATTCATTCCCAAAGTGGATTGCTCTACGATATGCAAATAACTGGTGTCTGATTTTGGTTAGTGATTTGGGGTTTTTTTTTGTGGTGTTTGTTTGGGGTTTTTTGCTTATAAGTACATACTCTTAGCAAAAAAGTGACTGGTGCAATTAACCCTTTAAAAAAGGTAAAAAACTATGGGGAAAAAAAGGATTTTCTACAAAAAGGTATTAAATTCCTGCCTTGCTTGTCTTTATTCATATAATATGTGTAAGTTCAGCATCATAAACCCTTATACATTTTGTTCTTTTAAGTATTTGCAGAAATTCACTGACTTGGAAGGTTTTGTATATAATTCTGGTTTTATGCCCTAGAAATCAACAGAATTTTCTGCCTTGGAGAGTGAAAGAAAGAAATCAAAGGGTAAGAGAACAAAAAGAAAAAAAGAAGAAATGCCAGATGTAGATGAAGAAATTAATGCCATCTTACTTAAAGAGAAAGGTGAGAAGTTATTTTTGGCATGCTGCTCCAAACAGAGAGATGGTATTTTTCTGTGGAATCCCATTACCAGAGTGTTTTTACACTAAGGCACAGAGAAGTGACCTTGGGTGTTTTGTTGAGAAATTTAGCCTCAATGTTGGTACTAAACAAGATTTCATTCCTGTGTACTACCAAAAAATAATACTACTCCGTGTACTTAGCTAAATGTTTAGGCTGAGTTCTTTCTTGTTCACTGTTAGCAACTACTATGATGCCATGTCTAAATTTGTGTGACTTCTCTTCCTTTACAGTTAGAAGTAAGGGACCAGAGCTTTACCACCCCTCAGTGAAGTTTGAGGATGTAGGAGGCAATGATGAAACTTTAAAGGTTAGTTAAAATTTTAATTGTGAGACACAGAATGCTCTGAATAAAATGAAAATGACGAACCAGAAATGCAGCAGAATGCATGGCACTGAGAACAGCTGCTTATATCAACAGCAGCAAAGTTTTGGGTGTGTTTTTTCTTTGACTCACCTTTCTGAAAGCAGTGACTGAAATTATATTAATAAAGATAACTTTTATTTTGGCCTGTTTATAATATTAGCAATCTATAATACTAATTTCCTCAATTTAAATGGAGGTCTCTCTTGTCCTTAACAGGAAATTTGCAAAATGCTCATTCATGTCCGTCATCCTGAAGTCTATAACCACTTAGGTGTGGTTCCACCTCGTGGTTTTCTTTTACATGGACCACCAGGATGTGGAAAGACACTGCTTGCGCAGGCAATTGCTGGGGTGAGATAGCTTTACATCTACAATTTCTTCTGTTTCTGAATCATATTTAGAGAGAAATGAAATAATACTCCTTTACGATAGACTACATGGTTTTTCTCTTTTTTTATCTCTTTTCTCTCTGTCCTGTCTTAGTCTAAAATATATTTATTTTCACTTCCTATGTTTAAATTCCATCTGAATCTGTACTTAATAGAACCTCATATGGAGAGGGGACGTAGTGACAGGCTTTATGTTTGACTTAATTGTTTTGAGGCATTCCCGGGACAGCAATATAGGCATGGGTATTGCGGAGGCTATAAATGGAAGATACTTTTAGTTAAATTTACCAGCGTGTTTTGTTTTAAGTCTGGACTCAACCTTACCATCTTTTATGAGGGATTACATTCATTCTATTGGGTGGCATCCATTAAACAGCGATTTCTGAATTCCAAAACTGGATGTTAGCTTGCCTATGTCAAGCTAATGATTTCACTGCATATGATGTTATTGGTAGCTTGGTGTATGGTGGGGCTGCTGTGCTGCTCTGGGTCTGTCTTGCATATAAATCTAGGGTCTATTTAGGGCTATTCAGTGATAACCATGGACATTTCTTTGTCTTAAATACAGTTCCTTAAATGTCACATTGTAGCCTTAAATTTAGATATGCGTAAGTTATGAACTTTTGTAGTACAGCTTTTATCTTTGAAATAAAATACTGATGTTTATTTCTTAAAGGTTGGTTATACCCTTCTGACACTGTTTGTCAAATGTTTTTATTCAAAAGATTTGGGTTTTTTCTTTTTAATGCCTTACTATAAAAAGGTACCTGTTGAATGAATCTGTGATATTTAATACTTCACTGGCTCTTTGTATCCTGCAAGGTTACTAAATTTAGGGGAAGAAACATGACACGAGTGAAAAATTTTCAGAGATGAGATAAATCTAAGACTACTTCTTAAATCATTTTCTTAAATAAGATATTGTCAATAGTTATTCAAGGCAAATTGTGTCCTCCAAGCGCCAGGTAGTGCCTGTGGTGGCTGCGATTTGTATAAATTAGGATTTTTTTTTTTTTTAATATGTAGTTCAAAGAGCTTGAAATAGGCTGCAACTACCTGTAGCACTACTGTGCTACAGTCTATTAAGGTTACAATTTTATTTATATATTTGTAATGGCACAAAACCTTGACTGTGAGTTTTACAGGTATCTTAACGTACAATCCTGCTCAGATATTTCTGGAGCATGATTAGGGGAACCAAACCTGGTGGGGATCTCTTCCACACTACTAAGTAATGTTTTGTTACAGATGAAAATAGACAATTTTCTCAAGAAGGGAGCTCAAGGACAAACTGTAATATATGCGTTGTGAAGGATTGGGCAGGGGACCAAGGTGCAGAGCTATTTCACAGTGCAGTCATTTTCTAACTGAGTTGGGGAAACCTGTTTTTTGTATCCATTGCTGTTCGCTTGGCCAAATGGCTCAGACCCATTTTAAATCAGAGGGTGCTACTCATGTTTTTTAAGAGCTCTGTAAGATCTAGTGTTGGTTATGTAATCTTTTTGGGTGTAAAAAGATGTCATATTGGAAAATATTTGTCCTCTAGGAAAGCCAGCATTTCTAACCTCTGGATGTATCATACAATGTTCCTTGTCTCCTTCAGGAGCTTGAGCTCCCGATGCTGAAAGTGGCTGCAACGGAGATGGTGTCTGGAGTGTCAGGGGAATCTGAGCAGAAACTGAGAGAATTGTTTGAGCAGGCTGTGGTGAGATGCCCATTGGAAATAACACTGTGAATTATTTGTCCTTTTCTTTGTAAAGATTCATACTTTGTTGCTGCGGTTTGAATTTGAGTGAATATTAGTGAGTGAATCTTTATATTGCTGCACACACGTCATAGTGTCTCCTCTTCTGTGACCAGAATTCCATTGTACTAAGTGTCATGCTGTCATAGAGCACAAAGATTACTATTCTGAAATCTTGACAAAAGATAATTCATCATATCAATGTAAAGGGAGCAACATAAATTATTTACCTATTGGAGCTGCTTGGCTTGATATATAAAAACCAAAGTGACGTAAGAGCAGTCTACTGTGCTTTTTTGTTACAAGTTTTTTTGTTGTTGTTGTTTTTATATAGCAGGGAATTTGAGAGATTTAAGACTTCGGGGGTTTAGGTGTAAGATAAGAAATCTGGGACAAATATCATAAGAGCAGGAGTCAAGTTGAAGTCTTGCTTTGGTGTGACTTACAGATTTAGTAAGAAGCAGAGAGAACCAGACAGGTTGAGATAATTTTAATTTTAAAAAATACAGTTTTATGGGTTTAGTATGTGACTAATGCTTTATTTCCTGAGCGCAGTTTTCTGTTCCTGACCTCTGAGAATGTTCTGGTTTTCCAACTTTATTCCATTTTTATGCTCTTCCCCCACAACATACTCTAAACAAGGTGTTTAGAGTATGTTCCCGTAAAAAAGAATACTAAACAGGGCAAAAAGATTTATTGTGTAGCTGTTAGATTATTATGTTTCCAGTTCATATTAACTTATATTTTTAGAAAGCCTTTTTAAGATGTAGTTTAGAATAAAATTAAATAAGTGATGGCACAGGGTTTTTAGAAATTATGTATCTTTTGTATGTATAGTGTTTGAGGGGAGGTTGCTATAAAAGTTATTTTTGAAGAAATTAAATGCATTGCATAAAATAGGTTTAAAAATAAAATTTGTTGCCTTTCTTATAGTCCCTCACATTCAATTAAGTAGCTTTTCCACTTAGTTTTTGTCCCAATTTTTGTGTAGGGAAAGAAGACATAGTTCCACTCTATACTGTGCGTGTACTGTGGAATCTCTGTAACTTGGTTGCATTTTTTCCCTTTATCAGATAGCGGAAAAGTGAATGACAACTAGATGGCGCAGTTGCTACCTGATAACACAGAACGCATGGGTTTTAAAATACTTTTTTATATGATTCCCGTATTTTTAAGGTGATTCTAGTATTTTCCTTTAGTATTCTTTTTCACTAGTAGTGCTTTTTGAGAATATAAATAATGTTTTTTCAGTTAAACACTATTCTATTAGTTACCGTAGTAGTTGTTCTACATTAGTGTTGGCTTTTTATGAGCATGAAGTATATGGAATTTTAGAACACTTCTAGGAGTTTCTCATTGCACGTTTTTCCTCTTTGAACGTGGTCAGGCTCTGTAGTAATCTTGACATTGGCAGATCATTTTTCGTGACCACCTACTGCTCTTTTTGTTTCATTATGTGTGTCAGTAATACTAGCCCTTGAAATTCCACAGCTCTAATGTCAACTAACAAAACAAACAAACAAAACAAATCAGACCTTTCTTGTCTGATTTTCTTTTCTGGACTTAAGCAAGTAAGCAGTCACAATGGAATATTTGTGGAAAACATAAAGCAACAGAGAGGTACATTTAAATTTTAAACAGTATATAGACACATTTTGAATCTCATGCCTATATAGAGAGGCATTTTGAATCTCATGCCTTAATTATTTCATAGCCTCAGCTCAGCACAGTTTCATAGTCCGGTGGCTCTCCAGATAGTAAGAACAATAGAATTGTTCTGGGACAGATTTATTGTGCAGCAGACTTAGAGTAATAATTATAGAACAGAAAATCTGAAAAAAAAAATCTTTCTCTTTCATAATGCGCTATGTCAGTGTAGTTTTGTAATTATTACTATTTCTTCTTCCTAGTCCAGTGCACCGTGTGTCCTTTTCATTGATGAAATTGATGCGATCACCCCAAAAAGAGAAGTTGCTTCAAAGGACATGGAGCGGAGAATTGTTGCTCAGTTCCTAACTTGTATGGATGGTCGGTTTCAGAAACAGCTGTACTAAGCTAAACTTTGTAATTATCAGCCTCACTGTCTGCTCTAGTTCAGTAATGACTTGTGGTTACTTTTGTGGAGATAGTGGTAATAATTTTTCATATTTTGGCACAGTTTATCTGAGGATGGTGGGAAGATTCTAATAAATTTGAGGGGATGTTACTACATTATTTTCACAGTGGTCTGTACAGCATTATATAAGCCTGTCTGTTGTATAAACAGATGTAACGGGAAAATGTGTCAAATGTCAATTGAAATGCTTATTGTTGCTTGATTGTGCAAAATGCAAATTCTGGGTAGGATGAACAGCAGTTCAGTATGACTTGGTTAGTTTATCTCTGCTGTTCTGAGTATTATTGTGTGCTGCAGAAACAGAGTCACACCGATAGCAGAGCAAAGTTGAGACGGTGAGTATGAGTACTAAGTACCTTCCTTCCTTCCTTTAGACTTGAATAATGTGGCTGCCACTACTCAAGTCCTAGTTATTGGAGCAACTAACAGACCTGATTCACTGGACCCTGCACTGAGGCGAGCTGGAAGATTTGATCGAGAAATTTGTTTAGGGATCCCAGATGAAGCAGCAAGAGAAAAGTATGTGTTATAAAGTTTAATCTTCTTTTTGATTAATTAATAAATAAGAAAATAATGTGTAAGTTAACATACAAGTTAAGGAAAAGTACTTTATTATGTTTAGTCCTATTTGTGCCTGTACACACCCATGGATCAGCTCACACTGAAAAGTGCAAAAGACATTAAGTGTGCATCTGCTTCTTGTCTTGGTAGCTGTGGCTACATTTGGGGTGGTTTCCTTTCTTGTGTGCAAATCTGCTTTTAGCATTATGTTAATGGGTTTTCAAGTGCCTTAACAGTATAGATGATGGAATTAAATATATCTTTTCTGTTTTCAGGAAGATAACATGCTGGTTTTGGTGCTCCCTATGTAGCTATTAAATTAGGAACATAAGTATAGCTCATTTGTTAGTCCTCTCAAGCACATACCTTAAGCAACAGGCCTAGATTCTTCAATTCTATTCCTTGTGGAAATGCACCGGTCCAGGCATCAAGCTGAGCTGCAGTCATCCTGTTTTGTATAAATTGCTCTTTTTACTCCAAAGATCTGTGACTGTCAGACTAGATTTAAAAAAATATATATTTTTTTGCTTTTTTAAATAAAAAGGAACTGCTACTCACTTCAACAACAGCAGAAAACACAGGAAGGGAAGCGCAAAAACAGATGTGGCTTATCTTGTTACGGGAAGGAAAGAAAGGTTAAAGGATAAGTTCCTTCTAGCTCAACTAATTGTATTTCTAGATTGAAAAAGCTAACTGTTCTGCTTACAGCATTGCTCACTTTGTGTTGTTAGCACTACTGTCTGTTATTCCACCCTTTTCCCCCCACACCCCACTCTTGGCCATGCCTCCACTTTTTTTTTTTTTTTTTTTTTTTTTTTTTTCCTTTCTCCAGATCTACAACCCTGTAGTAATTATTTTCCTCTTGGTTGTGGGAAAACATGCAAGTGATGAGAGGTAGAACTAGAGATGACTGATGAGAGTTCTGATTCTATGATATTTCTTAGGCTCACATTAAAAATATGATGTTCACAGAATAGCACTGTTTCAAAGGATAGGACTTGTGAATGGGAAAGCCATCACAGTGTGCGGGGATTGCCCATAAGTTAGAGCGTAGTCACATTTGTTCATATTGTTTTGTACAATTGTTTGTATTTTTGTTCCTGGAGGTGTAGGCTTACAGGAACTGTTGATTTTATTTTCTTTTTTAAATTATCCCCTCCACCATGCTCTTCTGTTTTGTTTTGGGTTTGGAGTGGTTTTTGCTGGGGACGTTTGTTCTTTTTTTTTTTTTTTTTTTTTTTTTTTTTTTTTTTTGAAATAAAAGGGTCACATAGAAACAGAAGTCCTTATAGCATGCTGATTTACCACATAATGAATCAGTCTTGCTGAAGGCATGATTTGAACTGCTTAGCTGTGGTTCTACACCCTTAGGGGGATGGAGTGGGATGAGGAGGTGTACCTAGAGATCTTGCTATACTTGTAGTGTTTTCTTGTGCGTGTATGAAGTATATGAAGGAAAATAATATATATAGGACACAGATTCAGAATAAGCCATTTACAGTTCTTAACTTTTTACACTTTGAGTCACTTGATTAGATACAGCTGTTGTCAGACAGGTTGAAAAATTCTTGAGAACCAAGCTAATACCACTTATAAAGATTTAAATGAGAGATGATGGAACTTGCTAGTGGGGGAGGTAAACAGATGAAACTTATTATTTCAGAATTTTGAATAGTTTAATAACTCATTTCATAACTTTTCTGTAGGTACATTACTTGATTTGGAAATAAACTAGTTTTCATTGGAACTAGGAAGTATGTTAATGATCATCATCTTTGGTTTGTGCTGTCTTTTTAAAATATTTTCCCAATAAGGTGATGTTTTTCTTGTTTAAACAAGTTGATTTGATACCTCAGAGTTCTTCATCACCAGTATTTGTGTGGTGGCATTGGCTTTTGTCTTTTTTTTTTGACTATTCATGTAGTTTTCAGTTGTCCTTGGCCTACAGGAACAGCAGGAAGTCTTGGTGGACCTTGAAGGGGTATTTTAAAGCTTCAGCCTTGATACAGAGTGAAAAAACTCCCACTATAAAAATATAAAGTGTAAGGCATAAGCACTTCACTATCAGCTTCAGAGAGCTGTTTTGTATCAGTGGTGGAACAGCATAGGCAGGTGTAACTTTAGCTTTCAAGTGAGGATGAGGTAACACATGAGGTGTACACATAAGCTGAAAACTTTACTGGGGACGTAGGAAATATCTGCAGTTGTATGTGACTGACAATGGTAGGGGAAAGATACTGAAAATTAAAAGACAGCGCTCCTCACACATTCTGATTTTGTTTCCTTCTTGCAGAGTAGTTTGTTGTGGATGTTCTTCAATAAATAAATAAAAGTGGGATGGAACAGACAATACAAACTAAGGTGGTTAGGAATACAGGATGAAATATCCCAATGGATAACTTGTGTGCATCTCTGATACAGTCTGAGATCTACTCTGTCAATTTAAAATCACAAACTAAGGTTTAAAGCATCTATAATATTTAGATTCAGCAAAACTAGCTTTTACCCACTGATTGACATTGCTCGGTTGATGTTCTTGGGTTTTGTTTAAGAACTGAAAGGAAATATATAGCATAGTTTTGTGGGTTTCAGTCTTGGTTACTCCCTAGTTGAGTGAAAACTGTTCCCACAGTACTACTTCAGTTCACGTGGACTGAAAGAGACCTTAAATCAGTGCTGTTTGTTTTCATATGAAAATAAAAAAACCACAGCTTCATCTTTATTTTATTGTTCTTTTTTCTCCCTATTTGATTAGAATTCTTCGGACTTTGTGTCGAAAACTTAAACTCCCAGAGTCCTTTGAATTTCATCATTTAGCACGGCTCACTCCGGGTTATGTCGGTGCTGATCTGATGGCACTTTGTCGTGAGGCAGCTATGTGCACAGTGAACAGGATCCTGATAAAATCTGAGGAGCAGAAAAGCAAACATATACACGCTGGAGGAAACACAGCTGAAGAAAGCATGGGAATAGGAACAGACGTCCTGGTGGAGGAGGATACCAAGCAACCAGAACTTCCTCCTAAGGTATTTGTTCCTTGAAGCATGTGCCTCTAATATCTTAAGAATTGAGCCATTTTATAGTTGTGAAAGTCATTGCTCATAAATCTTTAAACATCTGTGGCCAACTTAATAATAAATTTAGATTTAGAAATATCACCTCCTAAGCCAGAAGCTTAACTTCTAATGACCCATATAATAGGTCTGAATAAGTGTCTCCCAAACCCGCATCTTCTAAAAATAGTATTAATATTTTACATGAGGTGTCTTATTTTCCTTGGATTTTTCGTCATTGTTGTTTGTGTTGTATTGTTTTGTTTTCTAGCAGACCAGATGTTAAAATAGTGGCTATATCTCTTTTCAAAAGTGTATTGACTGCAAGAGAATCATAAAACTACCAGACTTCCACTGAGTTTTTACCAAGCTGTTTGCTGTGCCCTTAGTGAAATATCTATTGTGATGCCTGGGGCTCTTCCCTGACCTGGTGTAGTTACAGTTAGCCAAAGTCTAGCAGTATTTATGCAGTCTACGTTTTACATCTAGCTATGTGATTACCTGGGGCAAATTGCACGTGGTGTCTAGTGCCTATAGCAAATTTGAGGAAGAGTGTTTTCTACTATCCAGTAGAAAAGGTTGGTTAGCAATGCGACTTAAGCTGCAGAGAAGGTATCTGCTAATGTGCAATACAGATGGAATTCTGCTGCAGAAAATAGCATTTCCAGTGCCAGAATTATTCTGTGGTCCAAGTAATGTGCTGTGGTCAGTGAAGCAGAACATCTTCATATAGAAATTCTTGGTCCTGCTTCTCAAAATTTTGAGTGTGTGTGTGTGTTTTCATTATGTGTAGGCTTTCTAAAGATCTGTCTGGAGAAGTAAAACGAAGTGGTTTTAAATCCACATTGTACTCAGATTCTGGTTTTAGAAGGACTGTCAAAGAAAACTCTTACTGTAATTAATAAAAAAACAGTGTAAAAAGCTGTAATAAGCCTTTGTATAAGAGTAACATAATCATACTGCATACCTCCCAGTGTTTCCTGGGGCCTGATGTAGCCAAAAGAAAGCGGGGAGGGGCAGGTAGTTGCAGCTTTTATCAACATCACCATGATCAAAGGGGTTATTGAGGATGAGGAAGTCTAATGCTAACAGAGCCGTGTTTTGATAGCTGGCAGGAGGTTGACATAGTCTAATACAGGCTATTGTCATTAAAACCATTATATTATGTTTATAATGGAAAAATAAACATACAAAACCTTTAAAAGTCATTCACACAATTCAAGTAAACAAACCCAGTGGTCTCGGCTATTTCAGAGTTTCTGTAAACGGCTCTGTTAAGAAGAGGAGGGAGGGCTTAAAAGGAATATCAGGCACCAAAACCACTTCTGTTTCTTTGTGGTCAGTTGTAGAGCTATCTTAGTTGCAACAAATAGGAGGCGATACTTTTCCCATATACTGCTGTCGGAAAAATGTGGAAACTTAACAGAGTTTTTACAAATCATCTTTTTTTCTCCCTCTGTCTTATAATGAAAATCCTGGTATAATTTTACTTATGGTGCAGTGTCAATTGGCTTTGATACAGCCTTTCCGTATTAGAATTGGGATGTATTTATGTTGTGAAGGTATAAAGTCTTTTGATCAAGTATTTTCTCAAATAGTTTCCCCAATAAGGAACTGATTGGGGAAATTGGAACGTATGTGCCTGGGGTGCTGTGGTCTGCAAGATGGGACAGTGTTGAAAAGCATTACCTTATATCTGTATTCCGTTTGCCCAAAATTTATCAGGGCCTGGTTACAAACCCAGTTCGAATCAGCCTGAGGAAATGAGTTACGACTTGAAATCAAATTATGTTAAATAAAAGTGTATAATCTAAGAATGTGTTAAGAGTAACTGAATATTCTGCAAATTGTTGAAATTGTGCTGTTCAGCAGAGTTGTTCACTTTCTCTTGAGAGCAATTTCTTATTAAAATAATACATATAATGAATAGATATTTTAGAAACTTCATCATGGAAAGAACTTTCTCCTAGTCATTGTGGGAGAAGCAGTAGGGAGAATTTGAAGACAAAAATACATGTGCTAGCTCTGTTTCTGTAGTATCTAAATCAAGGTTGTAGTCCATCAGACTTTCACAAGTGTTAAATGTACATAGTGCTTTCCTGGAACATTTTTATCATTAATGTTAATGTTTAATGTTATTTTGCATATTTTGTGTGTATTGTACATAATAATTTATTTTATAGTAATTAATATTACAGTTGAAGAAAGTATTGCTTTGAAAAAGCCCTTTAAAAAAAGGGTTCTTAAAATCTAATCCAGTGCCTAATCTTTTTCTCTGTTTCTGTGTACCCTAAGGATGAATTGCACAGACTTCTGGATTTGCTGAAGAAGCAAGACCCTTTGCCTGAGGAACAGCTGCAGAAGCTGTGCATTGAGATGAATGATTTTATTGTTGCACTGTCATCAGTGCAACCCTCTGCCAAGAGAGAAGGCTTTGTCACAATTCCTGATGTGACATGGGCAGATATCGGAGCCCTGGAGGATGTTCGGGAGGAGCTGACTATGGCAATATTGGTATGTCTTAACCTTACTTTCAAAGATTTTTTGCACTTCCCCCTATGCAGGAAATAAAACTATGCTTGTTTGGTTTTTAATATTTATTTAAGGTATAATGTGCTGCCCATGAGTTCTAATGTTCTACAAACCAGAAATTTTGCAACATCTTAATTTAAAATAGTCAGACTTCTGTAATTTGCTTTCAAATGTCTTACAAGTCTGGTGCATGTATTTAACATTTCACTTACTGAAAACTGAAAGCATGAATACAATATGTTCATTCTTGCTGAATCTTAAGTATTCTAAAAGTTTTGTACCGATAACCTTAGTTATGCAACTGCCACACGAAGAACTGGAGACTACTTAGCTGGAAGGTTAGCAGAAGGAAGTCAGAGGAATACTTAACACTAACACCTTAAGATGAGAACTTAGGTAAATAAAATCTTTGCCTCTGAATAATGATACTTCTCCCATTTTGGGGTACTTATCAGTGCGAGCTAATAAGATGCTGATCGACTATTTATCGACTATTTATTCTTTAAGCCTATAAAGAATTGGAATAAAGTACTTGCTTATGAATGATTTTTCATCCAACTGTAACTGAAATGAAAAGTTTAATGTTAGCTTTTTGTCACAGATAACTATGACAATTTCTTTTATAGGCACCTGTGCGAAACCCAGAGCAGTTTAAAGCTCTGGGCCTGACTACTCCAGCTGGTGTCCTGCTTGCAGGGCCTCCTGGGTGCGGCAAAACACTGTTAGCTAAGGTAATGCATTTTGTAAACATGTTTAAAAATACTGGAAAACCTTTTTGAAGTGGGTGTTTTTGTAGGAATGACTGAGTCTGTATGATACTGCCAGAAGTTGATGTTTTGCACCACTTCTCATCAGAAAATTAAATTTGGGCCTCTGTGCTAAAATTACTTGATTTTTCTTGTCATGAAGTTACAATTTTCCTTGAATTGAGAGGGAGTTACTGCAAAGCTTGAAGGAATGAAGTTGGTTAAGAACAAAGTAGCAAAGATGGGGAGAAACTCTGTTAGATAACAACTTCTATGGAATATTTCACTGTAAATAAATTATATATTTGGAAGTAGTCTACACTATTATATTTATGTATTTTTATTTATTATATTTACCTTACTGCAAATACTTCTGTTTTCCTTCTCGAGCATTTCAGTTCTTATGGCCTCCCCATGTAAATGCAGATAATCATGCAAATGTCCAGGTTGTCACTCGTCTTTGTCTTCAAGTGCTCTTATGTAGTTGAGTATCTCTTTAACTCCAACTAATTATTAAGAATTCTTCAGCTAATATGGGAGAGGGAAGTGGGGTGTGAATCTGGAACACTGTCTCATTAAACACAGAGAACACCTGGCTAAATTCCCCACCCCCCTCCCACTCTTAATTGCATATAATTATACTTTGTTCTGTTTTCTATATTTTACAAACAGTTGATAACTGTGCTCCTGCCCTTAAGTTTGTTTATTACTCCATGGACAGAACAAAAGAAAACATGAAAAATATATGTTTTATATATACATCTGTATTTTCCTTTTTGATAGGCTGTGGCAAATGAGTCTGGACTGAACTTCATATCTGTGAAAGGTCCTGAACTACTAAATATGGTATGCACTAACTTTTTGTTATTTATGGAATCCTTGTCTATAGCATGGGGCAAGCAAAATTCCTGATAATTACACAACTGATACTGGTGCAGTTGAAGTTGCCTCATTTAAACTCTGCTTAAAGTTTTTAGCAGTGGAGTTGTTCACGTGAAATGGAAAAAGCTATCTGGGTAGTTCAAGTATATACCTTGGTTTAAATTACCTAGCAGATGGGGCCTTCTTGACTGAAGTAGGATTTCTAAATGACCAACTACATACATCATTGCTTTTATGTAGATTAGGAAGAAGAACAAAGATTCCAATCTACAGTGAGAGAACATGGTGATCAGTAACTGCAAATCGGCAGCTTTCACTAAGCAAAATAAACTTTTCAACTTTCAAGTTTGGAAATATGTTCTGCCAGTCATTTTAGCTTCTTAATGGACGTTTGAAATCTTGGAAAGCCATGTGGTTTTTCAGTTGATCAAAGTGATTTTTTTTTTAAAAAGATTTTAAAGTGTTAACGGATAAAAGTGTTTTAGTCTGAGTTTTTGAAGCACTGGACTTAGAAGTGTTGCGATACAACTTCAGTCCCATATAACATAGGGACCTCTAACATATAACATGTTAGAGTTAAGAGAATGTGTTGAGCTGGGCAAGACAGCTGCAGCCCACATCTCGGAAGACCATGGCAGTTACCCGTTTATCAATAAAGTGGAATCTTTGCCCAAACGTTTTTTTTTATGTGTACTTCAAGTACTGATACAGGCAGGAAATAAACTCTTAAGTTAATGAGGAGCCCTGCTTCCTTCTAGAGTAAGGAGAGAATGTCTGGCTGTGATTCAGAGACTATGTTAAGACATAAATTGTATCAAAACATGTTTGTTTGGAAAAAATGACGTGTTTGAATTTACAAATTGGCAACCCCCACGCCTGCAATTTGCCATTCAAAGTGAAATCCTGGCTTACTTTTTGGTTCCCTACCACTAACCCTGCTGTCTTCAGGCAACACTATATGAACTTCATGTGTTTATTGTGTTCATATTGCTCACTGGGTTTGTTTACGAACAGCTGAAGAACAACAGGGTCCTTAATGAAATTTGTATTTGTTAATGCTCATCAGCACAAGGATGGCAAGTTAGATTTATTCTCCAGAAAGTAGGACTTCTGTTAAAGTGTAAACTGTCCAAAGTGAGCTAGTGACAACTAGTTCCCATGTAAATCTTGGTCAGTCAGGAAATAGAGAAACAGACTGTTGTCAGAAGAAAACTGGTTATCAGGTTGCACTTCTCCCTTGCAAAGCACATCAAATAGTGTTGGAAGATGTGATTCTTTATTTTTCAAGCAAAATCTTCGTGTCTTAACATTGTTTCACCGTGAGTTGTCATTTGTTTTAGTATGTTGGTGAAAGTGAACGTGCTGTACGTCAGGTATTCCAGCGTGCCAGGAATTCAGCCCCGTGTGTTATATTTTTTGATGAAGTTGATGCTTTGTGCCCTCGGAGGTCTGACCATGAAGTGAGTCTGTCTTAAAATATCTCTGTAAATAGATTATCTCAGTTGCAGCTTTTGTGGCAATGTCCTAGCAACAGAAATACCTGGAAGGGTACTACATTCAGTGTCTCACAAGAAAAACAATCCAATAGGTTTTCTCATATTTGAGGAAAAACTTGTTTGTGAAATTCTATAAAGCTTAATACTTTTTTTAGTATGCATATATAGAAAAAAATATCTTCAGAATGTGTGTATTTCCACCAATGGCTGTGTAGAGCCATAGGAAAAGATGGAGTGCAGTTTAATATCATGTTTAATTTATGACCAAATCCTGACAGCTGTATGCAGCTGTAATGCTTGCACGAAGTATGTATTTAGTTGAACAACATGAACTGTGTCATGAAAATATTTGAGGCAGGAGCATAAGTGGAACGCGTTAGATTTCAAAGCTATTCCACTTGTGAAGTTTTCTCTGTCTTGATTTTTTTTTTTTTTTTTTTGGTCATTGTTGTTTTGGAGTAGGAGCTACCTACACCTAGGATTAACTTCTACACTGGGGGCGGTGGTGTTAGTGCAAACTGTCAGTGTGTTGAAAGGAAAGCTGCTCTGTCTTTTATGCAAAGGAAGTGCATCTTTTTTTATGGTACTGTACGGGTATATGTATGTCGATGGCTGAAAGAAAAGATGCTCTTTTTTCAACAGACAAGTTGCATACAGTACTGTTCAGATATTGCCATCAATGACTTTAGCAGAAGGACTGTTGTAGTTCCAGTTCACAGGAGAGAGGAAGTTTGATCAGCTGTTTCTGAATGGTACCTTTTCTTCTGAATTTGCATGCCATCTCCCATGAAAGATAGCCAAGCTGAAAAATTCAGACTTGGCTTCTTGAATGTCATGAAGTGGTGGTACCCAAAGAGCCATAAAAGAAGGTGTCCAGTACTAGGCAGCACAGTAGGCATAGATGGTAGCTAAGGAGGGGGAACAAGTGTGCTTTGCCCTCACTATATTTCACTTCTGTGGAGGCAACAGCAGGCAGCAACTTGGTGCCTAGAAGCGCATCCCTGCTCTTCGCAGCCTCCTTCAACCATGTAGAGGTAGTGTCTGTGCAGGAGACCGGTGACTTTAGTACTTAGGCTGTGATACTGATGACAATCCTTGGGATTCATAATTGAAACTCAGGGGTGCTTGATGTTTCCATTGGCTTCTTGAGACCTATGTGCAGTTTCACCACACATAAATCCACCTATGGATAATTATAATATTTTTGTATGTTTAAAAGAACACAGTTACACTTAGAACAACATTCTTCAGAATCGTCAAGCAGTTTTACTGCATAATTGAACTTGTTCTCCAGCTCCCTGTGCTTTCTCTCTCTGTCTCCCCAGCTCTAGAAAGAAATTCAGATTAAGCTATTGAGTTTGGTTATGGGAAGTCACTACTATGGTGTTAACTTTCAGAGGTTTAAATATTTGGAGTGTATTGGTTTTGTGTTTTTCTTTTTCCTCCCCAAAACCAGAATATTGAGAAGTTTGGGGTTTTATTGTTGAGGTAGATGTGAGAACGATTAGTATAAACATCTATATGTACTTCAAGTGACTGCTTCATTTTTAATGTGAAGTAAAAGGTTTGCCACATGTTAAAATGTGTGGCAGGTGTATAGGTAGCATGAATTTGCAGAGGAAAAATGCTAAGAACACGATAGTAGAAATCCAGAATGCAACTACATTGAAAGTGTGAAAAAGAAACTTTTTATTTGAATAGCATGTGAGGGCAGGGAGCTAGTAGAACTTTTGTTTCTTTTACTTTGAAATATTCTCATTCCCACTGTTTCCTCAATTTTGTTGACAAATTTCTCCTTTTAAAGTCAGGAGCCAGTGTCCGAGTAGTTAACCAGTTACTTACGGAGATGGATGGTCTGGAGAATCGTCAGCAGGTTTTCATTATGGCTGCCACAAACAGGCCAGGTAAGGACCCAAAAATCATAAACAAGAGAAATCAGTTGTCCTTGGTTCTCTTCTAATTAAATCATGTGTTCTTACATATTTGAATTGTATAACTAACCTTGTTTTGTACTTAAAATTACAGTGTCTCCTCAAATCCAAACCTTTTGTGATCAATTAATCTATTCCATATTCTTGTGACAGTGTGAGATGAAGCAACCTCTTTAAAATGTGTCTTAATTAGCACCTGATACCATTGCTGTAAAATGCTTTGAAAGGCCTTTGACGTAATTGGACTTTGGATTATCTCCTTGGAACATAAAAGAACAAAAGGGAACTAAAACATAATTTTTTTTATTTTTTTTTTTTTTGTTGCTTCCATTGATTTTTCTGTTCAAAGCAACCTTATAGTTTACCGCTATTTTTAATTCTTTTTTCCTTGAGGCACCTATCTCATGTTAAATCATTTTTCCATTTGCTTATCTTTTGCTTCCTGGGCTTCATGTTCCGAACTCACTCCCTCAGCCTGAACTTACTCTGCTGTTCCCTCATGTTCTGCCAAGCTTTGACAGTGACAGCTGTCTCTGCTCCCTCACCGGCTCTTCAATTTTTAGTAGCTTTTGCAATTCCTGCAGCATCTTCTCAGTTAATAAGCTAAGCACTGACATCTACTTTACAAACATCATGTGTTTTATAACCAACTTTTTGCCTCTTTTTTTGTATTGTGGAGAAGTCTTGTGTTTTACAGACAGCAAGAAACTTGCCTTTTCCTGAATTTGAACTCCATCTAGGTGCTGAGAGTTAGAAGTAAAGGAATTTGCTGTTGGTAGAGAAAAAAAATATATGCATGAAGATGTTGCACTTTCTGGGTTATGAACTTTTTTCTGAATATCGCATGTATTTGGCAAGTTACTGGTAATGACAAGACAAGTTAGTTGTTTCATACATGCCTGTATTAAGTAAGATGTAGAATTCTGATGACAAGTGGCTTAACAGGGAAAAACAGTAGCATAGCTACTTTCAATATAAATTGGAAGATAAGAAAGTTAAAATACTTGACAGATTGCTTGTGTCCTATAGATCAATGAAAATTTCGTCTGGAATCACCTAAAATAGGCAACCATGAAGTGGTTTTGGTTTACAATGGTTAAAAAATTCAAAAAATTTGAGGAAAATTTTCCTCTTTCTTGAATTTTTTGCACTATGACAGACTATCAAACCTTCGACATGGTGAAGTATGAGCAGTAGATGCTTAAATCTAAATCTACTTGTAGAAATTCATTGATTTAAAGTGGTAAGGTTTCTTGGCATGAGCTTAATGATTATGACCTATCTAATCCAATGTAGAAAAGAGAATAAGGTTATACAATGTAGCACATCTATATATAGATACAGTTGGATGTACCAAGGGTGTTAGTACTGGTGTCATCAACTTGCCTTAGGAAAGAGATCTCTCACTAAAGTAATTATGCTAGTGCAAGTATTTATATCAAGCAGCCTTATTGGTCAGTGTTTCTCAAGGGCTTCATATCTAATTGCTGATGACAGTATACTCTGTCATTATCTCTGACTGGTAGCTTGGGGTGTGAATTCCAACACTTTGGAAGTTGAGGAAATATCCGTCTTGACTTCTTGCAGTGCCACCTCAGGTGTACCACAGGTATACATGGGGCGAGTATTTTTTGGGCCAGTGTGTGTACATGGCCCTGTTCTGAGCTAATGACTCCTTTCCCAGAGGCAGCTGACTGGGAATAGTTTCATAGCTTTACAAGGGCCGGTTTAGAGTAAATGTTGCTCAGATGTTAATTTCAAGATATGAATACTTGTGCGTGGCAGGTTTCTCCTAATTCCCAGCTTTGCTGGGTTTAGGTTTACACTGATTTAGTACTTGCTTATGGGTCTCATTTTTATGCAGTGTGAAGTAGTCATCTGTGCAATTCTTAATCCATCCCTTTATAAGCCTCATACTGGAGGCAGTTTTACCATTATGTTGGTATAAAGTACCTCTGTGTTTGGGGATTATTTTTTTTTGTTTGTTTTAAAAAGTCACTGTTGTCTTGTTCAGCTGCAGTGCTAGATGTACTGTTTTATTATACCAGAATAGTTTAAATTACAAAACTTTCCTAAGTAATGAGGGTTGAACTAATATTTGAAGGAAGCTGTGAAATTTGTTAGGCATGAACTCAGCGGTGTATTACCAGCCAGTGGCATTGATGAAAAAAGTGAATTTGAGGTAAAAATGCCAAACGTAAAGAAAAGGCAAAGGCAGGGATAACAACTACCATCTTCAAATTGAAGGGTATAAATATGTCTGCAAATTTTGTAAATGGAAGTGATGGGTTCACCCTGGCTGGATGCCAGGTGCCCACCAAAGCCACTCTGTCACTCCTCTCCTCAGCTGGATAGGAGTTTCTATATTTTCTATATATTGTGCCAAAACAAAAGTCTTCTGTCATAAATATATTATTATTATTAATAAGAATAATAGTACTAGCAGTAGGGTGGCAGTAGCTTAACCAGTTTCGCCATCAAGGTATATTCCTGGCACAGTTGTTCCAGTGAGGTCTTAGCACTCGTGACAAGGTTTTATTGTGAAATGGTGGTGGTTTATATACCCCATTGCCAAAAACTACCAAATTCTTTTTTTGTAATAGCCTTTAAGCACTTGGAACACTCTAATTTCCTTTTTGCCAAAAGGGCAGGCACAATAGATTGGTTCTTTTGTTTATCACGTACAATATGCAAGTGGTAATTCTTACTCTGTCAGTGCTGAAGTAAGCCTTTGATCTGTCCTTAAAAGGAGGGTATTTTAAGGTTTTTTTGTGCTTACTCAATGACTTTGAAAGTCCTCTGTAGGTCTTTCTTGACTAGTGCTAAATTAGCAGGGATCCAGTATTCCCAGCTCAGTTTCTTTCCACCTAAATGCAGAAGTAATTTCAAACTTTGTCTGAAGAGGATTAAACTTTTAAAGCACTCAATGTCATTAAAAAGAGAGAGAGGGGAAAAAAAAAAAGAGGCAGAAATGTCATGTCCTGTTAGAAACTTTATGGATCAGAATAATTGTATTTGTTTTCAGTCTACTTCTTTCCCAAAATCCAAGGCTAAATACTTAAAAACCATCAAGCACTACTGTTAACTAAGGTCTATAATTTCCCACAATTTTCTAGTTACCAGTGTGAGTTTCAGTATTGGATATTGCTACTTTCTGCTCTTTTCTTACTTCCCCAGGCTTTGAACATTTATAAACTCTTTAGAGAAATGCTGACCAAGGCATCAGCAGCATTTATGGTGGGATCCAAGGAACTGTATGTAACCTGAGGAAGCAGACCAGAAATCAGTGAAACACTGCAAACTGATAGTGATTTAAGCTTGACATAAATTGTGATGATATCTTTGCTTTCATTTATGGTCTTTTTCTCTAGCTTTTTAAAATTAAGTTTTGCAAAATTCCCCTGTTCTGTTTTTCTGAGTTCTCTTTCTCTTTAGCAAGTTTATATTAATTTTCTAGAGCTATTCACCTGAACCACATGTTTTGAAACACCATAAAAAAATAATCTTCAGTCTCTGACAATAGTTACAGTTTTGGTTTGGGTATTTTGTTTGTTATGTTTATACCTGTTTATACATGTTGCTGAATTAAAGGCAAGATAAGATCTAAGAAAAGCAGCTAATACGTTAAGGCATCAAACAGTTTCTTTCATGATAGTTCTAATTCACACAAATTGTATTTCTGCATTTCACCAGCCCTTGAATGTTACGTATCTTTCACAGAAACTTTAGTGGAGTTCGCTTGTTGCGTAGGAGCAAAGTTGTTAACTGCAGTGTTCATCTGGAGTCTCAGAAAACCTTTTAGGGCTCCTAAAATTTTGCAATAGTTTGGAGAGCAGTGTAGCAAACTGAAATACTACATGATTCTCTAGAGGCTAGTGCCTGTTTTAACCTTTAAAAACAAAGCAAGGAACGGATGTACTCTAAATGTCATCTTATGTGATTTTGCCAAATTATCTGGAAAACGGTACTGCTGTCTTCTAAAAATGTAGTCAACACCATTGATTACATCAGAAAACCAAGACAGGAAATTATTAATTAGATTTCTCTTAATAGAAGTATATTCTCTCTGTGAGACAGCTGCTTGGAAAAGAAGTGGTGTGTGTGTTACCACGTTTCCATGTTTCACTTTCAAACTTGAGAGATAATAATAGGCTTTGAAAGAGGTATCTATGATGACTACCTTGATTTCATTAAAATGTTAAATGTATCTAAAATTAGTTGACTCTCTTTTGTTTAGATAAGTTTCAAGATAATAGATAGGGAGAGAACATTATGATTTATCAGGATGGAATGCTTTGAAATTCCTGAAAGGGGGACATTATTCAATTCTTTAAACAGATATGAAGTGCATCCAATGAGTGAGTTTGACCAATGAGTAAATACTGATCTTCTGTGTTACATGACTTGAATTTTCAAGAACTTTAGGCCCAGGTCTGAACCAGCAGAGTGAAGTGAATTGACTCATTGGGAGATGGGGAGCGTAGATCCGTGTTTTAAACTTTCGTATGGTCTTGTTGTAAACTACCATTACTGCAGCTTATTGAGTTAGTATGAGTTGTGGTAACTCTTTGAATGCGGGCAATTTAATAATTTAAGTACAAATGGATGACTGCATCTTTAGACTGTATCGCTAACTTTGTATTGTTGGACAAAGAGCATGGCAAGTGCCATGTTCTCAGCATGCAAAATGGAAACAGCATTTTCCATATGTTTAAAGAGTTTTTGGAACTTTGGAATGGGGAAGTTACAAGTGCACAGTGTTGTAATGCAATCCTTATTGAGATTTGTTTTGATGTTTGTAATTGATCTGTTGAGTGAACTTTGTCATCTCATTTTAATAATGTGGCAAGACTTCTGTACACCGAGACACAAAAACAGGAAAGTGCACTTGTGCCAAAAGCAAGACCAAGTATTATACAGCACTCACGTGTAAGAAGGATGTTTTTGTTTGGGCCTGCCATGGCAGGCATTCTGTTTAACCCTTGTTTCATCTAGTCTGGATATTAAATTAATACATCAAGTATTTTCAAGTATTTTTTTTCTTAAGAGATTCTTGTCACATCTACAGTAGCTGATTTTTGCCTGCATAGGTGCCTCTGGCCATGACTGTCATATCTTGGGGGGGAAAAAAATGTTTTTGTCCAAGAAAAAGGTGGCGGAGCAATTCCTAATGTATGCATCTCATTCTAATTTTTATCCTTTAAGCATAGGTGAGACAGGAAGTTGAACAAAACTATGCACATCTTTCTTTAAAAAGTTAATCAGGACTACATTGTGGTAGGATCAGGTAGTTGGAATCTTGACAGAGTTAAGCAATTTTTTTCATTTGCAAAAAAGGTACAGCTGTGCTTCCATGCTACTGTTTTGGGGTTTGGGTGGTGGAATTTTTGTTTTGTTGCGGTTTTGTTTGGTTTTTTTTTTCTTTTAAACATCTGTACAGTAAGGAATAACAGCTTAAATTTTCCCAATTCTTCACCTTTAATATACATGAATGCTTGTAGTTAGTCTGTTGGCTACATTTTGTCAAGAGGATGTAACAATCGTAAGGGTGTTGGCAGCTTCATTTGGAGTACTTGATAGTTTGCAGCGTAAGACTTAGGTGTAACTTTCAGCTGTTACTTTTGGAAGAGGTTCTTGCCATAGCTACCTAACACATCTCTATAACTTACAGACTTCAAAAAAGTCCGTTATACTAAAAATACAGTTTTCTTTGTATATTCCATGGATGCTTTTGTGACTTTGCTGTTTGCATTACTGTAGTATGTAGGATATAAACAAGGAGCTCCTGGACAAGCTCAAAAGCATAAAGGAGGCCTACAGAGGGTGGAAGTAAGGACAGGTAGACTGGGAAGAATACAGAGAAACTGTCTGAGTGGCCAGGAACCAGATTAGGCAAGGTAAAGCCCAGCTAGAATTAAATCTGGCCAGAGACATCACGGACAACAGGAAAAACTTCTGTAAGTATGTCAAGAGGTAAAGGCCTAGGGAAGATGTGGGCCCTCTCCAGAAGGAAACAGGAGGCCTGGCCACCCTGGATATGGAGAAAGCTGAGGTACTGAATAACTTTTTCGCCTTAGTCCTCATCAGCAAGGGCTCTGACCACACTGCCAGAGTTGCAGATGGCAAAAGCAGGGGCTACGAGAATGACAAACCATCCACTAAAGAGAAGATCAGGTTTGAGACCATCTAAGGAACCTGAAGGTACATAGGTCCATGGGACCTGATGAAATCCATCCACAGGTCCTGAGGGAGCTTGCGGATGAAGTTGCTGAGCCACTTTCCATTATATTTGAAAAGTCGTGGCAGTCTGGTGAAGTTCCCACTGACTGGAAAAGGGGAAATGTAACCCCCCTTTTCAAAAAGGGAAAAAAGGAAGACCCAAGGAACTACAGGCCAGTCAGTCTCACCTCTGTGCCCGGCAAGGTCATCGAGCAGATCCTCCTGGAATCTCTGCTAAAGCATATGGAAAATAAGAACATGATTGATGACAGGCAACATGGCTTCACCAAGGGTAAGTCATGCCTGACAAATCTGGTGGCATTCTACCATGGTGCTACAGTGTTGGTAGATAAGGGGAGAGCAACAGATGTCATTTACCTGTACTTACGCAAAGCATTTGACACTGTCCCTCATGACATCCTGGTCTCTAAATTGGAAAGGCATGGATTTGATGGATGGACCACTCGATGGATAAGGAACTGGCTAGATGGCTGCACTCAAAGGGTTGCAGTGAATGGCTCAATGTCCAAGTGTAAACGACTGACAAGTGGCTTTTCTCAGGGGTCAGTACTGGGACCAGTGCTGTTTAACATCTTTGTCGGCAGCATGGACATTGGGATTGAGTGCACCCTCATCAAGTTTGCCAATGACACCAAGCTGTGTGGCATGGTCAATACGCCAGAAGGAAGGGATGGCATCCAGAGGGATCTGGACAGGCTTGAGAGGTGGGCCTGTGCAAACCTCATGAAGTTCAACCAGGCCAAGTGCAAGGTCATGTTCCTGGGTCACAGCAATCCCAAGCACAAATACAGGCTGGGTGGAGAATGGCTTGAGAACAGCCCTGAGGAGAAGGAGTTGAGGATGTTGGTGGTTGAGAAGCTCAACATGAGCTGGCAATGTGAGCTCGCAGCCCAGAAAGCCAAGCCCATCCTGGGCTGAATCACAAGAAGCGTGGCCAGCAGGTCGAGGGAGGTGATTCTGTCCCTCTGCTCTGCTCTCATGAGACCCCACCTGGAGTACTGTGTCCAGCTTCGGAGTCCCCAACATAAGAAGGACATGGACCTGTTGGAATGGGTCCAGAGGAGGGCCATGAAGATGATCACAGGGCTGCAGCACCTCTCCTATGAAGACAGGCTGAGAGAGTTGGGGTTGTTCAGCCAGGAGAAGAGAAAGCTCCAGGGAGACCTTATAGTGGCCTTCCGGTACCTAAAGGGGGCTTATAGGAGAGATGGGGAGGGACTCTTCATGAGGGAGTGTAGCCTTAGGACGAGGGGTAATGGTTTTAAACTGAAAGAGGAGAGATTTAGATGAGCTATTAGGAAGAAATTCTTTATTGTGAGGTTGGTGAGACACTGGCACAGGTTGCCCAGAGAAGCTGTGGCTGCCCCATCCCTGGAAGTGTTCCGGGCCGGGCTGGATGGGGCTTTGAGCAGCCTGGTCTGGTGGGAGGTGTCCCTGCCCATGGCAGGGGGGTTAGAAATAGATGATCTTTAAAGTCCCTTCCAACCCAAACCATTCTATGATGTAATAAACCTAACACTGACAAGTCCACCATGAAACCATGTCCCTAAGTGACATATCTATATGTCTTTTAAATACCTCCAGGGATGGTGACTACAGAAAATTCCTTCGTGAAATAGAGCAAGTAATACCATCATCGTTTTTGGTAAATGGGGAAATGGGACATCAAGAAGCATTTAAAAACATCATCCAGGCAGTTTTTGCTGAAATACAGACAGGAATTGAGGTCTTCCCCAGATTATATGCTCTGCTTGTATCTCTTGTTATGCTAATAGTCCTTAGTATTCATATCCTGACTTACTGTTTATATCCTAACTTACCTGGAAGTTCAGTATTGAAGCTTGTGGTGCTAAAAGGCTGATAGGCATTTCTGTTACATTTAAGCTTTGAATGGTTTTCTAGAAACATTTGTGTTGATTTTTGGTTTCTTACTTCTCCACACATAATAAAATTTGGAGTCTAGTTCTTCTTGGGAAACAAATTCCGTCCTTTGCAGTTCTATTTTGTGTTTTCATGGGTTTCCTATTTTACCATTCAGAAAATTAATACATAGTAGAAATGCGAACGACCAGTAAAATTAAGTTTACATATGGGTGCTTATGATTTGCCCTGTGTACTTGTTATTCTTAATTTATCCCTGTGCCTTTCAAGTGGATTTTTAATGGTTAACTTGGGTAGAGTTCCTTCCAATATAGCAAACTGGAAGCATTTTTTTTCCCTTGATATGAATTAATGTGGAATTCCTCACTTGATCGTGCTAGGTATGACAGTAGAAGTATACACTTATACTACTGTACTGCCAAAGATAGATTTGTCTTCATTTGTGAAGAGACGAAACTGGTATTTATGAGCCATCTTTGAGCAGATGCAGCTTAACTGTACTCGGTAATGGAGGCTCCTACTCGACAGAGATTAAACTATTTCAATCAGCTGTTTTAACGCTTAGAGCTTCACATCATGGCACAAAAGATTCTTTGAATCTTGGTACAAGTATGCATGTATTCCTTCTCATGTGTGTACTGTCCTGAGGCTGTATGTTATATCTGGATAATTTTTTTCTTTTTTTTTCTTTTTTTTACCCTCCCTAAGATATAATTGACCCAGCTATCCTGCGTCCTGGTAGACTGGATAAAACGCTCTATGTGGGTTTGCCACCACCTGAAGATCGACTTGCTATTTTAAAGACCATCACCAAAGTGAGTATTTGGAAATAAATCTTTATCTCAAAGCTTGGCAGAATGATTTAAGACAAATTAAGTTTTACAGAGAGTTGCAGGATCCTGTCTCATGAAATACTTTCAGATATTACGTGAGGTCATAAAAAAAACCCCAACATCAGCCATATCTGCTGTTAAATTTGCTCTGAGACTGCAAGGGGTTGATAAATCTTGAGCAAAGCAAACCTGTTAAACATAGAAGCTACTACCTTTATAGTCACAGTTTGAACAGATTTAATTAAAAGATTACTATCTGTGTGAGTAATGGGCCTGGAAGTGTTTTGTAAGCTTTTTTGGAGGGGGTTCCACACATTCACCAAAATGATTCACAAGCTCTGTCTGTATTTGCTCAACAGTAATTGTCACACTTAATTGCCTTTAGGACTAAAGGAAGCTTGTGATGATAGAGGCTGTGGGTCAAAGTAAATATGAAAATGCAAAATACCTGCCTTCATGGGTTCTCCCTGTGGTTAATGGCACCTTCTGCCACTTCAGAGATACGGATTATAGAATTCTGAGTATTTCTCTAAGTACGGTACAGCAGTAATGAAGGCCTTAAAAAAGCCACACAAAGCATTATGAATTACTCAGATATTTCCTACTTTTTCCAGTAGATCAGCATTGATTGTTAAGAGCAGGTGTTCTCTCAGACTTTTTTTTGAGTTGCAAAGGAGACCCAAGTCTCCACGATAGAGAAAAGATAGCACTGTAGTATGAAAAGTGTGGCAAAAATTATTTAGTAAATTTGTAAAGATGATAATTGACTTATGTAAGCATAAAGCTGTGGTGTAGGCAATAGTTAATCCCATAGGAGAATTCAGAAAGCGGTAACTCATTCAAGCATGTTCTTTCATGCCAAAATGATTGTTCAGAAGTCAGACTTGCATTACAAATTTAGGATGTTAGACTTGCCTTCATTTGTTCTGTGCATTACTTCATGGAGGGGAAAAAAAAGTAAGTATGCCCCCATTTGTTATTAAAAAAACATTTATAATAAAATTATTTCTATTTATAAAAAGTTTTATAAAAACATTTCAGTTAAAACTTTTTACATCCATGTTCTTAAAGATGGCTACCTTTTAAAAGACCTAGAGAGAATTTGAGTGTAACATCCATAAATCGTTTTTCAAATATACTGTAAGGAATTATGGTTTTTATTTTACCAGTTTATTTTTAAAGGTAACTCAAAGTGTTCTTTAAAAATTGGGGTTATATGATTGTTCTGAGTTAATACAACCAGCCTTGTTCTTCTGGAAGAGGTGGGTAGTCAGGGTCAGTCCCTAGACTGTCTGAACAGAGCAGGAGGATTCTGGTACAGAGTTTACATCTGCCCTGTTTTTTAACATACAGGTATTGAGCCTTGCTCTCCCTAATTTTTGCTGGAGAATCTTTGGAGACTTGTAACTGTCTCAAGTGCTCTCACTGTAGTGGTGTAGCAAAATAGTGCAGCAAAGCTTGGTGGAAGACTTCATGGAGGGAAAGGTGGTATTAAACAAAGCTGATTTCTCTCACACGCTGATAGATTTCACTTGCTCACACTCTGGCAGCCACACAGGGTCACCAAGATGCCTGCCTGCAAGTGGTAGGGCTGTCCAAGTGATACGATCACTTGTGTGCAACACAGAGGATAAGGAACTCTGTGTTGAGTCCTAACTTCACTTCTCCACTCCTGACTGGTGATGACAAACTTCTTGTTGGAGAGATCTGTTTTCTAGATTGCCTTTAAGAATCAAACAGTTCAGAATCATACTTACTTCAGCTGCCATAAATCTTGGGTGAGGTTGCTGAAAAACGTCTTTGCTCCCTCCTTCTGGGAATCTTTCTGGCTACGGTCTATCATTCTGTTGGGATAGCAGCAAGAGGAGTGGCACATGTGATGTGGTAACCTTGTCACTATCCTGTTATCAGAGCATATTTGTCTTCTGCTGACAAACCATCTTTGCTGTTGCCTTGCCTGATTATGGGCCTTCTTGTGATGTAAGCAACGCATTGCATAGTGTTTACCAGCTTGGTTCCTGTGGATCCTGTCCTTGGTTATCACGGCATGTTATTTTTGGAATGCCAGATACTTCCATGCATACTTAATTCATGCTAGTCTTAATATTTTGGTTCCAGTCTTTGTAGTGAATGAGGTGTTAAGTCTTTGATGGATTTTTTTTTTTTTTTTTCTCAGGTCTTAATTGAGAGCCCAGGAGAAGTGAGATACAAACACTCTCTGAATGGGTCTTTTCCTTGCACGTTTTCGTGATCGTTCCATGAGGAGGCTGGTGCTGTTCTCACTTATTATTTCTGCAGTCACCAGAGTTCTTGTAGAGCTAGGCAAAGATTTGTATTTCTAGTGTTAGGAACAAGAAATAGGTTGTTATTTTCTTCAAATATGTTTAGGAGTTATCTGCAAGAAGAACATGCAATATGGAGAGAGGAAAATATCTTAAATTAACTGAAATAAGACCTTACTTTTTGTCAGACTTCATCCATGCATTCTGGATAAGGAAATTTGAAAAATCTGTCTAGAGGAACACTTGCTTAAATATGCGCTCAGGGGTAGATAAAGCAAAACATTTGGTGCAGATGTGAGTGGCTTCTGGGTGACAGTATGCATTCCCAGAAATCCCCGAGGAATACACGCACAGGATGTGGAAGCTGAGAATAGTTGCTGAGGGAAAACCCGGATGCTTACAAAAGCAGTGTGAGGAATAGAAAAGGGAGTTACGGGGAGGAAGAGGTTGTAAGGAAGACAGACAGCATAAATGTAGGTTGAAGATTGTTGTGAAAGAGTTTTATTTCAGTTAACTTGTACAAATCGATCATTTTCAAATTGCATATTAATTATGCAAGAGAAGCATGTCTCCGCATGTTTAAGTTGCCAGTGTACTTACGTTCCTGCTGGCTTATCAGGCTGCCCTGGTGCACATACTGCTGAGCCTGTCTCCAGAGTAGGCAGATCATCCCACTCAAAAAATGCAATTGGTAAAACATTTCTTGTTAGCAGAGCAGGCGTCTCTCTGGCTTGCAGTCTTGTACAACAATCACTGAAGAACCCCATATGAAACCATACAAGGTTTCCTTGTTTCCAGGTTAAAGTCTGTTCTTTCAAGAAGTTTCAAAATCAGGCTGTTCCTTTGTCTTTCTGTTGGGTTGGTTTGGGTTTTTTTCCCCTTTCTAACTGGTATTCTAGAAAGATTCATTCAAGATTGCTCCCTTACTCTACCTAGTCCTTGATTATTCTACTGTCTGTTAAGGAGTCATGGGTTTTAACTTGTCAGTTACTATACATTTTATTTTTTTCTCTTGAAGGTATTGTAGGTCTGTGGTATACTAGTTCACTTGAAGAAGTCAGAAAAGAATTACATGAGGTTGTGCCTTTCTATCAAATGAGTTTTGGGCAGAAATATATTAATTGTATCAAAAAGTGTCCTTTCGTGTCCAAACTCGGGTATTGTTTGATACTAAAGACATCTAGAATCTCTGTACTACCATGACGCTGCTTTGCTGTTGTCTAAGGTTAATAGAGAGATCTCCATGCTTAGTGTTTGAAAACTTTGTTGGCTAGTTTCAAGTAAAATTTATAATGTTGTCCAATATCTTTTGCTTGTTGGAGATACAAAATTAATAACAAAAGAAACCACTTCTGGGATCTTTGTGGAGGAAGCAGTAATAACGTGGAAGGGTAGTGTCAAAAAGTCCACAGGGATGTCTACAGTGTATGTCAACTTTTATGAAATCCAGAATGGAAAACTTCTAAGTTTGAAAATGTATGTCTAGAACATAAAAGAGGTACAATTAATTCAGCCTTAAAGGTGATAAGACTAAATCTACATGCTTATTGCTTAGCTACTTGATTTCAACACAGAGTAAAACTAGGGGAAGTTCAGCTAAACAATGCTGTTGATGTAACCACCTACTCGAGGCATGTCCGCATACGGAATAGCGTCAGTGTTACATTGCCCTGTCACAGGCTGGCCATCTTTTGTTAGAGAAAAGCTAATCTGTTGGTGGGAAGTTAAAATTTAGCATTACTTATTATTTCATAATTAAATGATTTAAGGATGGTTGTCCTTCCTGTTGCCTTGAAATTAAAAACGTTCATATTTGTGGATATTTCAAGGAATTTGTCAGCCCCCTATATGATTCCTGATTGATGAAACTTAATCACTTTGGGGATGGCATGTTTAAAAAAAATAAAAGGTTTTTTTATCTTCCTCTTTTTATTATCTCTGCTCCCTTAGAATGGCACCCGGCCTCCACTAGATATTGATGTAAGCCTTGAAGAAATTGCTTACAATCAACATTGTGATTGTTACACGTGAGTAGCTTCTAGTTTTGACTTTAATGTGCAGCGCCAACAGTCTTCTGATGCGTGATAATGTGTCTTATGTTGTTATTATTAAGAGGATTTCTTTAGCTTTCAGGGTCTATAAGCCTTATGCTGTTTTTCTTGCTTTCACTTGTGCTTTTTTCCAAGGAGTTGGTAGGAATAAATGGATGCTAAAGTCTTTTTCATCTGGAATAGTCCTCTTCATGGTGTAAATACAAATCAGTAGAGGCCTTTTGGTTTTATTTTATAATTCTTGCATAATCTGAGGATAAAAGAGCCCTCTAAGTTGTGGACCCATATACAATGATGATGAAAGCAAATTGGTTAAGCAAACATAACCAACTTGTTCTGTCACGCAGTTGAAAGCAATGGGTTTGACAGAGTAATGAGGACTTTGGGAATACCAAGGTGTGTTTTTTAGGAAAGCTTGATAGCCCTATCTTACAGAATAATTTGCAACTGTGTTCTACTAAACTTCAAAAAGCTTTAATCTATTAAATAATTTATTAATAGCTAATGATTTTCTGGAGTTCACAAAAGATAAAGCTTATGACATGCTGCTTGTCACAATATTGCTTTTGAAACTTAGAAATGGAGGCTCTCACCAGCCATGATTTTTAGTTTGTCATTGTTTCATGATTGGGAAAGATGATACTTTTTCTTTCTCTGCCCCTTTCACTGACTGCCTTTTTTTGAGGGGTGTGTGTGGTTTTGGGGTTTTTTTTGGGTTTGTTTGGGGTTTTTTTGGGTTTGTTTATGTTTTTTTTGTTATGTTCTATTTGGGTTTGTTTGTATTTTGGGTTTTGTTTGTTGTTTCGTTGTTTGTTTGTGGGCTGGGGTTTTATGTTGTTGAGGTTTTTTGTTTGGTCGGGTTTGGTTTTGGTTTTTAATACAGCAGTATTCCTAGCATCCCCAAATGAAGCCTGTTAACAACTGCAAAAATTTTCTTTGATTCAATGACTTGCACCAGTTTGAAGGCTTGTGAAAAGTCCAGCAGCTGGAAACTGGAAACAAATATTTAGAAAGACTGATCTGACCATGTTTTGTGGATACTATTATTATAAGAGCGTGTTAACTGTTGATGCAGCTTTGAGCAAGGCAACTCCCTTTTGTAATAACGGGTGGTTCCATTTGAATATTTCATAAGACTGATATAAAACAAAAAAGTATCGTGTTCCCACCAAGTGGCACAATATTAATCAATCCTTTGGCATTTTTAAGGATGCTGTATGGGGTATTTGCATCTCCTCTTGCTTCTCATTTATTTGATCTAAATCTGTGGCTAAAATCTGGAGGACATCACTCCATAATGAAGGTTGCAGCGCTGGGTAGTCCTTGGACCTCTTTCCAGTGTTCTTAAGATGAACCTTTATTACAGCACAACCATTCTTTTACCGTCATTTGTAGTGCCTTGCCTTTCTATATGTCATCAGCAAAAAAAAAAAAAAAAAGAGAAATTTATCCTAAAATAACCTATTCTGTTTGTATCTGTAGAGGGGCGGACCTTTCCGCTCTAGTGCGCGAGGCTTCAATTTGCGCCTTGAGACAGGAAATGGCCCTGCAGAATACTCAAAGCAAGAAAGGTAAGAAAGCTTTACAAAAATCGTAACAGACAGTGAGAAGATAAATAGAATGTAAAGTATTTAAGGTAGTTCAAGACAAGCATAAAGGTGTGCCTGCTGTACAGAAATGATCGATGACTTCTGAGCCAAACAAAAACTAAGTCAGATTTTTTTCAAGAACACATAAGCATCTTTGAAGTAGATGTAGGGGAGAGTACATGAAAAAATGGTTATGCTGGAGGCTCAGCATAAATTTTTTTTTTCTAAAAGTATTGAACTTTGTAACCTTAAAGAAAAGTTTATGTTAAGTGGTAGTCTAAACCGACAATTTATATACTAGACTGAACAAATTTCCAAAATCCATCTGCAAAATTACCACATCACTACCAGAAACTAATTATAGTGACTTATTTGCAGATTTGAGTAGTTGTAACTGCATACATACTGATGACGTACCTCTGGCACACAATTGTATTGTGTAACTGAATACATGCATCTACTAGTAATGGCACTGGGAAAATCTGAGTGCCATTTTTGATCTTAGGTATTTAGCACTCAGTGGTTCTTGCCAAGACTTCATCAGGGAGTTACAAATTGTTTCGAGTACAGTGTTTGCCCTTCCCATATCTGTCTGCACTTTTGTTTTAAGTTGCATTTCCCTGTTTTTAAATTACTATTTCTTTCTGTGCAGATAGGAAAATATAATTGCAAATTGAAACTTTTAGACAAAATGTGTATCTAGATTTTTTTCCAATAGTTTTGTTTATTATTTTACCCTTAAGTCAAAACGCAAAGCTAAGATGGAATCGTGACTTTTCAGATGATGTCCTTGGAAAATATAGTAGGCTTTCATTATGCCTCTTATTTCTAAGAGCCACGCTGGAATTTTAATGTCTCTGAATCATTCTGTTTTATCTAGTACATACCCAGTCTCATCTGGTTTTTAACAACAGTAGGTTAACAGAGCAATATGTTTTTTATTCCTTGTTTTGAGGGAACTAGCATGTTCATTTAGTGGCGGGGGGGGGGAGACAAATTATAAAAACCTTCACTGTTGTATGACTTGGTTACCCATTTTGCTTGCTGTAGATGGAAAAAAGTCTTGATTTGAGATGGAAACTTCTGAATTTATCCTGTTTGGTTTTATAATTATCCAGAATACAGCAGGCTTTATTTAAAGATGTTCATCACTTGGATTCAGCCTTCACATTTAGGGTTGTAGCCCGAGCACTTACTGTATGGATGTGCTGGCAGCCAGCAAGTCCATATTAAATGCATGGCTTGATCTGCATGTTTATAGCAGCTGCTTGTTTGGGCTGTCCTTGGGTTTGGATTTCTAAGATGTCAGCCCTGGCTGGTACAAAAGTGTGTAATGTGGTTTCTGAGTTGGGACCTTGTCCATTTATATCTTCAAAAAGGTAGTGTGTGTACACAGACTGGAGAATTTCTTCCTTCAGTGTTACCACACAGTATGCACCAGTGACTCCCCTCCCAGGCTCTATACGTGACTGTAGATGGGTGCTGCGTGTCCTCATCAGATAGTACTTTAGAATCACCTGGCAGAGATCAGTGCTGCTCCTTTCTATTCTGTACAAACTCTGTTGCAACTTCCTTGTTATACCTGATATTTTCCTTCTGGGATAAACTCAGGAGCGTGGGGGTTTTTAACACTCAGCCGTAGCTTGATTGAAGGAACTTTTTTTATAGTGAAATGGAAAGGTATCACTTTTGTGATATTTCTTACAAGAATCCATAAATTCTACTTCCAACTTGAACAGTCCTAGGAGAGTTGATCACACTAGTTGCTGTGGTCTAGGCGTTGCCATATATTGCAGTTTGTCTGGGGGAAGAGTGGGGGAATCCTAACAAAGATTGGGCAGATTTTCAGTTTTATGAGGTCTCTCTGGAGTCCCTCATCATTGGCCCAGCATTTGACTGCCCCGAAGAGTTCAATACCATTTGTGAACTTGAAGTTTTCACTTCCGACTCCCTTTTCCAAACGACTGATAAAGATGCTGCATAAAACTGATTTCAGCATCAATGCCAGAATGGCTGCCTGTTCCCTCTCCTGAAAAGTGACCATTAAGCCTTATGCTCTATTTAATATCCTTTAATCAGCTTTCAGTCTACCAAAGGATCTTTCCTACAATTCTTTGGAGTTTACCAGTCTTCTGGTGACTGTAACAAGTTACACGATTTAGCCAGCAATTCTGCAGTTTCATAGGCAAGTTCACCTAGTTAGAATGAATGTATAGGGTATGAGAATCTCTTGACACTTCCAGCTGCAAAGACAAATGCAGAGAATTCATTGACCTTCTAAACTATGACCTTATCCCTGAGTGTCCATTTTTGTATATTATATTTTTTTAAAAGATAGCCAGTGACCCCACATCACATGCATAGTCTGTAAGACTGATCTTCTTAAGCAAAGAAAGAGTCTATGAGACTTCTTGTTACAGCAGTTAAGAGAGAGTGTGGTTAAACAAGTGAGATTAATTAAAGTTTTGTACCTTCGTAGTTGAATTTGAAAAGCAAAATCTGGTCCTTGATATTTTCAAATTAAGAGGAAAGGGAACCAGCTATCCTTCACTCATCTATGTGAACAGGAAAAAAAAACAATTTCATATTTGGTGTTTTAAGTACCTAGTCTTATTTTAGAAATACTATACCTGTTGGTATACTTCAGTATTTTAATTTATCATTAATTTATCAATATAAATAGTTTTAAATAATAAACCATTTATACCTACTTATTCAGACTAAATGGTTTTGTCATCAGAAATCAAGGCAAACTATGTTAATGCAAGTAGCCAAGGTATAGGTTACTGACAGGTAAATTCTTCAGTGTCAAGCATTGTGCCTACTCTTATCATGTGATAAGTGTGAAGTAGTCTAACTTATTTCAATAAGAGGTAAACTACTTTACTTAGCAGTAGGTAAAAGTATGCTTATACCTAGCCATAGCTGATACTTTTACATTAGTATCACAGGCTGTTTCACCTTGACTTTTTCTGATAAGCATGTCCTTAATGATACTGAACTCCCTAGCTGATAAATGCTGTTTTGTCTTTTCCCTCCTCCCTATAGTTGAGGATATATATTATTGCACAATTTGACTAAAAAGTTACAGGCTTAAAAGCAAAAGTGAAAGCAAAATGAAATGCTCATCCCTTCATTTTATTATTTTATGGCACTTTGATGACTCCATAGTCATTAGCTTCTGGGAAAGACCCAAGTGGAACTTTTTTTTTTCTTTATGTGTATTATGGACGTGCTGGAACGTGTCCAGAGAAGGGCCACGAGGATGATCAGAGGGCTGGAGCACCTCTCCTATGAGGACAGACTGAGAGAGTTGGGGTTGTTTAGCCTGGAGAAAAGAAGGCTCCAAGGAGACCTTATAGTGGCCTACCAGTATCTTAAGGGGGCCTACAAGAAGGCTGGTGAGGGACTCTTTAGGATGTCGGGTAATGGTAGGACTAGAGGGAATGGATTAAAAATAGAGATGGGATGATTCAGACTGGATGTTAAGAAGTTGTTCTTCACCATGAGGGTGGTGAGACACTGGAACAGGTTGCCCAGAGAGGTGGTGGAAGCCCCATCCCTGGAAGCTTTTAAGGCCAGGCTGGATGGGGCTTTGAGCAACCGGATCTAGTGGGAGGTGTCCCTGCCCGTGGCAGGGGCCTTGGAACTAGATGATCTTTAAGGTCTCTTCCAACCCTAACAATTCTATGATAAGTAATATTTCCCTGGGGAAATAAGTTAAAAAGCATCTTCATTTATACTGGTATAAATGAAGTTTGGTATAAAAAAAATCTTCATTTATAGTGGTATAATTTTATCTGGTAATGGGAATCTTGAATAAGAGCTTCAGAGAACCGAGATGAGAAAGAGCAGCAAGGCTGTATGTTTAGTTCAGTGAACTTTAACCTTCGTCTTTACTTTTAAAGCAAATAATAATTGTAGGCTATTTGCTGTTCTGTTCTATACCTTTAACAAGTTCTCATCTTTAATTTAGTGCCTTCCATCTGCTATGTAGTATTTTGCTATATCAGCAGAAGACTTTTGTTAAACTCTAACGTCAAATGTATTAATGAGGAATCTTAACAGTTTTTTTCATCTCAGGACATCCTGTTTCACATTACAAAGATGTATGCAAAGGTAGTGGCAATACGTATCTGTGGAAGCAAAAAGTATCTTAATGAAATACATAAAAAATGCAGCAAATTGACTCTTAAGACATACCTTTTGTACCTCTCATCTGATACCTATGCATTGTAATGAGTCAGTATAATAGTGGTATCTTGGGTTTCTTATGCCTAGATTAAACAAGGCACTTGCTTGTGTGAGCAGAGGAATCCATGATTTGTTAGAGGTATGCTTAAATTTTAGCATACTAAGAAAACCTGTTCAAAAGGTTATGATTAGAAATAATTACTGTGGATAGCTGCATTAAGGTCAAAAAGGCAATTTGCATAAACTTAAACAGAGGGAGTTGTAAAAGTGAAAGCTTCCATCACTTCTGGGTAATGCCAGACAAGGCAATGATACAAAGTCAGTTATTTAGGAACCCAGCATTCTGTAGTAGACTTGGCATGGTAACAAAGTGTTTTCTGGGTACTCACTAAATAACACTCTATAGGGAAAGCTTAATATTAAATACATATAGAAAATAAAGCCAAAACTGGAAGTAGCAGGATTTGAGGCATTCTCTTCCAGAAGGGTTAAGGGACATGAATTCTAACAGGATTTGATATAAACTGCAGTTAACTCGGCATCTTTGAGAATGAAACTCCCAATCTGCAGGTGGAAAAACTAATACCTAAAATAACTTTCTGAAACAAGTAAGTATTCTTTGGCATAAGGTGCAAGGGATAGAGGGATTAAGATCTTTCCTAAAATCATAGACAGGAGGCTACATACAATATAAGAGTTTGTGTGTTCATAACACTACTGAATTAGAGCTCATCCAACTGACAAGCACATGCAGTTAGTTAGGTTTCATGAATGCTGCCTGGAAATACACGCAACAATCTCTTGATTGTCACTTGCCTGCAATTTTAGTAATTTATTATGTATTGTTCTTTAAGGAGAAATCAAGATTTCCCGTAAACACTTTGAAGAAGCTTTTAAGAAAGTGAAATCTTCAGTATCAAAAAAGGTAAAAGAGCTTCAAGTATGGAAGACGCGTTAGTCCCCTGGAAAGGATACTCTTTTTATTCGGGAGACTGGCAGGAATAGTTAAGATTGCAGTACATTTGCATGTCTTTCAAAGTGACACTACCTGTTTCTGCATTAAACAAACCTGATTTTTTTTACAAGGTCAGAATTTAAAGTCTCCCTTTTCAGCTGCAGATGATGCATTGCACGTAGATGGATAACTGTGCTATCAAGGTTATCTTCTGGTACGGCACCTTGGACTTCTCATTGACACTCCCAGATTAGTTATTTACCTGGCCCTAACCTCTTACTTCTGTGGAATTTTCAATTAAAAGCCAAAGCCGTTAGAGTGCACTACACCTTGCCACCTCTTTCCTTCCCCCGCCTTCTCCCCCCACAGAGGGATGTGACACCCAAGGATGCTCAACCATTTCTCTTAGTGTGCAAAAGACATCATTTTGAGATAAGAAATAAGTTATAAAGTGTGTTTCATGTCCTATCAGTCTTTTCATTATTTGCATTTGTCAAGACAGTTTGTTATAAGGTTTCCTTATGACCTGTTCTTTTTAATGACTGAAAGGAAAGCTGTTCAATCATCTTAATTACTACAATTTAGAAGTTTATATATATAGGAATTGCTATTGCTGCAGAGCTTTTGTGTATAGGTCTGTGTTGCCAAGAGTGTACTGCAGCCAAAATACATTAATATATTCACTTTGAACACTAGCCAGAGAAAAGTTAACTAGTTAATTATTTCCTTTCATTATTATTGTACATTGATGGTCAGTCACCTTTTTTAAAATTCAAAAGTGATCTTTGGCTCCAAGACCCTTTAAAGATGATGTTGGTTGTTATTTTCTTCCCCTTTGCTATTCACTAAGCAAACAGTTAGAAGCAACAGCCACAAAAACTTAAAACATCTCCTCTAACATAGCAATCACTGGTAAGTACTAGGACTTTAGTCCTACGGGTTCTTAAGAGTTAACTAGAAATGTCATTCTGCATCTCAAAGGCAGCTTAAATATTACCTGTCTCAGAGCCTTATGTTTCAGTTATATCCATCTGAAGAATTTTCAGTTAGGTATTTTGAAATATCTTTCGGAGTACAAGATACTCATCTCCCATTTCCAGGTGCTATGTCCTATCTGCTAGTCAAGTTTTGCTGATAAAAACCCTCTACACACCTTCCTATGAATACTGGAATATAAAGAAAGATCTGCATCTCTGATTTAGTGCTTCTAACTCTTCTTTTCCCTCCTGTACACATCTCTGAGTTCAGTTAACTTGCTTTTGGTTTAACTGGCTGGCTTGAGACAAACCAAAATAAGTTGTTCTTAAAGCTATGGACAGACATCTTCTGAAACCAGTTATTTCAGTAGAAGTTAACATCTCTTAAGTATTCTGTCCCTCAAAACTGTCATTTTGAGTGATTAGAGAAAAGGATTAAGGCGCAGTTACAATTAAGTAAGTTAGACTAACAAAAGAAGATCTTGTCTGTTCATTTTGGCAGAACTAGATGAGGGAGTAAAGTGTCAATTCAGCAGCTCTCCTGGTGAAGAGGGTGGTATCTCCTTAGCGAAGCTGTGGTCTGAACCTACCATGGCAATATTAAGTGCAAGAACTCTGCTAAAGGCTTCTATTAATTACATATCATTGGTGACTATCACTGGAGAACCACATTTATGAGCCAGGGTAGTGGGGTTTTGCCTTATTTAGGTTTTTGAATGTTTGAATTAGGTTTTGAATGTTTGAAAATATAGCTAGTGGCTTAGATAGCTGGTTTGTTTCACTTCGTTAAATAATACATATAAAGTCACTTTTAAACATTGCATGTTTTTTTTACCGTTGTCTGAAGTATTTTTTTCCTCTTATCTTGGCACTGTTAGGATCAAATAATGTATGAAGAGCTGCATCAGTCACTGTGCAGGTGATAAATTTGGACAATTCCCAAAGGAGACATTCTGCATTGTTGGAAAGGTTTGCGATTCCTGTGCCTGATTAAGAGACACGTTGGAAAGAAGCTGTACTAAATATCTCAACTTTTTAAACTGTACCTGAAAAAAGGTCATTGTAACCTACTGCTTTAAACAATCCTTAATTTAACTATTTCTAGAATAAAAGATATAATACACACTTCCTGCTTATCACCATTTACATTTTAAAAGTGAATGCTTTTAGTGCTAAAGAGCTAATACCATCCTGATTAATTTGGTGCTCTTAATCAGAAAGCCCTCAGAGGCAGAGAGGGTCACCCTTTGAAGTGTTTACACTGCTCAAAGATCTGTTTTCAACTGTAAATGAGAATAGCTTGCTTTTCTCCCCCCCCCCGCCAAGAACAAGAAGAATCACTGGGAGACCAGAGCTGTGAAAGTAAACTGGGAAAGTGCCACACTGTATGTTATCGTACCATTAATCACACCTTTCCCAAATACAGTGACACATTATGACTGTGCCAGCACAGGTTCTCAGAATGTCTAACAGCTTCCCTCACCTATCAAGAGAAACTATCCACAGATGGCAAGTTGTTCTAAAGTTACGTAGGAGAGTATAAAGTTTGGAAACCTGAGAAGTACTATGATACTATGATTTAACAGCCACCTAAAAAGCACTTGAAACAGTAAGTTACCTAACAAGCTGGTTTTTAATAATTTTTTTTTTTTTTTTTTTTTTTTTTTTTTTTTTACGAACAGACAAATCTGCAACACCAAAAAATTCCATTATGGATTTGAATTTCTTAACTTGAGCATTTTGATATCCTCTGGAAAAAGGAATATGTCACTGTTTTAAGAAACAGGCCAAAGAGCCTCAAGGTTGGTTGGTTTTTGTTGGGTTTTTTTGTTTGTGGTTTTTTTTTTTTTAATAAAAGGAATTCCATCTTGGGAAGAGGGTCATAACTTTCAACGTCAGCAAACTGGAAAGAATCGGAGTTAAGACAAAACACTGAAATGTGACAGATACTGAGCAACTAATTTCTGAAACCTGCCAGCCTTCAGGGATTATTTTTTTTTTTTAGCACTTTCATTCTATGACGTTCTTGAACCATTACTCTTGCTTCTTATCTTTGATCAGTCTTATTCTTCCCAAAAGCACTGCAACCATCCATCAAGGATCAGAAAAGGAAATGGATGATTTCTGCTAGCAAATTCCGTAGAAAGCCTTAAGTTTAAAAATTATTTAAAGTTTGGTGTTATCAAAGTAATGAAACTTCCATGTAAAAAACAGTGAAACATTTTTTGTAAGCAATGTTTATTCTGCAAGCATCCCCCCTACTTGAACATTTAAAAGGGAGGAGATGATTATTTAATCTCCTACTCAAGCCATAGTTCATTTAAACAAGTTGCCATGCTTTGCTAAGGACCATGAACAACTTGATCTAAGACCAACCTTGCCTTGAGAGGGAATAGTGCCTTACATCTTAGATTCTCCTCTGACTTGCCATCTGACAAAAGATCTTGCAGATTTCCCCCAAAGGTAAACATGGAAGGCTATTACAAATAACTAATCACAGACTCGTGTTTTAAAAAAATACCAACACTCATGGCAGCTAGTACTTACCACTGTGATTTTTGCACAACACGGTATGATATTCCCTCCGTCTTTTAGGGGAGCCTGAGACTCAGTGACTCACATTGTGGCCCATATGACTAACAAATGAAGTCCCTGCATATAAAGCAGATGATGTGTCTGCTTGTAATTGTAAATCAGGCTTGGAGCTTCCGGAATTACTGTGATTCCCAGAAATCCAAGATGAAGGATTATCATTTTATCTTGGAATAGTTTCACTTGTGGGTGTTCATTACTGTGAGGTAATGCAATTAATATGTATCAGTGAAGTGACTAATTTTAATGTAAAATCATACCTTGATGTTACGTACAGAGCTATACAAGAATCACCTACATTACATAAACTTTTTCCTGGTTTAGCTCTAAATCTACAACTTTAGTTTTACCACCTTTCTTAAATAAAAGGTTTTGCTTTAGAGCAAAACTGTTTACACAAGGAATTGCTGCACCCACACTGCCTGCTAGTTTTTCTTGTGGGAAATTCTGCTTAGACTATAGTACTTATCACAAAAAAACAACTTGATAAGAGATAAAACGCAAGATCCCTTGTACTTGTACATAGAAGAGCGGAATTGCTTTAAGGAACAAGCCTTTTCATGCAATACAGAGACCACTACTTTGTTCTGCACATGCAGCTACCGCCCTCCTAGCAGACATGCCTAGAGGAGGTTTTCCCTCTAGCCATCTTGTTTCTGTTGGGACAAGATCAAGAAATAGTTCATCACACCATTCTTTTCTCCCTTTTCCTGAGGCTACCCACATATCTAAATCACAATAATGATTCTATCCCAGAGCATGTTAGATGCTAAATTAAGCATGGATAGGGGGCAGATGCCATGCAGGGAACTGTCAGCAGGAAAAAAAATTGCCATCTACATTCTTGGCTCAATAGGAAACTTTTTCAATGTTTTTGTCCTCACTAAAGTCTTGTGTACCACTGCAGGCTTCATTATGAAATAAGAGGATTTGATAGAGAAGAGATAATTACATATGTACAGTTGCAGGTTGCTATACTAAAGGCACATCTACATGATTTGGACACGCCTATTTGTCAGATTGTTTTCCTAGGACCTTGCAGAAACAATTTTGCCAGACCCAGAAGTGGCTCCTGTGCTTTGCTGTGTGCCAGCTAAAACAGCAGAACTTGCTTTGCCTTAAGTCTTTTGAAACTCTTTCAAATTAGAGGAGTACACTTCTCAAAAGCTGCGTCTTAGACCACTTACGCAAGGTCGCTACCTGAAAGTGACTTCTCTTATGTTTGTCCAACAGGATTGGTATGGCTGCCTGCAATCTACAGCATTGACGTTATTGGTTGTTGAACCTTATCTTTAAGTAAGGAATTAAGAGCCTTAAGTTTTACTGTGGCATGCCACTTCACTTGGTACAGGAATAAATGCCAAGGAGGCAGAGGTGAATCACTGAGCTCATTATCTAACAGTGTCTGCTTACCTAGAGCAGATCCATTTCTCACCATCTGTAGACTTTACTTGTGTTACGTGCCTGCTGGCTACATTTAAAGACTTAACCAGGGGAATTTTGAGACACAGAACCAAGAAGTCTTAACTGCTTTTCAGCTGGCCTCTGGTTCCAGTTCGGAAGTCTTGTCCTGGGTCTGAAAGTCTGGAGCTCTGTAGTCAGAAAGATGCACCCATTTAACATGTTAATTGGCCACTGTTGTGGAACAGACAGGTTCAACAGCAAAACAAGAATGCCAGAGGCAAGAGTTGTTTTGAAAGAGTATTTCCACGCCTGTCCTGTGGGAAAACTCAGGCCCAGTTTGATCAGACTCCAGGATGCATTACTTAAGGCCACTTAAGCAGGGATGCATTACTCACACCACTTAAGCAGCTTCAAATAATTGGAGGTTTGGGGTGAGGATGTGGGGGGGGTGTTACAAGCCATGCAAGGCAGCTTGTTCTGAAAAGTGTAAGTTACTCTGAAAGCCCTGAAGGGGATTCAGAGCTCTGCACAATTTAGCTGCAGCTAAACTACTCAGATGACCCGTTTAACACTGCTGACCCAAAGGCAGCTGTGTTTTGACAGTTAGAGGAGAGGTTTGCCAAACTGACAAACTAGTAAGATGCTTTAGTTACATAGAAAGGAACAAACCCTAACAAGCACGTAGAAAGGACAAAGTTAACTCATTCCATATGAATAGATTTATTTTTAAAAACCCTATAATTAGGTTAACTGTCCGGGTTCTTAATGCTCTTTAGGTTTAATTTGTTCTTCACTAGTTAGTCAAAGCTCTCTCCAACTTTCAGATAAACTATTTCAAGAAGTATACTAACCTGTTTCTGCCAGATATATTTTAATAGCATTTATGAAATTATTTAATTCCTTACTAACAATAACTAGATGGTTAATAGGTATTTTAAAAAGAATCATGTTTCTTATTTCTATGCCATGCCTTTAGACTAAATACCACATCATGACTGGAGAAAACTAGTTATTCATTTAGAATATATCAAACACAAGCGAAGTAGTCCAGCTGGTCTTAATTCTTTTTACCAGTGGCTCAGACATACACACTTCCAACTCTTTTTTAGGCATGAAACTATCTGCAATATAGGTTAACTTTCAGATGATCTGCTTCTGGCAAAATCCCTCCTCCTGAAGTTAGATGCCAAAGCCCCTTGTGTATTACGCAGGAATGACAGGCCTACAAATAGTAGTTACCAGTGCTTGCAAGAATCAGACCATGGTTTAGATCTAAACATAAATCTCACTGGCCCAGACTGCCCCAGTCCAGTAAGTGTTCTCCAATAGGTAGCCAGTAGCATACGTTTCCAAAAATGATGGCAAGGGTAGATATGTCCCTCAGAATTCCCCACTATTCTGCAGCTCTTAAAGTGAAAATGAGGTATTTATAATTCAGTTGGAAGGGAAGATCATGGTCAGGACACCTTAAAGCAGCATTTGCAATTTTAAGCAAGAAAAAATGGCAGCTCCACGCCTGTTTAAAAGCAGGAATTCACACTTGCACTACCCATTGGAAGGACAGTAAGGGGCATCAGTGAAATAGGTAACTAAGCCCAAGTATGAAAGTTAAACTATGAGCTCCCAGTTATCCTAGATTAATACTTCAGATAAGCAATTTCTCAACTTCAGCTTTTTGCTGTAAAACTTTGAGACGCTTTCCATCCTTCGTTCAGCTAGAGCAATCTATCAAAGAGATTTAATTCCACCATTCACCTCAAATTGGCAAAAAGTCATGCAGAAGTGGCTTAAAAAGAAACTGGACCTATTCGGGTCTTTCAGCCAAAATCAGTTTTCTTCCCCATAGAAAGGCAAGGCAGCAATTCTTTACAGTTCATCTATACCATCACTCAATAAAACAGCTCTTGCATCTGCTTTAAAAATACCAAGTTTCTCTAAAGCTTAAGGCCTTCAGCATTAGGGGACCAGTCAAAAATTCACCCAATGTTGCTTTAATCTTTGCTTTTTAATTACATGTAAAAATACCGAATAAAGTATATTTTGACATTACGCTATACCCTGAGCAATATGCTGGCTAGCTAGCACGTTATTGGCATCTTAATGGAGTCACTTTGTAAGTGGCTGGCACACTTTCATACCATTTCTATTAAACACAGATAAGGGCCCACACTTAAAAAACAAAACACGCATCAGAAACAGGATCACAATCAAGTGAGGGTTAAGATATACCAACACATTCTTCTCAGGCGCTCAGCTTCTTCCAAAAAAAGAAAACAAACCCCAAAACAAACCAACCAAAAACCCCATAAAATGCAGGAGCTGGAAGCATCTAAAAATTAAGTTACTTACAGCAGACTAGTGCTGATAGTGGCTGAGACTTCCACCTTCATGAGATTCCATCTTTCAGATAAACGAAGAACATACTGTAGGATCACCATTTGAGATTTAAGGGTGATTTGTAGCCATCTTTGGCAGCTTAAAGCCATCATCAATGCATCAGATGACAGAAGGCAAATATACTGTGCTGAGGTACGTCGAGATTCATTCTTCAGAGTTCAGCAAGTCTATCCATTCTCTGTTCCCAATTTTAAAAACTTCTTAAGCAAGAACTTTGGTACCACCACCTGTGCTCTCCCCACATTTTAATATGAAAGACAGACAAGTGTTTGTGTAGGGTACTGTAGGTTTAGGAAAAAAAAAAAAATCAAGATCATTTAGCAACACTTTTGTGCTTACACAAGTGACTAATATGCTTTATAGGTAGAGTTGTCAGGGGTTGTAGCTAACCTCGCTTACCAGAACAGTATCTGCTTCAATTGATTCAGTTTTCCATACAAGCCAAACTTCCAAATGAGTTTAAGTATTAAGAGTTAGCAGTTAAAACCATGGTAACAGCAGAGCCAACTAGGAAAAGCCTAATCATTTCTTTTCAGCAGATCAGAAACAAAACCAAACTATAACAAGATTTTTCAAATATGGAAAAAACGATCGGTTATATTAAGTTACCCAGTGGCTTGCACGATACAATTCTAAATGCCAGCTGCTCCAGCTATATGCTAACACAAGCGGCTTAGGCAGTATGTGGCACCCATAAAGTTGGCAATTCCCCACCTTTTTACAAGGAAGTTACACAAGCCATCTCGAAGATGCCAACTTCGTTCTGGTAGATTGCTCCTTTAAGGTACTTTCAGTAGAAAAGGTAGAACTTTAAAGCAGTCCTTCAAACGACATGCTACATATTTAAACAAAAGCAGACTTAACATTTCTGTGCAAATTTAGTTACTTCCACCTATATGTTAGGAAACAGGTTCAACAGAAGGTTTAAGTTAACAATTCATGTTGGTTTAGAATTAACAGTAAGTACAGCATTTTAACACTACAGTCATCTAAAGAGCATGTTGTGGGCAGTGTACTACATTGAGAACTTTTAAAATGAGTCAGAGATATTTTTATACAGATTTAACACCTGCCAAAGTAAATTCTGTAACAAAGTGATTTAGCAGTATGCATGTAACACTGATCCTTAGGCAAACATATAAACATTAAACCAATGAATCTGAGGACTGTGAGGAATGTTATAGCTGGTAGGAGTCTGCTACAAAAATCCTTAAGGATGCATTGCTATGTTGCTGTAGATCTTAATTCAGGACACTGGTGAACATCTTTAGCAAGAGACCTTATACAGCCACTTTAAAGCAAGCAGACATTTCAAAGTTTTTTTGGTTGCCAGAAGCTTAATCTTGCTTCACTTCACCCTTTAATTGCCTTTTCATGCGTGAATATGGGCTGATTGTGTCATCCATCACGAAGTCATACAGTACTTTTATCCAAGAGTTATATTGTGGCAGGTTGTCATAGTATTCAGCTGCTATTTTCTTCACCTGAAGAGGAGATATGAGGTTTATTTACTATTTATATTTACCACCAATCATAAGAAATTTACAATCCTCAACCTGTAACTTAATGTAGAGCACTAGAAGTGTCATTTTAGATGTTAAAAGAGTCTACAGGAATGGCTACCAGTGACAAGATGTGAAAATTTCATGAAGCAACTCCCTTGTTAAGTAAACTTCATATGAAACTTTTATATTGAAGCTAACCAGAACAAGCTCTGTTATCACTCTGAAGTCCATTCACTGTGCAACCTGCAGAATAACGTATCTCACAGAAGCATGCAGCTTGGTTGCTACTGGAAGTGGGTGACTCAGTTCAGTGCTGACTCATAGGCGTATGAATATCACTAAATAGGATGTTGTAGATTCTAGGAAGACGTGTTTAAAACAGCTATTTTTACACGTAGTTTCAAACCTCAGCACTCAGAAGAAAAAACATCTTATTTCTGAGGAACACCACATCTTGTTTCTGAAGACAGACATTAAAGAATGAATATAAACTGTTTCACAAAGACTTTATTCTCAGGTGTACATGCTGACTAGATCACTCTCAAATTGAGAGAGAGGGAGTTTCAGTTAGATATCCTTACTTATATTTGAGGCCAACCACCTAAATCCTTGAAAACCTGAACAGAACAAAACTCATTTTTCACTAAATTCCATAGTTTTAGACAGAAGAAAAATATTAATCTGTAGAAGCAATAAACAAAACCAAGATATTTGCATGACTGGTCTGGAGCTGGAGATCATTTTGATCTGTCATCACATCTATAGAATAGTGCATTGAGCCAATATACTTTTATTCAACAGTAATTATTCTTGGCTCACCAGTACCCCAGCTGGAATTAAGTGTTCAGTACTTCAGTGATCTTTAGCACACATCATAGCAGAGTCCAGTCCAATCAAATTAACTACACTGTTCTAAAAGAAGGCTTTGTTTTCTTATTAGAGCTGTGGATTAACAGTCCTGTAGCAGAGCTGGGTATTTACCTCTGCAATTAAATACTTGAAAAAAAAAAAAATCATTCCCTATTTACAGCTTCAGTACTGTCACAAGTAGCGAAATGGTGGTTCACCAGCATGGATCTAGGTATCAAAGATGAGTTAAAGCAACTCCAGCTGTATCTGAAAGATTAAATCCATGAATAAGAAGAGTCATCTTTTTTCAAAACCAAAACCATTTGCAAAGTGATAACAAACCAATTAGAGAATTTAACTGGCCTGCTAAAGAAGTGCTGGAGTAGCTATTTCACCTGCAGTTCCACCACTGACAACAGAAATAGTGAAGTTTAGACTCCAACAAAGGCACAAGCTTACAAGGTCTTACTGCTCCCAAGTGGAGTAACAAAGCTACAAGACCAAAACCACAGTTGCTGTCAAACTGCAAATTTAGTGTGTGATGAAAAACACTCTTCACTGGAGTTTTTGGTGTAACCCTAGAAGCCTCTGCTCCAACTGAGAAACAGATATACAATGAAAATTAAGCTCCTGCTTAAAAGAAATCAGCAAAGACTGAAGTGGGAAGAAGCCAGTTTGAAGATTCACATCTACTACTCATGCAGATGTGTCAGGTCTAAGTCTTGGCTTTGAAGCCTTAATTCTGTGAAAGTACAGCTGATACTTATGTAGGGTTCAAAGGTTCTCACTAGAGGAAACTGAGCTGCTCCAAAATAGAAAGCTATTAAACATTTCCCAACAGTCCAACAAACATTAGCAGTATCTCAAACCATCTCTTTTCCCCACCAGAGAATGTCAGTGATAGAAGAGACTAAAGGATAAGCATGCGTTACAATTTTGTCCTTAAGATTTCAGAGACAGAACTGACAAGTCTCTGAAGGTATCTGTAACTTCTTAATTAGTTTTCTGCATGCTTACAAACTAAAGAAATCAGAAGGCTGGTTGCAATTAAAGAAAACTAAAGATAGTGCAAAGTGTAAGACATGCATTTCCTCCCCTCTCCTTTTATGGAAAAGGCTTGAGCAGCCAGCACACTGGAAGCTTGTTCAGGATACCACTAAAATGTTAAATAATTACCCCTTTCCTCACTCAACTTAGAAATTGTTCCCAGGGTTTTAGGGTTTGCTGTTGGTGTGGTTTTGAGTTGTTTTTTTTTAATCTCCTAATTTCCATTCTTCTAAATATCAGCGTTCTACCCGATTTTCATGTTGAAGTAGGGCATATTTTAAGAAGTTATAACCTTGGAAGTAAACTTACCAGTGGAAGGCTCTTGCCAGGAATATTGGGGAAGTCATGATGTTCATTGTGATAGCCAACATTAAAAGTGAGCAAATTAAGTGGCCCATAGTAGGAATAAGTCTCATGTCCTTTCAAAAACATGTAATGTTCAGCTATGAAGTGTCCTGAAATTGGGTGCAACCCAAGCCCAAGTACTGAACCAGCAAGCATGTAAAAAGTGGATTTGACTCCCCATAAATAATATATCACCACATCAAAGGAAAGCTGAGCCAACAAATTGATTATTTCAAGTCGAGTAATGGGTTTAGGATTGATGCAGAGAGGTCTAATCGCATAGAAAAAAGGCTGAAGAACAATCCATATGAACTTCCTGAAACGGGTGCAGAAAAACCAGCCTTCAAAGTTGGTAGGGATGTCCACGTCAATTCCATCGCCTCCTAAGTAACGATGATGATCCATGTGGTATCTCTTGAAGGATATGGAATACGGGAGACCAAGAGGGAGGTTGGCAAATATTCCAAACCATCGATTCCACATTGCTTTGCTGTTGCCAAAGGCACTATTGTGAGAGATCTCATGAATAGCCAGAGTCATGGAGTGGCTAATACAGCTTCCAAAAACATATGCCCAGAAGATCACCCATTTCCAGTCCAAATCTTTAACTAGATAAAATGCAGTCAACTGCGCAAGAACCATCAGCACAACCACCCAGATCAAGTTGTAGTCTGGCTTCATCAATGCTTTTATCTCTGGATGTTTAGCTAGATAAGAAAGAATTAAACAAAAAAGGAATTATTTAGAAGCTCTCCTCGCAGCCAACTATCCCAACTAGATTACAAAAGCAGATAACAGTCATTTCTTCCCTTCCTCCCAATTAGGATTTGTCTGCAAATGTAACAAAGACACACCACCTTTCCACGTGCGGCATTTATCGCTATAACGAATCCTTAAATAAATCATTTCAGCACTTTTCTGTTGCTCAGCAACTAGACACGTACATGGCAAGCACCAGTACCACCTCCACCCTGCCCAGGAAGGAAACGGCCTTGACTGACAACACACCAGTCACCCCGAAGGCCTCAAGTAAGCTCAGCTCAGCTCACATTTGGGCGTTTTAGTTGAAAACGCGGTTATTTACCGCCGACCCCGGGTGCCGCGACGACACCTCGGCACAACGCCGGCCCTGTTTACACCGACCAGCAGACGCCTCATCGATCACCCACCGCCTTCCCTACCCGCGCCGTGCGCTCTGCGGCGGCGGGCGGGGAGCGGCCCGCGGCCCCCCGGCGGGCAGGGCCAACGGCGCCGCCGGCCTCCGCTGCGGCCCCGCGCCCGCTTCGCGGCTCAAAATGGAAGCCCGGGCCGCCCGCCCCACGTTTCGGAGCCCGGGCTCTGCCCGCCCCCGCTCCCCCCGCTCCTTTCCTTCACCCGCCAGCGCCGCCAAGGCGGCGGCTCCCGCCTCCACGTACGCGGCCAGCGCCGCTCCCCTTACGCGGGCCCGGCCCGGCTTTAGCCCAGCCGCACATCCCCTCGCCGCACCGGGAGCCCCTAACGGCCGGCGGCGACGGACGGGCCCTCCACCACGGCGCCTTCCCCGCGGCGCCCCCCCGGCAGCCATTTTGTGGGGGTCCCCCCCCGCCACGCAGCCAGTAACAAGGAGCCACCACTACCACCACCACCACCACCGCCGCCGCCACCCCTCTTCCTCACCCAGGATCTCCTTGCGGCGGTCGGCATGAGGCTGGTCCGTGTAGACCCACTCGAAGTCCTCCCTGGCGACGGTGTTGCCCATCCCGGCAGCACTACACCCCCCCTGACCGCCTCGACCACTCCGTTCCGCAGTGCCCGGCACCGCCGTTTATAGCGCCGCGGAGGCGGCCCGGCGCCCGTCCCGCCCACCGCCCCGTCCTCTCTCCCCATTGGCTGAAGCCGGCTGTCACGGCTGACAGGCCCCGCCCCCCCCGCCCGAGCGTCTCGCGCCCCGCGCCCCGCCCGCTGGCGGGGGCCTGGCCGGGCCGGGTGGGGTGAGGCGCGAGGCGCAGCCGTCGCCTGAGGGGCTGGGTGGCGGCTGCCCGCGGCCCCACCGCCTCCGCCCAGAGCAGCCGCGCTGCTGCCTGGCGGCGGCGGCCCAGGGGACACGGGCCGCCCCTCAGCCCCCGGAGGGAAGTCGTCCGTGCTCCACTCCTCAGGGGAGAGGTCCCACCGCTCTGCCCTGGGACCGCCCGCCCGGGCGGGCTGCGGCTTCCCGGCCTTCCCCTTGACTTCCCCGGCCTTCCCCTTGACTCATCCCGCGGCCGCCGCGGCCTGGCGGGCTTGCGGCCGGCGCCAGCCGCCTCCTCGGCGGCCGCAGGGAGGGGTCCCAAGGGGCCGTGAGGCGCTGCCGCCTCAGGGGAGCGGAGCGCGGGCAGGGAGCTGGCTTCTCAAACCGCCGCGCCGGGGCTGCCTTTGCTACGTCCGCCCGCGTAACTAGCGCTGAAGGAGGGAGAGAAGATTCTCGGCTTGTGGCACTGGGCCTTGCCGAGGCGCTGGGGGAACCCCAAGCTCCTTCATCGTTCCCCGCGGCGGCGAGGACGAGCTGGACTCCGAGGAGCTGGGCCGGTGAAGCCTCACCAGCTCCGCGTTCCTCCCCTGCCACCTTTAACCGTGTTTGTCCGGGTTTAGCTGTCTGAGAGGTTTCTGCCCCTCAGCTGTTGGGACAACCTTGCCCAGAAGCCACCGCAGGCAGCAGGGCAGTCTCACCCGACTCGCTTTCTTGAGGCTGGAAACAGAAACAGCATCTTACAGCAGCTCTTTAAAATACACTTTTTCTTTTCCAAACATAAGAGGTGTGTGGTTGTAAGGACTAGCTACCGTTTGTCCAAAACCTAAATTTATATAAGCCAACTACAACTCAAAATGCCTGTGCCAAGGTCTCCAATTTCTTCACTTTCTGTGGTAAGATATTTTAAGAACTTCTTTGACAAACTCCTTTGTGAGAACTAAACTCCATTTAATTTGTCCCTGCATCTATTTCTCGTATAACATTGACTGTGGGCAGTTCAGTTACAAAGATTACTTTATGTAGAAGTTAAATGACTACTTGCTTGGAATTTTAATTGTCCATAAATGCACTCAAATTAAAATACTTTAAATCAAGAATAGCGATAAAAACAACAGAGGACGTTATCACAAAGTAAATTATACCTTATCTATTAATGTAATATGAATATCTCAAGGTTTATAATGCATCACTTAAAATTTATTAGTAATAATGAATAAAAAAAGCTAATATGTACTAGCTGCTAAAAGCCCTATGTGCAACTGTACAGATGCAGGGGAAGTAAAATCCCTACGTGAAAATGTTTACAATCTAAAGTAATGGACAAAGCACAGGATCTAGAAAACATAACAGCTTTGCGGATATTTTTGTTTACATGCTTTTCTTAATCTGTGCATATTAGGATGGAAATTAGAACTGAAAAAGGGAGCAAGTAGAGAACATGGAAAAGTTTATTCACAGCTTTTCCGTCCTTAGTCACACGATCTGAATTTTGTAGACTTCAGGAGGACTGGTACAGCATAAAAGGTAAAAACAATGTTTAGATTTCATCAAGGCATTTTTGTCCTTGCAAGGGATGTTCAGTTTTACTTTTCTGCTTAGTGACCACTTAACAACAAGCCAGGAAGTGCTTTTGAGTTACCAGTGCAGAAGCTGACTGCAAAATTGCCAGGATCACAAGTGTTTCACTCAACTGCACTCTAAACAGTGTACGTAATGTTTCTGAAAACTTTTCCCTTCTTGTTGTAGTTCAAATATTAGCACTGCTATCCATCATTGTGCTAAAGACTTTTTCATACATGGGAAGGATCCTGCCAAAAGAATGAACTGCTGATAAGAAAGGTTACAGCTGACAACAGGAACACTGGAGGAGAGAGACACAGTATCAAGAGTTCAGCACACACAGGCAGGTTTACAGCACTGCAAGTGTATATAGGTTTGTAAATGGTGATAAGTTTCAGCAGGGTAATTAAATAGAAGAGCCCAGATTTATAAACTAAATATTCCATAGAAGCCAAACAAGCCTTAAACAACTAAGAAAAATATTAAATAGCAAGGTTTTGGAATTGCCCAAGTGTCCTGGAGTGCAAAGTGTTTTTCCTGTTTAATCACCGAGTCAGCCTGATTTAAGCAGTCCATAGAGCAAATCCAGATTTATTAGGTCTTCGGCAAGCTAACAGTTTCTGTATCTGAGGTTTTCCCTTCTGAAGACAAAGAGATCCAGTACCTAGCACATCTTTGGCTGGCACGGAGCTAGAGCAAAAATCCTGGAGTGTTCAGTTACATGTAAACCAAAGCGGGCAGCACATCCCTGTCCAACCAGAAAGGTGAGATCCAGTAAGTACAGCTCTGCAAGAGTGAGAGCACACGGACAAGTGAGCTGGCCCGGGTACGGTGCAAAGTAGCACAGGAATGGAACTGGAGAGTATCAGAATAGTTCACAGCTTGCAGACTTGTTGCTATAAAGTACTCCAAACTGAATTTACTTATGAATGAAAGAACAATCTATCACGGTAATTTGCCAGTTACTTCTTAAAACCACCAGGAACACCAAGAAATCAGGTAGTCCTCTCCTGTCTGAAGACACATTTAGCTACATCCTATGTCATCCTATTTTCAAGAAGCTCTTGATGTTGAAAACTCCTTAGGTTATCTTAGTGCTTCCCACAACTAACTGTTAGAAGATTTCAGTAGGAGAAACTAAGTTTCTGCTCAATACAGTCTTACCTTTTATGTTAAGAAATTATGTGAAGGCATTGTCGTAACATTAATGAACTGTTGCCTCAGTAGTTTTAAGCTATTATGAAACTAACTGTAAAAGACACTTACTGTTGAGTTGTCTTTCAACCCCGAGCTGTTCAGTTTCAGCCCTTGCTCCAAGTACTAAAACTGAACACTGGCTGCAAATAAAACTATTTGTCATGTAACTTCGTAAACTACATCTTAGTCTCACTACTTCGAGGCTCTCTCTTGAACAGATTATACAATCACTAATCACTACTAACACTGTGCTTTTTGAGCATGATATACCAACTCATGTAAACTTGCATATAAATTTATAGTGGAAAGTGATTTAGTTTTACTTCAAACTATTTATCAACTTGTTCATATATTGCAAAATGCATCCTTTTTTATTTAATAAGGGACACTATGATGTCAGAAGTTAATGTTCTAGCTGTTTTCTCTAAACTATTAGTTCATTCTGCTTTCTACATTCTATCTATACCACTGGTGTGTATCCCAGTCTGAGAGCCATTCCATACCGATGTCTCCCTCCCTCTCCAGGAAGTGAAAACGGAGTAGTGGTGTACCTTTGTTGTGGCATTTCTCAGAGCTTGCTTGTAACCGTCCCCTCTACCCCTTAAGTTTTGTTGGCCTCATTCAATTCTACTATACTTCGTAGCATGCAGAGGATCAGGATGCACCTGCAAACTTGGAGCACGTGATACTTCCTTGAGTTGAAAGTTCCAAGTTGGCACCATTCACGGAGAGTTTCATGTAACAATAGGCTGTTGTTGTTCTTTCCAGCTCAGTTTATGCACAGCTAGAGATTCATCAACATATAAATAAATGTTTCTCTTCAATAACCTGGAACTATTTGTATGTTGTGAAGGGTGGGGAAATGAATAAAGAAACTAAAGTGAAAAATATTAAGAGATGAACGAATAAACCTTTTCAGTAAATGCAATTCACAGGTTTATACTTGTTTATAAGTATTTAACCACAAATATCTGGTAATTAGACCGTTACATTAATTTGTCATCATGAATGACCATTAAATGGATTTGTATCAAATGATACACAGTAATTGTAGCTATCATGCTGACCCTTTGATTCAAAATTATTTTTTAAAAGATAAAGCATATGCAGTATTTTTAAACTGAACAGCAGGTATCTATCTTAAAGAGATCTTTAACAGTAAAAAAATTCTGGACCATGGAAGACCAGTAATAGCAAACGTTCCTCTAACAGTTTAACCTTTCCCCCAGATAACCTTTTATCATTTCCTTGATGCTTTTCTTAAGAAACATGCCTTTTTTAAAAAGATTCAAACTACCCAACAAGTTTATTTGAAAATTAAATGTCTGCCAAAAATCAGGCATTTGCAATGTTACTTCTGATATGAGCTAATACCATTGTATATGGTATTCGTACAAGGTTCCAAAAATATACAGATGGGGAAAAAAATAATAAAAAAAAAATCACTGTACACAACTCTGAGGTTGTTAAAGTGACCAGAGAGACTGAACAGTGCAAGACATGCTTTTCCAGTTACAAGCTCAACACAGAAGTGCAAAAGAAATTAAAGCTTCGTCTGAAGTGATTTACCTTTTAGGATAAGGAAAGCTTAGATTATTGTCATCAGTGTTACAGAGAAATTTCCATCCCACCCCACCCCCAACACATACACACAAAATAGTTTAAGTTTTTCCATAATACAGCATTTCATTCAAATTATGTCCCCCTGAGCTTGGTTATCGCGGGGACAATTTGTCTGATACTTACTAGATGTTGGCTTCTCAATTCTCCAGCTTTGGCTAACAATACCTGCAATTTACAGGCAGTGAAAGTGGCAGATAGCCTGGGTTCAAGCTCTCCTGCGACTCGCTTTGTAAGACCACCTCATTGGAAGAAACCAGTTGTGCTGAAAGCAGCTGCTAAGTTATGGCTGAGGAACAAAGAAATTGCTTTATAGGTCTCTGTACTCTCTCCCAGAGTTAGGAACAGTTTCAGGCAAGTGCTCTTAGCAGGCTGACTAAGCTGAACATGCATCTATCCATGCAAACATTGAATATGGCTCCCAAGTCCTCGAACCAGGGTGTGTGCATGTGAAGACTAGATAGAAGGCCCTTCCTTGTAAGTTTACAAAAATATATAGCCAATACCGTAGCTTAAGAAGTCAGTTTTACTCATTACAGAGATTCCCGAAAAGTATTAACTACTTTTCAGACATTCCAGACAAGGTCACTTGTAACAAAAAAGGTCAAGTTCTCTAAAACAAGATTTTAAAAGTGGATCTCTTCCTTCAAGTGAACAGGACATTTGTTTTTACGCTTAACTTTTTAGTCAGTTAAGACTGAATTTATTTAAGATTTATGTGAACATATGCATAAACACAAATAAGTTTACTTTAAACACATCTGCACAGAAAAAAAAGATTAACCCTTCAAAACGTAACGGAGCAGGTCTGGTTAGTATGTAACTATTGCAAATCTTAGAAGATTCTGTGCATTAGGCCGACCCATACAGAAAGCAGGGGAAAAGTCTCAATGAAAGAAAATTACTGTTCAAGTCTAAGTGGTGTTTTGAAGAGCCAGCAGACTAGGTGACACCATGAAGCTAGTCACAGTATCCAAACAAGCAGACCTGCTTGGGCTACTAAAGCAGTGTATCCTCCTGAAGGTGTCATTTTCTCCCAAGTTATTTTCTGTTTCGAAGGCGTTTAGATTTCCTAGGACAGTCTGTGGGTTCAACCGCCTTCCTCCGTTTCCCAGAAGATTGTTCATTTGAGCCAGAACCTGAAGAGTTTCCTACTGTACTCTCCATCACCTCTCGCAGCTTGCGTTCAAGCTCAGCCAATCGGGCATTCTGTTCACCTATGATTTGGGTTTGCTCTAGCAGTTTCTGATCTTGATCTTGGAGTTGTTTCTGTTGCTCTTGCACTTTGATGCGAAGCTCTGAGATCTCTCGCTTCAGCGCCGTCAAGCCCGTGCCGTTTGTTTTTACTTGCTGCTGGAGTTTGGTGATGTCCTGTCTTAAAGGGTTCTGCTTGGAAAACAGCTGCATTGTTGTCAGTGCTGCAGAAGTCCCTGGAACTTCAGAGAAAGCCGTGATTAATCCTCTGCAACTTTAAGACAATGGCAGAAACTGTGTTCCAGTTTTCCTGTTTTGCTTATCCCCACTCCCCAAATATGAATCTGAAAGCTAGCTGCAAGTTATGTGAACATGTAAACAGATTTACAGTCATTTAAGTGTCCAATAAAAGCAGATGGTATCTCAGAGCACAACTAGTTTAATTTAAAATACTTAAGATTTTCAGCAGTCTGGAAAACAGCTCATTGTTCATTTTCTGTATAGAAGCCCCCCTCCTTTTGCTCTATCAAAAATTACTTAGAGATATTATGTTGTCATCGATACTTAGTGTCACAGATTTTAAGTCAAAAATCCACAACATGTCTATAAATTACTTATTACAGGATAGTTATATTAAATAAATATATTTCAATAGAGCAGTACAATTCTGCTGTCTTAGCTGTAGACAGCTAAAGTTCTAAATTTTGTGGTTTGGGGCTTAACAAGATATTTCAGTTTAACTTACTTTTTGGAAGAAATGAATTTATCTCCCATGCTTCTTTAGACTCACTCTTCCTAAGTACTAAAACCATACTGGAATTTGAGCTTGGGAATGCTGGTTTTAATAAAGTTCCTGCAAATCAAGGAGACTAACAGCTACTGTATAATTTCTTTCACTTTTTCTATCATAAAAGATATCACTTCTATTTCTATCATTTTACTCTTCTAGCAATGCTGTGCAAGTAAGGTGCAACTTTTAAGGCTACAAAGACAGAACAGTCTGGAACAGCCTAGAACATTCCTCCTCCTCCTCTTTTTATTTCCTTAAAAATGCCAGCATAGCTACAGTTACGTGACACTAAAGGGTTGCCATTAGATAGGTTATGCTCCTCCCTCAGCACAAAATAGGCGTTTTTATGCCACATAAAGCCTTGGCTTTGAAAAGACAATCGATACCAGCTATGGTTTTGGGCAATGCTTCCTCAACTGAGAGACTCAATGGAACTGAGGTATAATTAAGAGGATATAATTAAGGGGTGGTATACACGCTTATGGCTGAAAGGATGGACAGGACATACCACAAATAACACGCAGCTCCTACAGTTAGGCCTACCATTTTTGCTTAAGATGTAATTATTAAGTTATGCTTTCAGAAAGTTAATTTCACAGTTCTTAAGAAGTGTGAAGATGTTCAGCACAGGGACAACACTACAGTTCCACTAACCTTTTGCTTTTGGCCATTGTATGAGGCAACTACCTTAGACGTTGGTTCACAAAAGTTCTGGAAAGTCTGACAGATTATACAAGGGACCAGTTTAATTGTTTATTTATAGACTGTTATTTTAATTGCCTTTTCACTATTACCCATAAGTATTTTGCTTGTTAGTGCATACATTAGAGCCCCAGGAAAGTAAAAAAGCACATACAAGTATGTTCTAGCTCTCTATGCACTACAACAGTTTCGGCTAATTCATTTGCTGATCCTCCTAAAAATAAAAGGCATCGAGTTGTCATCTTATGTGCCAAATTTCAACCAAGTGCAATGATAAAGTCTCATTCATTGGTGGCACAAAAGCGTTTGTTTAATGAATACACGCTATGCATAATTCTAACATACATTCAAGTGACTGTTCTTTTGGTAGTACAAAGGCTCCTTAAATTTCAAAGCAAATGAATTTTAGTTAGCATTCTTAAGAAACAAGTATCATCGATATTTGTGTAATAAAGCTTGCATTTAAGGGAGGGAGCTTTTAAAAAGATACAGTGCTGTGAATTTTTACAGAAAAACTAAATAAAACTTAACTATACATTGGAATTAATACCTGGGGCAGTTCCTAGCAGACGTCCCGATACATCTGACCCAGGTATCTTTCTTTTCAGTACTGGAACAATCTTCTCATCAAAATATTCCATAGCCATGGAGGAAATGTCCCTTAGTTCTTGAAGAACTTCATGAGCTCTCTGAGGAGCTCTTGTAGAGTTTACATACCTTAGCACACGATAAATTTCATCTATTACCTAAAACATTTAAGAAGAATTAGGATTTTCCGATAAAGGCAAGATTATTTCAGGTCATTCTGGAAGTGCTGGCATATTCAGGGGCTTTTACTACGTAACTATTGCATAGTTCTAGATCAGCTTTTTGAACTGAAGTGCTGTTTGTGATACATCACAGAAGCTATTCACTTGATCAATCACAGCAACTCTCTTCAATCTCATGAAATAATGCTCATTGTATGAAATTTTGTTTTACTACATCCATACTTGAGTTCTAAGCTATATAAACTATACACAGCAGAGCATAATCATTTCTTTTTGGAGACCCTGACGCGAGATACTCTAAGCCACGCTGCAGAGCAGTCAAAGGCAGAGCAGTCACAAGGCATACGAAACACATAAATGGAACAGCAAGAGTTATCGTTACATCAGTCTGAAGAGCTGTCAGTATCCACTTGAGTCCATTTGCATACACCCAAAATACTGCAAATTCATATTAAGTCCAAAGTGTATTAATTTATAAAATGTCAATCCACTACAGACAGAGAACATAAGCACCCCCTTAACAGTTTTGACAAACAAGCCCTTTGGTTAGGAGAGATGAAGAGATGAAAGGTGTCTTGCTAATTTATGAATTACAGTTTGAGGCAGGTCAAGATAGGAGTGCTGGTCTCTCGTAACCAAAACTACTGACACAGGTATTTTACACTGGATTAAGAAGGGTTGAAGAGTCTCCTGAAGAACACACATGTTAAGGACTTAGAATCATAGGTAAGACAACAGAGTTGCATCTTATGTTTAATAAAGGACGCTTAGCTAAAAAGTTGCAAAAGATAGACAAGACTATCCAATGATGAGACTAAGTGTCTCATTGTGCAACAAGCTTACAAAAGACTTCTCCAATTTTACCCACATTATATCCTGTTAGCAACAACATCCTTAAAGCATTCTCCTGCCATCCTCAACACAAAATCTTGCAGCAGCGCTCTGCTATCAGTGGGAACCCTCACACAGTATGCCGAACCTCATATTCTAACACAAATTCACTTCATGACAATTCTGTGGCAGCTTCATTCAAACAAAACTTCCTGAGGGCTGCAGGGCAGGTGTGGGGGAAACCACAGACTGTAAGTGAACACTGAGCCGTAAGTCTGCTTGACCAAAATAAGATTTTCTGGTGAACTGGTAACTGTGCTGAAAGAGCAGCAGCACTAGCAAGCTCGTACAGTAAGTAAATAATTTAAAAAAAAAACCAACAACTTTTTAGCTGTTACATCTGAATACAAACAGTGTCCTTATGACTCAGTGCTCACAAGGAAAATGGCTGGCAAGCTCACTTGCCCAACTTCGGCACACCCCCAGGTCTAGATTGTGTATTGCCTTTCCGTCTACTGTTCAAAGTATGGCAACATTTCTTCCAAGCATTCCATTTACTATGGAGTATCAAGGACTTAAGTTTATTTAACTTTATGTTACATTTAATTTATTAAAATATATGGTATATATATAATAGAAAGTCAAATAAACACAGATATATTAAACTATAATGATGTAATTTAAAATTAAATATCAAGTCAACAAGAGTGTACAGAAATCAAGTTACCTCTTCAAGATAAAAAAATACATTTCATGCCAACAGCCTATCCTACAGTACTGAATGTAAAATGCCTGCCATGCTTCCCCTCAATCCCAACAGCTAACTTTTCCATTCATCCCAGGGCAATTCAGTTACCTGCCCATGAAAAATTAATACCAACCTCACGTGGAAAGATCAATGAATAGAGCATTAGCCCAATGTTCACGGATCTTGTTTCAACACTGAGCTGTACCAGCCTTCCTCAGATCATGATTTTGTCAATTCCCCTGTGTGCTTCTGTTTTCACAGCTTATGAAACAGTGGTATCTCTGATGTACATCTCGCTTGCATAATTTATATTTTATGTTGGGGTAGTATTCCGAAACGCCAGAATTCTTCATTAGTATTAATATTTAACACACTATCTACATTTAAAAGTAATTCTACCTACTGTACAAAAATACACCATCCACTGTAATACTCAACAGTGCTTCCACATACTAAATATCTTAATTAATCTGAAGTACTCAAACCCTTAAGAAAGGTGCCTAAAATCTTCCTGATTGAATGCTTAGTGCTATACATAATCTAAACTACTACATCTTCTGATGACCTGGCCTCCAGCTGTTTCATACAATTAAAATTCACAATTAAACCCTACATATCACATGTTTCTTGTAAAAGGTTGTATAGGATGTATATGCCACAAGTCAAAAATTAAGAGAGAATCTAAGAGAAAATGGAAATCAAGTTTAAAATAATTAATTACTCTGGTTCATTCATTTCAGACTGCCTGTTATAGCAGAATATTGGTCTGTGTGCTTGTTTGGAAGTATCTGAAACACAGTTTCAGTATATATATATATAGAATATATAAATTTGTCCCAGCTGTCCCAGGTTAAGTTACACAATCATATCTTTTTAAACACAGATATACATTCACATAATATAGTCTACATTTTACCTTTCCAGGTATGAAGCAACAGAGATTGGAATCCACATACTTCATGAAAGTCATATTTAACAGAGAGAGTCTCGTTTCTACAGCAGCAAGGATGTCTGCGTGACGAGCTAATGAATGGTTTCTTCTTTCTGACTCCCGTCTAGAAGACAGACCATTAAGTGACACTGATTTAACAATGAGTCAACAAAATGAAACTGGAACAATTGCTCAGGTTAATTTCACCCTTAAAACCCCCTGAGGTTTAAAAATGTAACCACTAACATTAGTTCTGTCTTTATGGAAAAGAGACTGATACAGATTGAGAACCAGCTAGTAATCGCATACTACACTTTCTTCAACAATTTTTTTTCTCTAAATAATTACTACATCTTATATGATCCATAAAGTCTATATGTAATTTAGGACTATCTAAAAACAAGCTTTCAGTACTAACTAGCAGTAGACACCGAGTCAGTGTGAATATTTTTATCCCCTCCCATATTCCTGCAGTTAGTACTTCAATGTAACTGACATAAATTTAATATGTTATCAGTTTGTCGTGGTTTCGGTTGGGATAATCCTCTGTTTTGGATTTGGGATGAGAAATATTTTTGATAGCGCACTAATGTTTTTAGTTGTTGCTAAGCAATCAAGGCCTTTTCTGCTCCTCATATCGCCCCGCCAGCGAGCAGGCTGGGGGGGGCACAAGAAGTTGGGAGGAGACAGAGCCAGGACAGCTGACCCCGACTGACCAAAGGGCTGTTCCATACCATGAGACGTCACGTTCAGCATATAATGCTGGGGGAAGGAGGAGGAAGGGGGGGACGTTCGGAGTGATGGTGTTTGTCTTCCCAAATAGCCATTACGCATGATGGAGCCCTGCTTTCCTGGAGATGGCTGAACACCTGCCTGCCGATGGGAAGCAGTGAATGAATTCCTTGTTTTGCTTTGCTTTGCTTGCGTGCACGGCTTTTGCTCTACCTATAAACTGTCTTTATCTCAAACCACAAGTCTTTTCTCACTTTCACTCTTCTGATTCTCTACCCCATCCAAACTGGAGGCGAGTTAGCGAGTGGCTGCGTGGTTCTAGCTGCTGGCTGGGGTTAAACCACGACATAGTTCTTGCTACAAAGTTTGGGTTCAGATATAAGCTCTTTTGACAAAGGATCTCTACAGTAAGTAGCATTTAGTTTCTTCATTCTGACTGGGAAATCTGATAGGACACAGCAGCAGCTGCACTTATTCACTGGAACGAGGAGAAAAGACATTGCTTTAGTGAGACACTAGCTCCCAGTAACGCTCACGTGTCAAACACCCCTCCCTTTGCCCTGTTTAATCCTTGGCACTGAAAAACCTTGGGTTTTAATCAATCATCAGGGAAGGCAGTCAGTCTTGAAAAGGAATGGCATTTATTCATTCCTAGGAGTCCTTGCTTAACTTGTCAGAAGAGTTGAGTAATACAAGACCCACTCTTCTCTGTTTAAAATATCAGAGACTTTCTGGTATTCCAATTTCTAGTATAAGACAACCTACATTCATTGACACCAGTATTTTGTAATTAGACCTGAAGTTCATGGTGCTTTTGGAAAAAAATGAAATAAAAACAAAAGTGACTCAATTTTTCGAGATATATAAGCAGAATTAGCCAGCAAGAAACTCCTTTTCAATACTCCGCTTAAAAGAATCTAGCACATTTAAGTTTAACTACATTGTAACTGGTACATACCTTGGAAGCTGAGCTTTAACTTGCTTTTGACACAAGTTGTGGTATCTTTCCACTTTCAAAAATCCCTGATTTAACATTCGCTGGCAAACCAAGTCCATCCGCTTACAAACCTGTATTTAAGTAGAAAGAAAAACTTAAGGCTCAATTAAGGCCACAAGTCACTTTTACGATTATTTTATCCATACTTGCTTAGGAGTAAAAGAGTCTCTCATCGGTTTTTGCTCCATTTCAAGAAGCAGAAACTGCAATTGAGCTTAAGGCATCACCATCTCTAACAATAATCACAATACTCCAAAGAGAAGCAGATATGTTTCGCACAGTTCACAAATTAATCACCTAACAAGAGACAGTAGGCCAAATGCTGCCCATATATCAGCAGACACAATTTCCTCTGATTTTAATGAAAGTTGCAAATGCCTGTGCCTGGCTTTTAACTTGGTCTCAAGAGTGATTCTGGTAGATCAAGTTAATATTTTGTAGTCTTAAAAAAGACGACTTAAAAAAATCTTTCAGCATTTGAGGCTTATGTTTTTGAAGACAGCCACAATTAAATTTAAAAACTTATGCAATACAGTGCACATGAAACACGATTTTTTTGTATGTTAAAAAAAAGTCTTTTCTTCTCTGTTTAACAGACTCTTTTATTGGCTATGTTGGATCCCAACAGCCTCAATTTTTTCCACAGATTTAGGGAGAAAGGTCATTAATAGCTGCAGAAGATATAATAAACTGCTAAATTTAAACCTTCTCAAGTAACCAGTTACAAGACAAAGCCAACTTGCACAGAAGTTCAAAGCAATTGCAATTCAGTTCTGAAGATGCAAGAGCTTAGTGAGCCAAAAGTCCTTTGAAATTGCTTTTGGGTTTTTTTTTTGTACTTTAAGTGCACAACCCTCACTATGACACCACTTTCCAATGGATTAGCTTTTTTCTTTTTAAAAAATAAACACTCCTTCTCTCCATACATTACTCATTTCATAACTTTGAAGTCTATGTAAATTTATACCTTGGGAAGAAGATTCTCACTTCTCCTAGAAAAGTCTGCAATTATTTTCTGTTTACATGGAAAGCACTACTTAAAGAAGTTCTACTTTCTGTGAGTCTTCCTCTAGTTATAGCTAATTTAAGTTCTGTAGGAACTGACCATTGTCAAACAAACCTGTATTAAAAGACCGTTAAGCAATTGCTGTCGATCTCTCTGTGCTCCTTTGTATTAGATCTTCCTTGCTAACAGCCAAAGGAGAAGGATCAGACAGGCTAACTACAGGGGTACAGCCTCAGTACACTCTCCCCCACACGCACTGAATCAGCTGAATTATTTCCAGCATATAAAAAAAAAACAAACAATGCTGGCTCTTCAATTACAGGAAGGAGGAAATTGTCATGTTTCTTCTATGGTATCAGCTGCATTAGTAATGCCTAGATCTGATACCATTTTTGAGTACAAGGCTTTACAGCTTACTTGTACTTCTAAAGCTAACAAACCCCTGAAGAAGGACAAAGTACCTGCACAAGGGCTATGTTAGCTATGCGACTTCAGCACAAGAGAAAAACAATCCTAGATACATTATTAGCTGCAAATTCAGAGGAAGCAGAGTGAATGATTTTAACCATGTGTATGCTGACCCCTGGTGGCAGCAAGGGCCTTTAAGCGTGCTGAAGCCTTCCCACATAGAAGAGAGCAGCTCACAATGGGTAACGCTAAATTTCTTAAACACTGGATTTTTTCATCTTACTCATTTGCTTACACTATGCAGCATGAAGAATTATTTCCTCCAGTTTCTGGACATTACCCGTATTTACTCCAATAATCAGCCTAGAACACAAACAGGTAACAGGTACCACCAGAAACCAAAAGCATTTGTCTGCAATTTATTTTACCAATCACCTCTTAATTCTCAGCTGGCTCTTGATGTCACCATTTAAAACATATGGCACCTGAAGGTACAGAAACGATATACTTCTTTTACACTGCACAGTCAGCAGTCTTATGCAAAGTAGCATTATTACACTTTTAAGCATTCATATTAGTCCAAGACAGTGTGATAATAGCTACCCAGTGGGCTTCAATATTCTTCTACTCAAAGAAAGTAAAACATTAAATTTGCTCATATTTGTATTTGGAAATTTTTGTGAATATTTTCTAATTTTAGCCATAACGCTGAAAGAGCCCAAGTTTCCTCAAATGTCAAGTCCAACCAGACACTGTGTTCAAATTTCAGTGTTAGAAAGTTCAACTCCATGTGAAAAGCAGAATGAAAACGTGGCTGCTTCTTAGGATGCTGACTTATATGCGGTAACAGCTTCTGTGAAAGAACGGTCCACTTCATTGGTAAACAAACTAAACTGACACAATCTACTAGACAAGTACTACCAGCTTCTGTTTCCTCAAGCATATCTTGCTTCTTCCAAGCTTCACTAACAGATAACCAATATCAAAACAGAGATAAAAATATCCTACAGTACTTAGATTCAATACACGTTCTTCTTCTACGCAGACACCGTGTTTCATAATGCCTTTCTAGGGTAAAGTATAAATAAGTGACAAAATGCTGATGACTTCAGCAAGAAGCTTTAACATAGAAATGCCTGTAAATACAGATTTACTGAAACTGTGGGAAGACTAACGCCATGCTGTCCAAAGGCTATCAGTCCTTATTTGTGCTGTGCAGAAAATAAGCTCAAGTTTGCTGCAGAATCCAAGACACTTCTGACATGTGTCAGAATCCAACATAACCTTCTCCTCAGAGTGTTCACGGAAAGAGGTTATGGATTGTTCAGTTTTAATCATGCTTGCTGCAGTAATATGCTGAATGGAAGTGTATTTCCAAGCTCAGACACGTGAGTGAGAAGAATTTCATTATTACCCTCCTCAGGTAAAAATTCCAGAATTGCTGTAAGTCATCAAAAAATCACAGTAAAAGAAGCCTTCAAAAGCCAGAAGATATGACAGCTTCCATATCAGCATGCGGCTTGTCCAGAACATTACAGCTTCAGACATAATGATCTTCTAAGTTTTCTGTGTTTCTCTTATGATGACATATCAGAGGAAATAGATGAAGTAAATACTCAAAAGGGCTGAAAGCAAAATACTGCTGCTTTTCCTGTCATTCACTTTATCTGAATAAAAGCTTGAGAACACAAGATTCGCACTGAAGCATAATTTAAGACACGATTGCATTCTGAATACCCATTGTTTAGTCTCCATTACTTTTGATCTACTTCACTGCTTAACCAGTAGGTGCTTCATTTATGCTTTTAAATGCAGTAACACCAGGAATAGCAGAAAGCATTACGCTCAGGAAAGCAAGTGCTTCTTTGCACAATGAGGGGCCCATTGTCTTGCCTTGCCTGATGGCAATCATCATCATCAGGGTACATTCTTTACTTCATCCTTTGGTGACAGAAAGTGTCTTACATTATGCTCTATATAAACAATACAGGTTCATATCTCTATTTTAATCTGAAAACTTGCTGATGTTCTATGTCCTCTCACCCATCCAACTCACTAGTAGTCTGTTTTCTTGTACCAATACCAGTTCAACTCAAAGATTTTTTTTTTTTTCTCTTTTGGATCAGTAAGCTAAGGTGTCCCAGAAACAGACACTAGGACATTTACTTCAATGCTGGGATCCGGAGAATGCATCAAAGTGATCGGTTTAGGGAATCCAGATTTTGCCTCTACACATGTATGATCAAACTTCATTTAGGTTGAACTGATGTCCTGGATCATACATTCCTACTTTCCTCAAGATGCTTTGTCCCACGGAACGCCACATTCTAAAGGGTTAACAAGGCTGCTTTTGGGCACTTTAATATGCATGAGAACTAAGCAATTTAATCCCTGTCATTCAATTAATGTGGTCCTGCAATGCATCTTTAACAGCATACTACTCATTATAAGATACACCCATTCATCTTTGATAAGCAGCTCAAGTCAGTTCTCATACAGAAGAAAAGTTTCCTGTTTGTGCTAGACAGATCTTAGAGCAGGAATATACAAGGGTCTCCCAAGGCTACCTGTAGCCTTTAAAAATCTGAAAGTGATGAAATTTCACTACGATTTTATGCCTAGGCATTGTTATTTTAAAAGGCTACCTCAATTCTCCATCAACAGGAGAGTCTGAGTTAAGTAAAACATCCAGTCTCTTCCCCTCTGTTTATAGCCTTCAGTGAATCACCAAAAGAACACCTTTAGTTCTGAGTGGCCATCCAAAAGACCCAGCTCATCAAGCTTATGTGCTTCTGAGCTACACCTTTGACTAGGTCAAACCAAGAGGGTTTTGATTCTTCACATTAGTGCTCTTTAACAGGGACAAGAGTACTTTCTTCTCATAGGAATGCACATAATGCTTCTGATGTGCTTAAGGAAACAGTAAGGAATTTGATGGAGATTAAGTTTCTTGGCTGCCACCGACTCAAAAATTCAAAATAGGGAAAGACAAACTGGATATTTTCCTTCATTTTACATCTCATATTGATCCATATGTGTGTCAAATTTAGTATTTATCCTGCCTGGTTTTGTATATTTCTGAAACTTCTGAAAGGGGCAGTCTTCTTTCGGAAAAATTAACTTGTAGGTGCTATGTAAGACAGCAGAAGTAGTAAAATGTAACACTTTTAAGTATCACAGACAGTTAAACAGCTGCTTTAGTCCTTACACCACCATCCTTCCTATTTTCAACTTCACTGCTGACAAAACATTGCTTGCAAACATTAACTTAGCCCTACAGAAAGAAAAAACCTTAGATTGACTAGTGATAGCTCCCAGGGTACCACTGTTTATAAAATGCAACAGAAGAGTTGCAGCGAAGGGCTGTGTCTAGCATTGCAGTACAGGCCATGCAACACTAAGCATGCCCAAACGGTGTATGTACTTCTCCTCCCCTCATTCAAACTGTAAGCACTCAAAAGCAGAGGCTCCAATCCAAAAAGGCAGTAGTACATCTTCACAGATGCACTACCTACTCTCACAGAGGAAGCAGAAGTCTTTAGTGGATTGACAGCATGCTAGAAATATTTAGGTACTGGTGTACTTGGTGCAGTATGAAAGAACAGATTTTCGGCTTGAAGAGCTTCCAGTTTAAAGTTACAGTCAAGGTGCAACGCTTCAGGTTGCTGATCCAGAACACACGCAGTCTAATTTTCTGCAGAAATATGCTTGCAATATTAGCCAGTTTAGGCTAATAGAGTTCTCAAAATAGAAACAGTACAGTACATGCAAGTTTACTGAGGGTTACATAAGCTATGCATTAATTCCCTCACTATTATTCCATTTATGACCTCATAAGAAATTCAGTAAGATAGCAGCTTATCACATTATGTCATAGTATACATCAGGCTCCTTATACAGGCAGTTAAGATTGATATACACCAATCTCCTCACTGACAGCTGCATTTTATTTTGGTATTATAAAGTTTGGAGGTAGAGGTAATATCTTTTATTAGATCTACTCCTATGACTGGAGGAGGCAGGCAGCCTTTCAGGCAGACAAGGGCTTTCTTACATTTTCTTTTTTAACCCACATTTATTTCTAGATAGAGTAGGGTCCTTGGAGCGGCAGGCTCACCATCTCCTACACTTGTAGGCTTAAGATCTATAAGTAAGAATAAATACACACGTGAGACACAACAGACTAGCCCCCCAGGAAGAGCAGTCACTAGGAGAAATAAGCCTTCAGCAGCCCAGTAATTTCTTATAGAGGACGAACGGTATGAAAGAAGTAAGAGATGGTAGAAGACCTTCAGGAATACGTGTATGGAAGCACACACCGACATGCCCGCACCCGAGGCTCGGGGGCGGTTGGGGAGATGGGAGCAAGCCCCATCCCATCCCACCCCCTCCCGCCCCTTCCCCGGCGGGGGCACCGCCGCCACCTCCCCACCTCCTCCCGCCGCCGCTCCCGCCCCGGGGCCGGCGAGGCGGCCTTCCCCCGGCGGGCCCAGGTCCCATCCGCAGCAGGGCTCCTCGCTCGCCCGCCTGCCTGCCCCGCCGCCTGTCCCTGCTCTCCCCTCCCCGGCCCCTACCAGGCGGAGCTGGCTCGTCTCATCGTAGGACAGGAAGCTGAGGATGCTCTCGATCGCCACGATGGGCAACCCTATGAGCGTGTTGCTCTGAGGCGGCGGCTCCAAGGGAGCCAGAGCCTCGGGAGACTCCGACACCGGGGGCGGGGAGAGCCGCGCCGAGCCCAGGGCGCCGCCTTCCCCCTCCGAGAGGACCCGCTCCTCCGGCGCCGCCATCTTCGAGCCCGTCCTTCCTCCACTGAGGGGAGGGGGGTAACGAGCCTTCCTATGACGACACTTCCGCCCCCGCGTGTAACAGACGGGGCGCCGCGCCCCGCCCCTCCCGGCCGCTGGGAGGCGGCAGAGTGCGGGGTCGGGGGGGCGGCGCCGCAGGGCCCTGAGGCGTGGGGGGTGCTGCGGGAAATGGCTCCCCCCAGGGGCTGGGCACCCCACCGGCGGCAGATTTAAACCAAACCAAACAAATAAATCCGCCCCACCGGTGCGTGATGAAGGTGTGGGGCTGGCCGCTGTGGCGGATAAAAGCACAAGAGTGTTTGGGGTGAGTGGGGAAAATGTGGCTGTGTGGGCCTCATGCAAGGTATGTGAGCAACTGCTACTGGCTGTGGGGGGAAATGGCTGCCCCGAGCTCCCTACACCAGTAGCCTGACCCCCCATGGCTGGTTTTATTGGACACTAAGCCTGCGGTGGGTTTTTGCAAAGCTACAGGGCTTTTATTTTCCACTCTGGGGAAGAAGAGATGTGGGAGCGAGGCAAGCAAGGAGGCTGCAGGAGCTCACCAAGATGTAGGTTGTCCTGAGCTGGAAGGGACCCACAAGGATCATCCAGGCCTGCTCTTCACTCCACACAGAGCAATGTAAAAGTTAAACTGTATATATCAGTCTCCAAATGCTTCTTGAACACTGACTGGCTTAGAACTGTGATCTCTTCCCTGAGGAGCCCATTCCCATGCTGGACCACCTTCTCTGTGAGGAACTTTTCCCTAATGCCCAACCTGAACTTCCCCTGAGGCAGCTTTACGCCATCCCATCGGTCCTGTGGCTGGACGCCGGAGAGGAGAGATCAGCACCTCCCTCTCCATGCCCACTTCTGAGGAAACTGTGTGAGAAGGACCTCCAAAAACTTAATCACTGCTCTTGCTCAGGAGTATGGCAGTGCAAATTTCATCTTGGTCTTTCTATTCTACATTTATATGGAGGAGCACCCTGTGTCCAACCTGGGCCTACCCACCCTTGGCCAGGACATACAGCAGGAGCCGGGGTGACCAGACATTACTGAGGCGGCAAAACAAACAGGCTCTGCTCCTTTATTTGACTTTAATCCTGTATATTAGGGAGGTTTCTTAGGTGTAATAGATAGGGCAGCAAAGGGGTGGGACCAAAGGCTGTTTCTAGAACATTCCCTGGTGCTTCTGAGCATGGTTATGGACACTTACACCGTATTCTCACAACAATTTTAGCCTGACAGAACTCGTCACAGCCATTGAAAAGTACGGTGCCAGTCTCCTCTGCCTTCAGCTGCTGCTGCTGATGCTTTTTTCACATCAGTAGCATTGAGTGTGCATGCTTGACTGGAGAACTGGTGCTGCTGAAGACTGACTTGCCAAAGAAAATCAGTAGGTGCATGCCAGAAGTGACAGTAGCAAAGTGTATGGGAAAAAGCCATAAAATATTTGGAGAGAATGGGACCACTTATTGCAGTACCTGCACCAAGGTAGTACAGCTTAAAATATGTCAAGACTAAAGCATTAGCTGCCTGCGGCATCCCTGTACTTTTTTTTCAGCCACGCTTCTTGTCTTTGAAGGTTTATATTAACCCATTTCTTTCATGTGCAACTTCGCCCTTTCCTTGGAAATCCACCTGGAACCTCTTTCTTAAAAGAAAAAATTTGCAACCGGAAAAGAATTAACTTGGGAGCAGGGCAAATGCAAGGGTAAGCCTTTATGTGTGTCATCCTAATGGCACTCCAAAAATGCACACTGAAATTAATATTTCCTTTTTGGGAGCAGAACACTCTGTGCCTTGTACGGATTTGGAAGTCTTTTGCTCCCCCAGCCCCTCAACTCATCAATGCTGCTGTAAAATGATCTGGCTATCTTGGAACAAGGGATTTATTCTTCTGCATGATTTTAGGACTTGATCTCCTTTCACATGCACAGTCAGCAGTTTAAAACACACTCAGGAGAATTCTGTATAAACTTGTGACTTGGCATGTGAAGTTTGGGCTGGCAGTCCATTGATGTTTTAAAAGCAAGTGGTTTTTTCATCCTACTTAAGCATATATAATTTAAGATAGTTTCAAGAACGCTTTTTTGTTTTGTCATATAATTTGAACAATTTTTGTTTTTACGATGAAGCTTTGTGTCTAGTAAAGGTAAGCTGTATGTTCTACATGTTTTTTATATTACTAAGTAGAATATAGTAATAATATTAACAATATTATTAACTAAAACGATATAAATAGCTTTTTAGTTAGTAAGTCCGCTCTAGTAAGTAGGCTAATTCTGCTGCCTTCCAGATTCTGATACACGTCCTTCCCCAATGAATCTTGTGTCATTTGTCTGAGTATGCATCACTTTGGATTAATTTGCAAAAATGCAGACTGCACGCACTTTCACAAAATCCCCATTGCAGACTCTCTGGTGGCTTAACTTTTCAGTTACTATCACATAGTGTGAAGCCAGACAACTTGATAGTAGTTCCTGAAAGGGATGATACTAAGTTATGTAGAGCCTATTGCATGTCAAGTAACATGCAAACACTATAGTCAGTATTTACAGGTAATGCAGGATACATGCCTCGTTTGCCTTATGTGGGTTACTACCCATTTCGATTTCTGCAATGCTTGTAAGATCTAAAAAATCTTGAAATAGCCTTAGTTTTGATTCTGCCACGTTAGAATGATAAGTATAGTTGGAATTCAATTTCTTGGAAACCTCTCAGTGACTCACAAGAAAGATGTTAGGGGATTTTAGTGCCTCTGTACTTTGGTCTAGGACTATACGGTCTAAAAGGAAGGCTGCTTGGGCTGAGGATATCTGGTCTGCTTTCTTTGTAGTAATCTGCAAAGGTTTTTTATGTCATAAGTCTTTGTAAAATCTCATTATTTGCCTTAAAATTTGTCAGTGAAATTCTTAGCTGTATCTATACTGAACAGATTCAACCTCTCAGCTTACTGCGTGCTTATAAGACTGTATATATATTGTGCTCCCAGCTGATTGTAGTGTGGTCTGTTGAGGACAGCAGGGACTGTGAAATTTTACTGAAAGGACGTAGAATGTTTCCTTTGGGCTTTGTCTGGCAACGAGCAACACCAGGAGGCGTGATGAAGAAGAAGGAGCCTGGCTTAAATACAAGGAAAGTTGTAAATATCAAATGTGAGAAAGAAGAAGAAATTCAGGGAAGGGGAGAGAGTGAGAAGCAGGAGGTAACAAGCAGACATCTGGGAAGATAGGGATGGGGGAAAGAAATCTAGCAGCAGAAGTTGGAGGGGAAGGGCAGTGTGTAACTAGGTCAAGAACTGCCATGTTAATGAGGAATATAGGAACAAACAGGAGCAATGTGCTCGAAAACTGAGGATAAGAGCAGAAGTTGGGTGGGAGGAGAACAGATTTGTTTTATTAAGTTAGTGTAATCAATAGAAAAATAGGAAATGCCTTTACACATGGCACGTTTTCTTCTCTGGGGCGGCAGCAGTTTGCTCACTTTATGGATGTTAAGGCTTTTTTTAAGAGGTGCTAATTTGAAAGAAGGCTGGTATATTCACAAAGCCATATTTTCATGCAGGCTGCTGGAAACTGAGGCAGGGTAAAGTCTAAGGCTAAAACTACTGCAGAAGTTAGGTGCAAAGGCCAGATCTGGACAAAACACAGAGCCTGATTTTGCTTATTTAGGAGAGCAGTTACATCTGGGCATATCCAGGGACCATGAGGTTTGTGCCAGAAGAGGAGGAGAGACCTGTAAGCAACTGGGGGAGATCTACAGACAGTCTGCACCCTTGTCCCTGTGAATTGCCTCCAGCTTGCTTAAAGGTTTTGTTTAGAAAGGCATTAAAAAGAAATGGGGGGAAAAAAAGCCATACTAAAATTTCCTTTTAAAATGTTCTTAACAAGTGTAGACAGGAGTGTAAATTTGCACAGATTCATGTTTCACAGCTGAGACTTTTCATCCATTAACAGGCAGCTTACTATTTATTGTTGTGTGGAGTCACAGCTTCAGATAGGAATGTAATCACAGTTTAATTAAATCAATATAAATATTTAAAGGGACCTTTTGTAGTTTAACCGGTTTTGGGCCTAGTAGTGCTATATATTGCACAAAAAGCTGGTTGAGAAACCTCCTCTAAAGCCTCATAATTTATTTGTAATACTGTACCTAAGATATCTGATAGTAATCATGAGCTGAAGTTCAAAGGCAGACAAGTGTGATGCTCCCTGGGAAACGAGAGGCAGCAGCAAAAGGAGAACAGGTAGAAGACATAGTGAAAGAAAATAAAATGTTTGTAGATTTTTCTGAGGTAAAAGTATGGGGACCAGATGAATCTTGAGTAGCTTTTGCAGACTAGGCATGTTGCACAGTCAAGCTTTCATTAAATATGGTTTTCTGTTTTAAATTAAAAAAAAAAGTAACTAAAAGTATTTTCAACTCCACAAGAAAGTGAGAGTTTGTAGACATGTAATATATTTATGAGGTAAACTGATGTACTTGGGGAATAAAAAGGTCAAGGGTTCAGAAAAATAACCTTTCTGTTTTCTTGGAGTCAAAATACCTTCCGTGAAGGAGGACTGCAGGATCAAGTACTGGACAGCATGTTATCTTGGTCGGGTTACATGTCCTCACACAGCTGTACTCAGAATTAAGCGCAGTGAAAAAGCTTTTATAACGCAAAAGGTGGCTTTAACATGATTTGTTTTCTTGTAGGATGTTCGCAAGTCCTAGGATGGAGAATCAGTTTCCACCATAGGGAGGGCCTCAGTTTTGCTGCTGGTTACCTTGATGTAATTTCTAAGGAATTCCTTTGATTTTAGTATATTACCATATATTTACACTATGATAAAGAGAGCTTTTTGAAGATATCAGTAATGTCTCTCTGTGTCTTGTCAGTTCAGCTGAGTAAATCACCACTGACACGACAAACTGCACCAATAATGTTGATGTATAAGAAAAAGACCACTCCCAAAGTGAATGTTGTCACTTATAGACCATGTACATGTGTCTGCCAGGCTATCTAAAGCAGAGATTGATTTCCTGAGGTGCAGGAATATAGCTCTGTGTGAGAATGCACAAAGAAAATAGGTAAATTGACCAGGAGAATACATTAACAAAGGTGTAGTCTGCTCAGTGCTGCAGTCACTTTACGAAAAAGAAACTGTGCAGAGCCCAATCTTGAAATAAGTTTGTATTTTCTGAAACTCTTCTGGTTTCATTCTCCCTTGATTCCAGAGGGACTGCTATCATGAGCTAAGGCTGTCTGCTTGGCAGCCGAGAAATAGGGACGAGGCAACAGTAAAACGGCAGTGTTAATTTAACTCTCCGCATTCTCTAAACATCCAACTGAGATGAAGGTTCAGCATTGCTGTATGGCCGATCAGTGTCTTAAGGTTTCTGGTAAGGAATGGGATTTTGATCGCAGAATTCCCATTTGCAACAGCTGAATATATATGTGCCTAGTGAGCGTATTTTTTTGGTTCCTTCCCTGTTCTTCCTCTGGCCAACTCCCTTATGGGGCTGGGTGAGTGGCTGCAGGCAGATATGTCTTTCTCGCATTGCTGTAATTGCCTTGAACAGACATCTTGTTATAGAAGGTCTTCTGTCAGGGTCTGTGCTGAGATAAATTGACAGGGATCCGGAGTGAGTCTGGTGAATACAATTTAGTTATTGAGAAGAATGGCAGCTGTGTATGATGCATACAAAACACTTGATTTGTCTCAGCCTACGTTTTGTTCAAATATGCTGGGGACTAATGGAAGAGGAAGTTTATTTCTCCCCTCTTTGAGACACAGTGCAGACTTGCTTTATCTGGCTCGTTGTTAAATTACCTGTGGAAAAAAAAAATATAAATTTAAATTACATGGAAAAGAATTTTGAGCGAGGAGATTAGAATTTTCTTCTAGCAAATGACTTGGGAAGTTGGAGAAGCTTTAGTTTACTGAAGTTAAATAATTCCTGGTTGATGTGGAATAAATGGAAGACGTTTATTTACTGTGAGTGATGCTTGCGTACAGTGGTATTAATGTCACTTTCTACTTTTATAGAATCGTCCTTTGAAAGTGTTGTTAAATTATCAGCTTAAGAGCTGAATAGGTTGCAGCAAAATTGATGCAAATTCCTAAAGTAGTTTCTGAGTGCTGCTGGCTCCGTATAATTATTAGCTTACTGAGTAATGTGATTGAGTATGTACTTTGCACAGTGGGTGCATGTGTGATTCTCACAACTTAGATAATGGGATTTGTTTACAGAGAGGATGCAAGTTAAGCAAGAAATATTTTTTAATTAACTTTGAGATTACAGGGTCTGAACCTGAACCTCTGTTGTCTCATGTAGTTGCTTTCATGCTTTACCAGTTCGTATATACAGTGACCAATGAAGTTTATATCTGCTTTGTGGAGAAGTAAGTGCTTTCACAAGCCAAGAGACTGGTGCTCTTGCTTCTGAGTGAGGTAAATGTAACTCAGCTGTTCCTTGTGTTGGGAAAATTTGTTTTTTGTTTGAGCTGTGGCACAGGAGTGTGACAGAATACAATTTTTTGTTTAGATCTTAAATCAGTCTCATCTGTGCGTGAATAAAGAAGTATACATCACAACCAAAATGGACTTCGTCTGACAGCAAAACATACCTTGTAACAAAACACAAACCATTCAAGTAGGGGCCTGATGATGTTCTTCATTAAGCATGTGCTGATGTGATAAACTCCCTGAAGGGGATTACAGCTGGAGAGAGTTATTTCAGTTGCCAGACGCAGATGTCTTAGAGAGAAGTAGCTTATCACCAGGAGGAAGGTATATCTATTATATCACTCCTCAAGGGTGAAGAAAACCTGTACACTTAAAGAATTGGACTTGACAGAAGTTGTAGCAAGCCACCGTGTCTTAATTTAAAATTTACATCTGCTAAATGCATCTTGATGTAGTCTTTTGAATGTGGCATAAAGCAAATGCTTTTGCTTTGGAAGCAGCCACTGGGATAATATGGGATGTCCTAGCTGACGGGGTTAGCAGATTCCTTTAAGGATTTTATGAATCTCAGCGTCAGACTTTGGAACCAGTGAACTTCTTTTTTCCATCTGGGAGGTAGACTCAGCCATTGCTGCATGCTTTTCCCAAAACTATTTCTACTGCAAGGTTTGTTATCTGATGTTTTTAAAACAAATTAAATAGTGAAAATGCATCTAACAAACACTGGAGGACAGCTGGTATATTAGCAGAACTGTGTGAAGGTGCTGAGGTATAAAGCCAACAGTTTTCTATATCTACTTCTTTTCTTCGTGAGGAAGTTTGATGTTACTGACTAGTTGAGAAAAGCCTTATCTTGCTCTGGAGACTAGCTGTATAAATTAGGTGCCAGAAGTTCAACATTGCTGGGAAAGAATCCAAACTTGTGAAGCTGCTGTGCCCCAGCCCGCTGAGTTTAGGTGAGCAATTCTCTTGGCATGTGCCCTTCTTTTTTTTGTTGTTGGCTTGTTTTTTTTTTTCTCCTTCTCCCCATCAATCTCAATTACAAAGCTTTCCCTTCTTTCTGCGCTCTTAAGCCGCATCCCTCAGAAATTAGAGCTCAGAAGTTTGACTTGGTGGAGTTTTAACAGTAGGTGGCAGTGGACAGCAAATCTAAACCAGCTGGCTTCCTGCTCCTCTTACATTGTTGCCGTCGTGCCGATTTCTGACAAACTCTCTCTGAAATTACTGCCTTAGAAACAGTCTGAGAATCAGGTTCACCATCTTTTTTTGCTGAAGAGTTAAAGGGGTTATTAAAATATAAACGACTGGCAGGTACAGCTTTTTTTTTAATTGTTACAAGGTATTGCAAAAGGGATGTTGCCTGATGTCTCTTGCCTGATAATCCTCCTAGTTGTGTCAGGACTGTGAAAGATGACTTGACGGGTCTGGAGGCAGTTTTAGGCAGGCTAATAGGGAAAAGGATAAGAAGTTACTGTTAAAATAGCTTAGATACAGCAATGAAGGAATTAACTGAAGTTTTTGAGTCTTAAGTAGCGTGCTGAAGGCATGAAATACAGTGGTGCCTTCCCAGCCCCCTTCTCGCCATTTGTATGATAAGACTAACGACAAGAAAAGATGACGCTATTGATTTCTGCTGACTATTATTACCACTCTTGTCTCTAATATCTTTCTGCTACTGCAAGTTTCTGTGGTTCAGATCAAGTAGATCTCTTGTGGAGAGAAGAAGAATGATTCTGCTACATTTTTGTTTGGTGATTATTTTTTTTCCCTTTTCTTGGATGCTTTTCAAGCAATTCCATGAGTATTAACTTCCCTGGGATCCTTGCTGTGACTCTTCTAGGGAACTGTGGCCAAGAATAGTGGGAACAAGGAAGGAGGTGCAGAGCTTCAGCTGTCTGTGCCGTTGGCACCAGATCCTGCAGATCTCCTCTTCCTTTTCGTGATGGCTCTGCCCATGCAGGACTGAGAACTGTTGCCCCTTTGTGAAGTCCCCTGTGCGTGACACGGTTACCTCCAACTGCTGGCACTCTGGAGATTGAACCTGGTCAGGAACCCTCATGTGTTTCTCCCTGCTGTGTGTGTGTGGGGGAAACCATCTACTCCCTGCTCGTAAAACCAACAATCCTTCCTGTAATTAATAACCTGTTGTGGGGAATTCATGTCGTGCTTATCTAGTGAAATCATGTCTGAATTGCTGTAAGAGGCAGCAATGTGGGATGCCGTAGGGAAAGTAAGAAATCCATAGGGAAAGAAAGCAATGCTGCTGAGATATGCACAGGCAGTTTTGACCCTGCGTTACCTGCAAACCTGGCGAGTGTTATCTCCTCTGTTGGAGGGAAGCTGTGACCTAAAGCGCATGACCAGATGGCACCAAGAGCCTCCACCACAGCGGGTGAGTCACAGAACCTGGACAAAAACTGCAAAAAAATAGGTGCACCCCTTGAAGCTTCATTTCCTTAGCAGGGATGGGGTTGTGGTTTTGTGTGGAACCTTGTAAAAATTAGAAGTTGTGCCAACAGAGATGTCCATGGGTTGACTGGCAAGAGGCGTGCACTAGCAAAATATAGGTACCAACGCACATGCACACATCTGAAACCTCTTTTCTGGGTGATTTTTTTATGTAAACATTTCCAAGTTTATTTTACAGGCTTAGAAATCATAGAATCATGGAATGGTTTGCGTTGGAAGGGACCTTAAAGACCATCTAGTTCCACCCCCCTGCCATGAGCAGGGACACCTCCCACTACACCACGTTGCTCAAAGCCCCATCCAGCCTGGCCTGGAACACTTCCAATTATTACTCTAATATTCTAATTATTATTAGAAATAATTTGTGCCTGTATTTGGGGCATGCATTAAAAGATCCTGCCCCTTATTTTATCCCTTAATAGCTAGATGCTCCTAAAAATTCAGCAGAGTTTTGGGGTTTTTTTTGTGGAAGAATTTTTTTTTTTCTCTGCTGCCACCTGTTTTTGCCCTGTAACATTTTTATCTCATGAAATTAATTCAAGAGTTTGAGTTCAAAAACCCACCAAATGAAAAGCAGGATTATAAACCTTTGGTGGGTAGGTTGATGAATGTGTCCGGGCAGTGGAGCCGCAGGTGAATGGGGGCCATGGGAAAGCGCTGGTATTTACAGCAATGTTTAAAAATAGAGGTGTTGGCTCGACTGGTGGTATATAGGCAGCGTCTATAGGTACCGGGGAGCGCGCCCGCCGGAGCAGCGATGCGGGGCTTTGCTCATGGTTAAGGGTGGCTGTTTCCAGCCCTTGAGTGAAACCACCACAGAGGCACGAACCGGCGGCGGCTGGCGCTGCCCGGCGGAGTGGGTTGTCCCCGGGGCGCGGCGGGGCAGGCTCGGCTCGGCTCGGCTGGCGGAGAGCGGCGGGGCACCGAGGGCCGCGGGGCCGTGCCGTGCCGTGACGCCACGGCGTTGCCGGGAGACGGCGCGCTGTTTTCGCCAGGCGCCCAATAGGCGTCGGGGGAGGTGATGTCATACGGCCGGCGCCGCCGTCTCATTGGCTGGTCCTGGCGGCGGGGCGGGGACAGACCGGGGGCAGAGGTCCGCGGGGAGGGCGGCCAGGGCGGCCCCGGTGGTGGGGCCCCACACGGCGGGAGGGCGACTCCGGGCGGCTGCCGCTGCCGCCTCCTCCCTCGGAAAGAAAACGTACCGTGTATGTGGAGTTAAAGGTGGTCACGGCCGCGGGGAAATGGCCGGACTGGACCCCCCCGGCCCGGCCCCCACCGCTCCCCCCGGTGGTTCTTCCGAAAACGAAGCGCTCCCGGAGCTGTGAGCCGGGGGCGGGGGAGACTTTATACAGCAGGTTTAAAACAGATGCGAGACACTTCTGGGACGGGTTTTAAATATTGTTATATTTCAAAGCGCTGTAGTAAAAAAAAAAAGTGCCTTGATTTTCTTTGCTGCAATTAGGCAACTACGAAAATAGCTTTTTGAGCTTTCTTTGGCTTCCCCCGCCCCCCAGCTGCAACAGTATTGTATTAAATAATAATTGATTATCGCATAGGAGTTGCCAGGGGTTTTATCAGTGCTGTTAAAGTTTCTTTACAGCTTTAGAAAAAGAAGTGTTTATATACAAATTAGGTCTGAGTTTTGTTCTCCCTTCATCTGGCAGCTTCTAATCCTCTTCCCTTTTATCCTTTTTAATTACTGTGAAGATTTTAATACGAGTAGGAAAAAACAGATGGAGCTGGTTTTCCTGCAGAGAGAGCCCTGTAACGGTGCTGATTTAGCATACTTTCCTTCCTTGAGCTTTTGAAGTGCTGCTAGCAAAGTACCTGGGTTTGAAATGCGTGTCCCGCACTCGGGAGTGAGGGGTATTTTTTTCAGGGTAGTTCAGGGAAGGGAATATTTTTTTCCCCTCTTAAGAGGCTCTAAAAGATTGGTGGAGTTGGTTTTTTGGACAGCCCAACCTTAAAGCCTGTAAAGACTTTGTTCTGGCCCCTCCACGTTGTTCTGGGAGGTTTGAGTTGGTCGCTGTAGCTCGACTGCCAGGTCCCACTAAAAATAGCAAAAAAAGTAAACTGTCCCTTGAGCGGGGATGCTAAATTGGTGCGCACACGAAGCGCTGAAGGCGGTTACAGGCAGGACCATCCCTTTGAGGCACAGGGACCGGCGGATCAGACTAGGGCAGGCTCCAGCGTTAAAGCCGGAGCCCGGCCCGCGCGCGCTTCCCCGCTGCCCGTCCAGGGAGGCTCCGTGGAGAGGGACCGGTACCGCCTGTGCCCCTGCCCTCCGCGGTGCCTGGCGTGTTCCGCAGGGCTGTCCCAGGGTGACCCGTGGGGACTCACATGGATCTCGTACTGACGCAGCCCCCCGCTGCGTCCCGGCACTGGCGGCGGGAGGGCTGACCCCCACCGCACCGGCCAGGGAAGCTGAGCTCACAGTCGGCCGGCAGCAGGGACGGCGTGGCGGCTCCCCCCGGGCCGGGCACCCCCGGCGGGGCGGAGGAGGCGGCCCGTCCCCCGCGGGAGCCGCGCCGGCCCCTCCCGGGGGTGGGCGGCGGGCGGGGCGCGGCGGCTCCTCCTCGCCGGGCCGGGGTTAGTTTCGGAGCGGAGCCGGGGGCGACGGCAAGCGGCGGGAGAGCGGCTCCCGGTGGGAACAAAGCGGAGGGCGGGAGGCGAGGCCGGGCCGGGCACCTCCCGCAACAGGTCTCACCGCGCGTCCCGGCGGCAGCGTAGGCCCTCCGCCTCCCGGGTCGCCGGTCTCCCGCTCCGGGCGGCGGGGCCGGCACCGGCCGCCCCCATGCGGTTCGGCCCCAAGATGATGCCGGTGAGTCCCGGGCGAGCAGGGCCGTGGGGGATCGCAGTGGAGCGGTGGGGGAGCCCAGGGACCCTCCCGGGGGCGCGGAAAGTTGGAGCGGGGCAGCGGGAGGGAAAATGGATCTTGCGGACGTGGAGGGGGGCGGGAGGGCGACCCTTCTTCCCTCCCCTCCCTCTTTCCTTTTCTCCTTCCCTCCCTCCGCCCAGCGCGGGCTCCGCGGCCGCGCAGGGGCTTCCCTTCCCCTCCCCTCCTCTCCCGGCTTCCCCCCCGCCCCCCATGGCTTTTCCTTTTCTTCCTCTTTCACGCCGGGATCAACTTGTTAGACGGGCCCGCTGGAGCAGAGCCAGGGTGGGGGGAAGGGGGGGCCGCGGGGCCCCGGCAGCACCGCGACGAGGCCGCCGCCGGCGGCGGGGGGGCTCACAGAGCCCGGAACCTTCGCCCCGCTCACGGGGGGAAGAAAAGGCTGCCCCGCTGGGGCGGCTCGCTCTGCTCCCCGCAGGGTAAACCGGCAGCTCCTCTGAATCCTGCCTTTGTTTTTTTTGTTTTTTTGTTTTTTTTTTTAATGGTATGAAGTTCTTAAAGTTGGCTTGAGCCGTGCCGCCTCTGCTGCTTCTGGTGTGTTGTAGTGGGGGTGGCTTTGTTTTCGAGTGCCTGGACTCTAAGAGGAAGATGGTGTCCATGTTGTTTACGGCTCAAAGTGATGAGGAGCTCTCGGGGGTAGGTATTCCCATCCCCGGCTGGGAGAGTTTCACGAGCTGTTCGCGGCTCTGTGTGTGTTAAACCTGCCCTGTTCTGGGAGGTGTCTGTGGTTTAACACTCTCAAAAGGGACAGGAAGGACCATCTCCTATCGGAGTTTTAACGTGAATTTTAAAACTGCACCGGTTCTGTCAGCTGAAGTTGGATGAAAGCATAGCACAGCAACTTTGCTTAGTTTTCAGCACGAAATACGTGAAGGTGATGACGTAAAATACTTAGTTTCCTTAACAAGTATGCCTGACACTGAATACCTGGTTTTGCCAGCAGAGATGCCCCATGAAACCCATAATCCCTTGTTCTGAGACTGGAACATGTACAGAAAATCCCAGCAAGTTTTAATACCTGCTTAGTCCAAGTTGAAGGTGCTTTAAAATGTTCTCTCTGCCATCTTCCCCCAAGCGATGCAGCCTGCCTTACCACACTTGATACTGCATTGGTAGTCCTTTCAACAGAACTCTTTTATTAAAGAGTATTTCCAGTTTAACTCTCACAGGAGCTGACTGAAGCACGTGAGGAAAGAACCGTACTGGGAGGTGAAACTGGGAATCCGTGCTGGAAGGATATGGGCGTTTCAGGGATGCTAGTTTTGCTATTGGTGTGAGGTTCCTTCTCTGCAATTAGGAGGAATAATGACTGATAATTTGATCTCACAGAACACTAGAGAAGGCTGGGTGACTATTGCTGTAACTAATGAGAGAGGAACAGACAGAATATGAGCCCAACTACAGAGGAAATAGCCAATGTGTTGTGCAACTGTGATGTTGTCTACCTATGAAAAGCTAAGAAAAACAAGCAGTAATATAATAAGGTGTTAATTCAACCCATGTCAAAACCGAGTTAGGTAAGCACCCTCATATAACAGCGGAATCTCCAAGAGATGCTGTTGCTGACCAGTTCCTTGTCACTGAGCTCAAATAAAGGAACAAACAAGCAGGAGCAGTCTTATCCCATCAGCGTTTGCAGGTGACAAGTTCCGGAGTGTGCATCAGGATATGCGTCTTCATCGCCCTGGTGGCACAGACTTTTCTTTGGCTGATGACTCAACTCATTAGTGATTCTGTTTTTTAACCCATAAATAAAGGGATACAGCCTTTTCACATGGTGTTTACTGTGAATAATGAAAGATTTGTGAAGGTTGAATGTGGCTAAAGGAATTAAAAATATAAGTATTATGAGCATTAGAACTCTAATTCGCCTTTAAAAAAAACCCACCCAAAACCCTGAGTTTTAGTATCATCTTCAGAGGGGTAAGATGTCCAACAGTTATATTAAACAGTGCAAAAGGGTGTTAAAATGATGCTGTGATCCATTGGCTGTAGGACAAATAAACAGACACTTGACACTTTGAAACCATTTTATACTAAATATACTCACGTGAATCCAAAAATGTGGAAAATGCAGTGCCAAAAGTAATTCTTACTATTTATCTTTTTCTCTAGGTTTCTACAGACTTCCTCATCTCTTCTCTGTGTTTTTTTTTTTTTTAAGACCCTCCCCCCACCCCAAACTAATTCTCATTTCTCTTTATAAAGATTTTGAAAGAGTTTGGGGTGGGAAGCGGAGGAGGAGGAGGGGTTAGGATATCTGAGTGCCCTTTTATTTATGCACTAATGAGGTGTTCATGGACTTGAGTATCTTTATCTGGGTTGTTTGAATGAGAAGTAGTAGCTGGCCCTAAACCATCTGCAAAACGTTTTGTTTCTTGCTTAACGTTTCTTACAATGTCTTTCTCTTTCCCACCCGCCAAATAAAATTGTCTGTAGGAGCTTATAAGTCTCTGCTCCAGGTCCATCTCCCTTCCTCTCCAGAAGGTAGCGTGGAAAGGAGGAGGGCAAACAACACAGGAGGGCTGGTGGCCCCAAGAGGGGAATACAGCAAGCGTGAGCCCGGCCAGGAATTTACCTCTGAGTAGCTGCCAGTGAAAAGCCTGGAAACTGCTGTAGCAGCAAAACTACTCCTGCTCTTGGGAGACTACCCTGAAATGGGAATGTTTTCCTTGCGGTGATGACAGACAGGAGCTAAACTGCTGCTGTAACCATATGTCAGGACAATGGTATTAAAAGTCTGCATAAGGGTGTAATATGAAGTAATTTGTGTGTAGCTGTACTGATGAAGGTAATAACAGGGTTAACACTGGCAAGCTATGTGGAGTCTCACCTTTCATCTGTGAAGGCTTGTGGGAGTGTGACTGGTACTGTTAAGTAGGGAAAAGGAGCTGGAAACACTTTCAAAAATAGCATATTTTTCTGTGGTATAATTGGTCTCTCCCTTATTTTACGTTATTACCCTAAAAATGAGCATGTATTGAGAAATAATTTGCGTCATTACGCGTACTGGATAAATGGCTTTTCACAGATAGTAGGAAGTAACACAGATTGAGCTACCCTTTAATGCCCAGTGAAGTTTTTGCATCAAAACCCCTTGATGACCTAGATGAGGTTCCATTTTGCAATTTGTCTTATGTGCAGTAGTTATTGGGAGCCTCCTTGAAATCAGGATGGATCCAGACGTGCAGGTACATTGTTAGGGTTAGGGACTGGAGAGTGCTTAAATTCCTAAATCGGTGTTGCCCTCTGTCATCAGAAATTACTTAAATTTCTGCAGTGGAAGTTTCCTGATAACCATGCATTCTTTTCTATTCAAGTTAAACTTTGTTTAAATGTAATGCTGCAACTTTGATACCATGAGTTCTGCTTTCCTTCGAAAGTCTTGAATGCCTTATTCCAAGTGGTCTTCTCTGAGCTGTTACGTCCAGTGAGCGCTGGACTTTAAGTACATACTTTCATTGCAGAATACTCGCTACTTTGGGGATGTGTGTATTTATATTTTTTTCAGGTGTATTTTTAATGTTTAAAAAAACCTCCTACAATTAAAGTTGTTTTGCTTGTTCCATCAGTCAGTTAATTGGAATTGCCATATGGATTCTGAATGACTGAAATAGCATATTAGTAGCCCATCTTGGGCAGTTTTCTTGGGAAACGCTTTTCCTGCTGCTTCACTAAAGAACTTTTGACAGAAATTAATCTCTTTCGCTTTGTAAGATGAGCAGCCCTAAGTTTATAAACAAACAGGACCCCCTGTAGAGTTTTAACAACTTGTTATGATACCAATAAGTGATCTATAGGATCTCAGCCCCATTCCCTATGGTCTTTTAATTATTTAAGCTCCAGTCGGGTGTATCAATCATTAAAACCATTTTTCTGGTCTGCCTGTGTAGATTTCAGTACACGAATGGGACTTCAGACTGAGCTCTTCTGTGCGTAAGCCTCCTATCTTCATCTGATTGAAGTATTTAGTAGCTGTTGTGCGTTCTTTTAACTGAATTTCGATTTTATATTAGTCATTTAAAAGTTTTAATACTGTGATTGTATTCAAACAATTTAATGTATTCAGCACTTAAAGTATGTTGTCTAGAATGCTGAATAAAGCTTAGGTGATTGTTTTGCTGAGCTTTCTTACCTCTAAATTTCTCCTACATCTAGCACTTCTCTTGTAGACTGTGACCTGTCATTATGCACACTAGAAAATATTGCCTTGACGTTCCCAGAGAGCTCTTGTTTTGGTTTGGGTTTTGTGTGTTTTGTTTTGTTTCCCCCCCCTCTTTCATGTTGTTACAGCAAGATCTATCTTTCTTTTTTTCTGTCCTGTGAATAATTGTTCCAGGAATAGTTTTAAATGCATTTAATTTCTCGAGGTGACTTTTTTAATACCTTAGCTCTCCGACTGCAATTTGTGTTATGTTACGCTGCAGTGTGTTAAATATCTTTGTTTCTTTGTGTGGCTTTTATCAGAAATGGGGGAAGGGAAATATTACAAATTCGTACCAGATCAAGCTGTAGAGGCCATGGGAATAGCTAATTATGCTGCTTCTGATCTGTTCAACAGTTCAGGGTGTGAGTGCCTCGTGGGGCTCTTGCGTTTACTGTTTCAAGGGCTAGTGTGCAGCGATGAAGTTTGGGATGGGTGGATAATTCATAGGATTTCTCCTTTTTTTTTTTTTTTTTTCTTCTTCTTCCTAGTATTGCCAAACGGGATCTCCGCTTTATTAGCAAGCAGGCCTGCTTTGTGAGATTAATTTACATGCAAGTCAGTTGGACTTTAAAAGAGGCAGGTATAAAGGTTATTTCATCAGAATAAACTAGCAGAATGGCAAGGTGCCTAGCATTCCTTTCCAATTATTGATTAAGTAACCGTCTTGAAAATGCCCCGTTCGTCTAGCTGCCGTCCTTGTTACTAGTTTGCCTCGGGGACTCTCCTTTCTCTCCCACTGTGCGTGTTATTGAGCTTGTTTAATTATGGGCATAGTTCTGCCTTGATGCTGTACAGTTTCTCTGAAGAGGGAGCTGGATAACCCCGAGGAGACTGACTCAAGCTGCCTCCCATGGCTTGGTGGCACAGCTGGAGGAGGGCTTCTGCGTGGGCCTGCTGATAACAAAGGCACCCCCAGATCCTTTTAATCTGTGGGTTTTTGACTTGCTGTGAAGTGTAAAAACTTACTTAGTGCTCTGGAAACTGGAAGGTGCTCCTATTCATGAGGTAATGAGCAGATAAAGTCTTCCCTCTGCTCTCAGTTCTATTATCTTTAGGCCTGGTTTCTCTCAGCTTAGTCACTTGTGAGTCAAGCAGTGTCTTTTTGATCCTCAGTTCTCAAACAGTCCGATGGTATTGTGTGTAAAGGTCACTAGAAATCCTGGACATCATGTGAAGTATACTTAATTATCTTAGTCACTGTTGCTTAACTGTTTTAGAGGTTCCAGGCTTTTCTGTGAAACGTGAAAGACCTGAAACATTGTTTAAAATAGTGTTAAACAACTATTGCTGTAGTTTGGGATAAAGGTTCATGGAGAGGGAACTGTAAGGGAATCTGTGAAAGAACATCAATCATGACATTGTTGTGATGCTGGACATGTTAAAAGGCAGAAGCCAGTCTTCCGCTTGCTTTTGCTATTTGCTTTTTGTTAATCATTAATATTCTGGATCTTGCTGCTGGTGTTTAGAGTTAGTCACGCATGTGTCCTCACCAGTTGTTGCACCATAGCAATGGCATTATGTGGGTGTTGAACCCAGTTGTGTATAAAGGATGAGCCAGCCCTTTGTTTTTTTGTTGCTGTGGTGTTAATACTAAGAATTTTATTACTGAGATGATAACATCATTTCTGTACCAATTTCTTCTATGCTACAGTGATGCTTGCAGGTCTTAATACGATATGATCCTTTGATAGATGGCTGTGTGCAGTGCTTTTTATTGGCACAGGAGAATTAGGGGAACACTTAACTGCCCTTTTCTTGAGTTTTTTAAAATCCAACACTTTCATCTTTTTTTTTCCATCCTTTTGCAAAGTAAAGCATATACACTTTAAAACCAAACACTGCAGTTGTCTCTTGTTCTGCATCGTTCTCTGGATTATGAAATTGATTCAGGAAGACCTTTATCTGCAATGTACCCGGGTTATAGTTGTAGTACCCAAACTCAAGTGAAAACAGGGACGCTTTCACATTGCTGACTTGAAAGCTTCTGACATTATTTTGCGTTGTTCAGTATCAAACATCTGGTCTGTAAAATACTAACTGCTACGGATCAGAGCATTTAATAAAGAGAGCGGAAGCTGCAGGGAGGTTAAGCCACTTGTTAAAGGTCATGCAGGGAGTTCAGCCTGGGATTTGGGAGACCCGTAGAGTCAAAACAGCTGGTACATTGTGGTACAGCTGGAATACAAGTCTGTCATATCCAATGTAGGTATTAAATGACCTTGCTTAAAGTAATTACATTGCCTGTGCCCCTACTTCTGCAGGGTTAATTGTGAATGGGGAGAGAACCCTGATGGTAGTTCATTCTGTTCCATGCTTGAGAAGAGTCCCCAAAAGAGGTGCTTGTTCATTTGTTCATAAATACTTTACATGTGTGTGAGGGCAATGTTCCCGTTTCACTGTTTAAGGCATATCTTGGATGTATGAAGTAGCATGTGGGTTTTGTTTTGTTTTTTTTGTCAAATAATTTAGGAGATTTTACTTGTCTTTTGATACTTTTCTTTTGTGAGGCTTAACTGCTTAAGGAGCAATTTAGATCTAAGCTTGGATTACTGTTTTTCTCTATTGCAGTGGAGTGTTAAATCCCATTGTTTCTTTAAATTGAAAACTAAGGAAGAGTCTCTGGAGTCATGTATTTTTCTTACCTTCAGTTTCTTCTGTCCTTTAGAAGAGGAAAATTCATATTTTCTTAGGTTTTCTTCAGCAGGTTCTCTTTGAATGCTGTCATTGTTACCCGGTTTGAGCTCTGTGCTGCACCAAACCACCTGTGTGCTATGGTGCTCCAGTGGAGTGGCAGCCAGCCAGGTCTGTGAACGTGTCGCAGCCTTGCAGCATGCAAATACCGAGTTGGAAGACCCCACATAAGCACTGGTGTAGAGTATCCTTCTTGCCTTCTCAGGGTGTGGAGGCGTGGCCTTCTGTAAGGTGACTGTCCCCTTCTTGGGTTTCAGTAACCACAAGCCTCTTCAGCAAGACACACAGGGGTTCCACCCCCTTATTCCTTAGTTTTGCTGGACAAAGTTGAAGTTGTGCAAATTGGCTGGACTATCAAATCACACAGAAATGCACAGGAAGGCTCTTACTCCCTGAAGCTGGGGCTCTCATTCAGCTCTTTGTGTCATGCCTGTGTGCAGTTATAAATCAGTGGTAATTTCCTTGCTGCTTGAGTGTGGTGGCTTGTCTGGTGCACTTTTTTCTTTTCTTTTCTTTTTTTTTTTTTTTAAGTGCGTGCAAATACCTTTTTTCACACTGCTCTCCTTCCTACATAAATATATGATGCCCTGAATGCAGAGCCTCACCCAGATCAGTATCTAGGCCATGCAGAGCAGTGATTGATGGCTCCTGCCCTGGCTTCTCCAGGAAAATGAAACCCATTCCTGCCATCTGTGGGCATCCTGGGTCTGGATAGACCCTCTAAAGGATGGGATTCCCAGAATTTGTTTGAGGTTCTTTGATCTCAACTGTGGTTAAGACTCTGTGTGTCTCAAAATAATGAAGTGCTCAAAAAAAACGGAGAACTGACATAGCAGGCAATATGACTGATTTCTGGCTGCAAAAGAGGGAGGGAGGGAGGTGTCGCTGAGTTGTGAAAGGCAGGGTGTGTAGGGGCCAGGCAAAATACTCCAGACCTCCTTGGAGAGTGCCATGAAGGTCTCTTGTGAAATACCAAAAACGACAAAGTGACTGTGCCACGGGTCATGTATGAGCCGTGTTTCTTAAGAGCATTGCCCGCTTATCATGCTGCCCCATAGCCACTTTATCAGTGGTAGCCACGCTGTGCCTTCCAGCCTTATGAGAACAAGTTTTACTACAAGTAAGGGTTTGTGTGGGGAAGCTATGGAAATGGTACTGCATGCTTCTTGTCTCTGCATCGTTTTTCCTATGCTATTGTATGTAGGTCTTGCCCACAAGGCCTTTTGCAGTGTGGTTTCCCAGTGTTGCACAAAACCATTGTTATTTAGAGGGCTTCTCTTGCAAAGCAGTTAGTGGGCTTGGGTTAGAGAAGTTTTCTACCTCCAGGGAAGCAGACTGGGTGGCCAAATAGTAACAGGCTGGGGGGAACAATTTCTGGAGTTCTTGGGGAAAAGAATAATATTGATCTGATTAAACTTTACTCTGCTTAATTAATTTAAAATAGCTGTGACATCACCTCAGTGACCACCGTTTCACATGAGACCATCTGCGAAGATCACTATCATGACTTTGCTGGTGACAACATGCAGAGCCACCCAGCAAGCCTGCTGCCTTGCTCTGATGAGCTGCTCTCCCTTCCTTTGCTTCTCAGCTGGCGTGTCTGCCTAGAGCCTGGTATTGCCTAGAAAGAGCTCTGGGGAGTGAGCGGCACTTAAATAAAACCTGTCAGACAGTGATCAACTGTACAATCTGCCACCCTTCTGCAGCTTCTGTTATAGTAGCTGAATGTTTCCTAATGAAAGTTAAAGCATGTAGAGCTCCACATTACAGGAGCAAAGGTTAGATCAAGCGAGGAGTGCTTGGTGGGCTGATGGCCCGGCTGATGGGACACGATTTCTCCTTCCCAGTTGTGCTGTAAATCTGAATGTACATACCCCACTATAATTTGGTTGACTAAGACCATCTGACCATCCATCATTTCCAGTGTTGGAATAGACCCACTGGTCCCTTCTAACTTGCAAAATAACAAAAAAGATCCATCGCTTTTGATGCAGAAGCTTAATGAGTCTTTCGTGCCAGTTGAATGCATGCTGTTGTAGTGTAATATTCTTCAGTATCTGCACAGTTACTAACGACTTCCTGTGTGTTTGCAGCCCAGAAGCGGTAGGACAAAACCCCTTCTTTATGGCTTTGAATAATAACTTCAGCTGTTGTCAAATAGATGTGATCACCAAGCACGGGCATTTCGTGCCGGTTGTCTTTGGCACTGCTGATGGCTATGTTGGTTGCCTGCATTGCTGTGCATGGGCTGCTTGCGCTCAGTGTACTGGCTGTCATCTAGATCTGACAAGTCAAGGTCATTCTTAAAGGTACACTTCCATTGCAACAGGAGTGTGTTCCCACCCAGAACTGATGGTGAATTGGAATGAGCTACCCTTCTGCACAGGTATGGTGTGACATTACGCCTAATTAATTTAATAGTAGGATGCTGCTCAAATGGATGGTCTTGTTTCTTTGGTTTCCATCCCCACCCAAAGCCACGTGTCTTTCGTAGCTTCCCCTTGAATTTAGTAAGGATCTGGATGACAGTTGGGTGGGAGGAAATGCTGCCTACACTAAAGGCAAAAAGCACCAAAAAGGCTTATATGGTGGAAGTGATTTGCCATGTGGCTGCAGAATCAGACACAATGTGGGGCTGGCGTTGAGAAGCTTGATTCCGTCAGCTAACCTGTAGTAGGCAGGTGATACCTTATGCTTTCCTGAACCTCCATGTTGTCTTGAGAGCTGGTAATAGAGGGGAACTTCTCTGGTAATAGAAAGGGAGTTTCATTTTTGGGTATTCTTACTCACTGTGAGGATGAAGTTGGACTAACACAAACATATATTTATCCTAGTGAGATTGAGATGCTCATATAGCAGGAAGCCTCTGCTTCCTGGAGGCAAGTATATAGGGAAGCTGGAGTCGACCTTGAGAGCAGTAAAGCATCCAGACTGTTATGCTATGTGGTCTGAAATTCCTGGTTTGGGTTTGTTTCTTTTTTGCTTGTCCTGAAGATAGATGGCTGGACAGCATGTTCTGTGGTTGCGGCATAAAGGAGATGTTGACCTGCGGTGCGCTAAAATACCCCTGAATTTCGCATTGTAGTAATGCATTTTAGGATATCAGACTGGTCGGTCTGTAACACAGGACAGCCCAAACAATATATCCCGTGACTTTCCCCACACTTAGAATTACTTATGTGGTTAAAACATGTGTCATTGTTTTAGATGCCAGAAATGGTGTGTCCTCTGACCTACCTGTGCGTGCCATGAGCATTTTGGTTTGTCATAGGTCTGTTTCATGGGAGGTAGGACACAGATTTTGGCAGCTGTTTTCCTGGAGGAGTGACTAATGTGATGTAAGGAGTAGTATTTTCAAAAGCGTTTGTCACTGAGCTCTATGAATTTGCTGGGATTGGAATAAAGCAGTGTTCTGTGCTTTTTTTCTCACTTGCTACATGATTTGTGCTGCTATTAAATCACAAAGCTTCTTCTCTCCTGTTCTTTTTTTTTTTTTTTTTTGTTAAACTGTTTGAGATAAACATTGACTCAAAAAAAAGAAAAAAAAAAAAAAGTCCTCCGTTCTGCTTGAATACTCGCCTCCCCCATGGGTGCTCCCAGGAGCACAGCCCCCTGTTGCCAGTAAATAGCAGGTAATACGTTTGCTTGTGAGGCACTTGTTGCGTGATAAACGTGGATTTGGCTTGCATGTTCTGGTGGGCTGCGGTCAAGTGCTTCCTGGTGTGAATGTTGATCGTCTTTTTATTGGTGAGATTATTGTACTTTGTCTGGAGAAGAAGAAAATGAGTATTTTTATACCCTGTAAAGAGTTGGTATCTTAGCTAGTGGGTGGTGTGGTGTGGGTGGTATATGTGCCAGTTTACTCTGATAGCCTGTTTTGTTTAGCTCTAGGTTGTGTTAAATACGCTTTCATCCCTGACGCGGGTGTAACTTCGCTTTTCTCCATGAAGGGTCCTGGCTTGTACGAAATCTTTTTTGATTACCAGGAAAAATACTAGGCTTTCTTTTCACTGTAAGAATATACATGTGTCCTAAAGGACTATTTTGAGAGATGTAATTCTCAGGTGTCCCAACAGGCAGCACTTAGTATGGCTTTTTATTGGCCTCTAGCCACCTAGGAGTCTAAGAGAACAGTAACGCTTATTCCCAGTGGGGGGGGATGCAAAGCTCTAGAGCAGCAAGAGCAGCTTAGTTTCCTTTTATTTTCCTTTATTTAGTTGTATGTGTGGGGGGTTGTTTTGTGTGTGTTTGGTTTTTTTTTTTTTTTTTTTTTAGTACGAAGACTGCCTCTGGGTTTGATGCAAGTACAGAAAATTGAGATGATTCAGGCTTAAGCTTGAGTTCATAACCCTGCTCCTTATGCTTGGATGTTGCCTTGGCTTTAGGCTCTTTTTAGGTGCAATGTGTGTTGCGATACTGAAGAATTGGAGGAGGAGCAACTGTAAACCCCTGTGGTTATGTTGTACGAGTTAGACTGTCATTCTTTTCCACACCATAGTACCTATTGTAATAAGTACGTGGTATCATTTTTTATCGTCCTGAAAACAATATTAATAGCTTTCTCCTTGCGTACCAAGTGTTTATAACTCAGTGCTGAACGCAGAAGATGAGGCAGAGTCTGCCTGAAGGGGCAAGCCTCCAAAGACCCAATTCTCCTTTGCTGACTCCAGGAGGAGGAGGAGCGAGCTCCAAGTAGGACACCATCGGTACAAGTCCAAACACCATGTGTAGGCTTGCTTTTCTGCCAGTCAGCTTGCAGTGGGTTTTGGTGAAATGTCCAACAGTGCAAAAGTGGTGGCTCTAAGGAGCTATGAGGACGGATTTGGGGAGAAAGGGGAAGAGTAGTTGGGGTGGGTGTGTGTGTGTGGAAAATGTTCACAGGTGGCGATGGGAAGAGAGCTGTGAACGTGCTGCCATGTGGTACAATATGAAGAATGTGTTCAGGGTTTGTTTACCCTAAATTCCTGTAGTTGTTTAACTAAATTGGTGCAAATCCAAGTATGGATTCAGGTCTGAACAGAATGAGCTGTACGTGATGTGTTGGCAGATGTGGATGCTCAGTAAAAGGCTGTGGTTTCCTACTGAAATCAATTTAGTTTATATATTTTAAAAAAACAAACAGGCCTGTATCTTTTAGAATGTTTTCTTCTACTTAATGCTGATGTTGCAATACATACCCACAGTGCAAAAGTATAAGTGGCTTTAAAAGCCACACTTGATTTGAGACGTTCTGGCCTTTAGCAATATGTGGTAGCTCAGCCAAGGAGCATGGAGTGTTTTGCTCCTGTGCTTAGTGTTCATCCAAAATAGTGAGCTTTGTTTGCATAGACCTTTCTGATGCCTAGCTTACGGGGAGGACTTTTGTTCTCTTCTTGTATATGAGAATGACTGAAGAAAAACTTCAAATCGGATAACGTAGCTTGGTTTTGGAAGTCTTGTTTTGGAAAGATCTCTTCTTAATGACCTTGTGCATAATACCCTACTAAAAGAGGGGGGGATGTGGGTTAGGAATCCTGTATTTACCAGTCCTGACAGATTTCACAAAATTAAAATCGTTAACCTAAGATGATGATGATTTTCTATAAGGTTTGGCAGGAAGATTGTACTTGCGTCTTCCTCATTTGTAAGTCTGAACTGAAGCACTGAGTTCTGTCTTTGAGGTTGCAGCCTGTGAAGTTGGGGGGGTTGCAAACCAACATCCATTAATTTCAGATGGTACCGATGCTTGGTCAGAACTCAGACTGTTTTCCTTGCAGCTCCTCAGATTCCCCTGACGATGATTCAGATGCATGCCTGATAGTGAGATGTAATGTGGTGTTTGTGCTATAACGTTTGCCCGGTTTAACTTGTGTATACCAAAAGCAGATGGCTTTCGTTCCGTTCTCTCTGCATTAAGGATAAGAGGGAGAAAAAAAGGAAGGGGAAGGGAAAGCTTCCTCTTTGCTGTTTCCAGCTCTTTGTCCCCATCCCCCCAAAAGTGGACATGGATGTATGTCGTATTTGAAGTCCTGGAAAAAATTGACATTTTTACCAAAGATAAAATACAAATACATAATAAACTTATCCTTAAAATAAACTATACAAGCAGAAACTACCGTGCCTTTGAGAGTAAAGGCTCAGTCTTGTTTTCTCCTGTGATACAATTGAAAGGGAAAAGGGCTGTGCTTTATATAGACTGGGAATAATCTGAACAATCCCACGGTGCTTCCTACTGTACTCCACCTACCTTGCATCATAACTTCCTTTCTCATATTTATGGCCAAAAGCCAGTACAATATAAACGGAGTAGTGTGTGCAGCGGGTGAGATGGCAGGAACCTAACTCCTTGCCTTTGGGTGTGGCTATAGGCAAATATTAAACTTTACTCTGCATTTCTCTTGAACCTAGCTTTATTGAACAGCTGAACATGAAAAGGATTGGGGATAGCAATCATCCCGTGTGCCGGTCTTCTAGTAAGTCTGTTATAATCTTTTGCTTACCTTAATCTGCAGGTTACAATAAGGGAGCACGTTGCTTGCTGAAGGACTGTTTCAGGGTTCTGAGGAACTTGATGCGAAAGAATTGCTGAATTACTTTATTATTGAAATATACTTTGCGTTACATGGCGAGCTGTAACTATGCACTAACTCAGAATGCTGCTTCTCAGAAGCACAGGGAAATGTGCCGTTGTGCAGGCTGTCTTCTGTTGTTTGGAAAGTTGCATCAAGTCAGCAAAAATATCTATTTTAGCAGCTGATTTCTTTGCGGCTATCTGGGAAGGTGCAGAATCAGTGTTCCCAGTAGGTAAGGTGTAAGACTTCCATTTAAAACTCTTTGTTTGGAGGGATTTTGTATTTATCAGGAAAGACTCATTTGTGGTTAAAAATGTAGGTATCAGGTCTGCTGGTGGAAGCAGTTATTTCTCATTTCTGTCATTTGTACTTGAAATTTGATAGTTAATCTATTCGTTCTAAAATGTTATGCTGCTATTTTTTTTTTTGGCTAACTAAAATTACCTTCTAAATATATTTTAGTTCAGGATGTCAATTACACTGTTGCAGTTATTTTCTGTCCCACGCAGTGTTTGGAAAAAAGCTATTTCAGATACTTGTGAAATGTATTTTCTGTACTGCTGTATATTGCTGCTGTGTAACCACACTGTGGAGAAAAGTCATTGAAGGGCGTGCTATGAGGTGCTTTTTGGAGGCTTGTTTGTAGAGCGGATCAGGTGTACATGCTGTCCATGTTGTAGGAAGATATATTGTCTATGTTGAAACATTTGCACTGTAATATAAGAGGCGTAACTCAGGTAACAATAGAGAGAATATTACTGCAAAGCATTGCATTGTCAACCTTAAGAGTGACTTTTAATGCCTCCTTAAATATGAGAGGTAAGAAAATCTGTTATGCAAGCTAAGACCATTATTTAGCTGTGTTATGGAAATATAAAAACCCCAACACTAGTATTGTGTGGTTCAAGGGTATTAGGTTTCAGTCTAAAATGCAGAGAATATGGAATGTGCTACAGAATTATACTATTAGCTCTTCTGCAAGGTAATGAAATGAATCATGATTTCCAGAGGCGGTATGCTTGTTTGGCTACCAAATAATGTTCTTGGCTCTGTCATTGCCGCCTTATATGCCTCAGTTTCCCTGCCTGTAAAGTAGGAAACTGCTTGCTTGTGTCACGGCTTCCTGGTCATAAGATCCTTTGAAGATGAAAAGTACTATGTGAATAGATGCCGTAGTTTGTATCGTGTATTACGTGCTGTGCAGGAAGGCTGCATAAAGTTAGGAATTCAGCAAATGGTGAAAAGCAGGGTTGAGTTAGGGATTAGTTATTTTTATGAATTCTCTACTTGATTATAATACTTCATAAGGGTCTGAGTTTTGCTCTGGTAGATTGTTGTCCATTGTTGAAATCTTATGATCTGAATCAGATCTTTCACTAGAAACTGTTGGGGGGAGGGGGGGAAATTTTGTTCATCCTTTAAACTTGGGTAGTTTCGGGAATTAACAAAGTCTTTTTATTTTAATTTGCATCATGCACAATAATAGAGTTTTCTTCTGAATACTTGCATCCTGAATAATTGAATATTATTAGTATGTTACTTATAAAATGCCCAATTTGACAGCCTTTTAAGACCTTAGGTGTGTGATACCAGTTTTATAAAAAGTAAGGGGTAAGAGAAGTCTGATCTTTACAGAAACACCATCAAAGCTGAAAAGTAAATTGCACTTCTACTTTTTCCCCCTTTTAATCAATAATTGAGGCCTTCTGATGTAAGGAGAAAATTGATATGAGGTCTTTGATATGAAATGATATCTCATTGGATGAATGTGAATTGTAAGGCATGTTTTTGCTGAGATTTGTATTCCAAATAGGTTTGGAAGCTGGTTTCTGCGTTTTTTTTAATACAACAAAGCAGGGGTCAAAATGTGGTGTGGTTATAGCCTAGCACTTTCAGTTGAAAATTTATTTGCAGATGTCGAGACCTGTTACGTTGTATTTAATATCAGTGCAATTGTATGAAATGATCCTGTTGATAAGCTTAGCAACAAATGGGTCAGATTTGCAGGCAAATGTAAGACCATTTGGGACTGACGTGCAAAAGAGAGGCAGATTATGAAGTGGGGTGTGACTTGCAGTAATTGATGCCCTGATGTTTGGTTGCTTTTCTTACTGCATTCTCTTCCTGTTCCTGGGTGTGTTACAATCCAGCCTTAGTGGCTGTAGTTGGAGGTGATGCTTAAGTAATATGGGTTTGAACAAAAAGATCTATTTCGTGCTGAGAGGACTCAAAGCAGTAATTCATACCAATTTGGATTTTCTTAGATTTGTCTTAGTGGCAGGCTTTTTTGAGACATAAAGTCTGTCTTCATGTTTGGTAGTCTGCTTTGCTATTCAGTTGTTTGCAGGTCACGCGTTGTAGCCATTCCTTGCAGAAACCATCTCTCACTTTAGCTTATGTGTCCTTGGTTGTCCCTTTGATGCCCTCGGTGCATCCGATCGAACTGCCTCATTTGGTGGCTCCATAACTGCAAACTTTTATTTTCTGAGCTCGAGCGGAGTCAGCTGAAATCTGTGATGTGATTTTTAAAAGGAACTGCTTCATAGGTACCCAACGCATCCCTGCTTTCTTGCAAGTATGCCACGGTACTGGAATGCTTTTACATTTTAAAGCTTTTTGGTACCTATAAACAGCGAGTACCTCTTGGTGAGGAATGGTGGGGAAATCTCTAGTTTAGAACTTAGCTGGGGACCTGAGTCCTGTTTAAAGGTGCTCAGCCTGTGTGTTGGGCATTCCTAAAACTCAGTCTTTAAAAGTCTAAGAGAGGAAGAAAACCCCTAATCCAATCTGGAATTGTCAGATATTCCAGTATTTGCCTGGATGCCATCTTTAAAAGAACTACAAGGTCTGGCTGAGGTCTGTCTTTTTTTTTTTAATAAAATCTTTCATTTATGCCTAGTTTGAAACTGATTTTTTTCCCTTTTTCCTTTTATCTTAATTCCTGGATACCTGTATATAGCTATCTTGACATCTTTGGTTTCAGGGAGGAACAAAAGACCGCTTTATGCTCTAGCTTGATGCAATCTACAGGATTCAAACTTCTGAACAACGTGTCATGAGAGCATTCTTGTTTCCTTTGTTTTTCGCTGCTGCACAGCAATCAAACAGCAACATAAACTGGCTGGTAGGGTGGTTAGTGTTGTGTTTGAACCGTTCCCAGGGGAAGGATGACTTCTTGGGATCCCAACGCGAGGTGGTGCAAGCCACAGCAGCCACCGGTGGTTACGAGCAGTGCCGAGAAGCCGTATCAGGCTTTTGGTTCACACCAGCTGCTTCACCTTTTCCAGCCCTCTCTGGGGAGAGAGACATCTTTGTGATGGATACTCTCTGCTCAGTGCTTGCCCTGGGCTCAGACATGGCCAGGCGGACCAGGCTACACCAGAAGACCTTGCAGATACGCAGGCAGTGGAGCAAGCAGGACTAGCTCCTTGCCTCTCCCCTGCAAGGTGATAAATGTTATAGCCATTTGGGTGGGAGAGGAGGGACACAACTACTTAATGGACTTCTGAATCATCTGACCATTGTCCCTGGAGCTAAAGGGAAGTGGGATGAGGTAGCTGTGAAGGTCATGTCAATTTTATAGCCTTTTAGTTGCTTTAGACTCTCTTAAGACTTTGAGGTGTGTTTTTAGGGAATTTGCAGAGTTTGGTTGCTTTATTTTTTTCCCCTCAGGTCCTAGAATACGTGGGATAGAGATAATGCAGACACTACCAAGTCCCAGAAAGGGCCCTCACACACCAGGTCTGAGTGCTCTTGGCTTAATGTGTTAGTAATTATCCTGAGCATTGTGGGTAGAAATGGCAGCTCATGATCCTTCCTGCGTAGTTGTCTCTATTGGTAAATCCTAAGGATTAACAACTGGATATAAACAGGCACACTGAAGGGTGAAAGGCCCTGCTAGGGTCAAATTAGGTCTGCTTTGTGTATAATACCATGGTTTTTATAATTTTCTTTTAATTCCATCTATGAGCTCATCTTTTAAAACTAGCAAATGTTATTGCAGATGCACAGCCTGTGTGATTTAGTGCTGTTCTGAATACAAGGTTGTACAGCATCAACTGTGAAGTGTTGCTGTGTTTTACATACCTTTATAACACTACTGTAAAGCTACTTGGGAGCCTCTCTTTTTTTTTTATTTTTATTTTGTACTTTTCTGCCTCAATTTTTGTAATTAAGTGGTATTCTTACCTGGTTGCGTAAGGCATCCCTTGCTGTCAGCCTCCTCTAGAAACACTACATCTAAAAGATAGCCTGTTCAGTGACAGATTAAAGGAGAGTATCAGAGTGGAAAGCTTTGTCTCTTAATTTAGGTCAGTACTTCAATGCAGTGTGCTGTAAACAGCACAACGGTTGCATCCGTCTTCACTATATAATAAGTGTATGTGGTAAGCTGATCCTACCTGACTGCGGGCCATGCAGCTCTGGCCCCCACAAAACATACCGGAGAGGGAGCAGCCTTAAAACAAATTCCCTGCCGCCGGCCCGTGGGCGAGCAGCTGTGACCCCAGCTGGCAGGTGGGATGCTCCCCTCCAAGAGCAGGACTGCGGCGTTAGCAGCAGCCTTGATTCAAGCTAAAATCCTCAAGTGCTGGGTGTCCCGATCCATCCCACCTGCCCTCCACGGGATTCACCGGCTTCCGTTGGTCAGTAACTGGAATTTTGTTGCCGCCTTTGCATTTTAACGTGTTCTCTCTCCTAATTCCTCCCCTTACAAGCTCCAAGTGTTTGTGTTTTTCTTTTTTTGCCAGAATGTGACAAGGAAATGGTGGAAGGATCTGAACATTTAGGGATCTGAATGTTTTCCTAAGGATTACGAGCAGTTTTGAGTTCTCTTCTAGCAGGCTTTTTCCACTCTGAATATTTGTAGAAGGTCTTTAGGAATTTATCAGAAACTATTGACTTGTGGAGCTGGGCAAGACCAGAGATCAGAATCTCCGCGTGTTCTTGGTGCTGAATGTGGTGCAGTCCCAGGGCCCAAAATAGCATTCTCAAGTGTTTATACTGCCACAAGTGGGATGAATACTTATACTCTGTATAACAAGACATGCCGAGTGTGGAGTGTTTTCATAGAAGTTTTTACAAGAATAAAACCAGCTTCTCTCATAGGGGTGGAGGGGATCTTGGCACTCAAAAGAGCCCTGGAAAGGCTTTGGAGACCTCAGGGGTGTGCATGTGCACAGTTGTATTCCAGGGGAATCCCCAAGTGGGGGTTCCTAAAACTGTGAAGACGATGGGGCTAAATTTCACTTCACAGTGGTATCAGAAATATTGTCCCAGAGTATTCACAACAAATCACAGAAATAATGCTTATGGTAATGTGTTGGTTTTTTTTTTCTTTAAATTTAGAAGGGTATTATACCTCTCTCTTGCCTTTTTTGATTTGGCCTTTTTTTTTTTTTTACCTTTGAACAGTTATTCATAAGGATGTATACCCCTTTTACCTTCTAAAAATGAGGACAGGCAAGCATTTGTGTCTTTTCCTGCAAAAACAGCTTTTCCAGCTGCATGAAAAAGACTGAATTGTTATTGATAAGGTTTCTATTGCTTGAAATGCTCGGTGGAGGAATTGCTTTCTGAAAACATTTGACTGAGTTTTGTGTTGCTGGAAGTCATGCGACTAGCAGCCAATAGATACTGAAGTGGAGAACAGGCCTCGGAAGAGAATGGATATTAATTTTTAGCTAGCAGCTAAACTTTGATAGCAGTTTAGTATTAATAGCATCCAGTGAGGTGGTGTTCAGAGGCAGTAATCATCAATATTTTCTGTCAAATAAGGCAACTAATTTTTAAAATGCCCATTTTTCTAGTTGTGTCTGGAAAGATATGTGCCAGAATAACATCTAGCTGTCTGGTGTGCTTATACAGAATAATAACCAAAGACAAGGATCCTTCTACAGCTGTGAAGAGGAAGCCAAGTGTAAAATACCCTTGCTTTCCTGGGAATGGGATTTGGGGGGGACCTTGTATTCAGACTGAGACTAAGGGTGTAGCAACTCGACTTGTGTTTCTAAGAAACCTTCCGATGAAATGTGTTACGGAAATGCAAATTATGTTTCTACTTCACTGCCTATGTAGTAGGCTCTGCTCTTTTTTCTTTTTCTTTTTTTTACAGATGTAATTGCCATTGTTTTTCACTACAGAGAATATTTCTGAACTCTAGATGACTGTTTCTCCTGCTGCGTCAAATGGGTGCAGTATTATATGGATAGTAAGGTGGGAGGAGTTCTGACACATCACCTTGAGAGAAGGAAGGAGGTCCAGATTTAAAACCAAACAGTCCTCCAGCAATGTAATCTAGTTGAGCAGATAATTACTTCCGTATTGTCTCACTTGCTTGTAACTTGAAAAGAAATTTGGTTTTTGTTTCAAAATTCTGTATGCACAGTAGGTGATAACAAATGATACAGTTGTGTTGAAAACAATGCATTTAATGAGAGGGTTGTGACTCCAATGGCTTTGTGTTCTAAAGTAACCATGCACTGTTGCCTTTGTCTTTTCCAGATGTTTCTGACAGTGTACCTCAGTAACAATGAGCAGCACTTCACTGAGGTGCCAGTCACCCCTGAAACAACCTGCAGAGATGTGGTGGAGCTGTGCAAGGAGCCTGGTGAGAGCGAGTGCCACCTGGCTGAAGTGTGGTGTGGCTCAGGTAGGTTAGGCTCACACTTTGTGAATTATTGGGCATTCACTGCTGCTAATAAGGTAGCAGACAGAGACCTGACAGACGTGGTCCTGTCTCAAGAGGGTTTTCTGCCTTACGGTTTTGTCGATCTCTTCATCAGACCTGCTGTATGATAACGCATCTACAGAAAGGCTCACACATGCAAAAATGAGCTAAAGCAAAAGAAGGGGACCTGAGTGTGCAATGTTCTTGCGTGTATGCAGCACTTCTCTGACTCAAATGAGTCTCTGAAGGGTGTGGGGGAGTTGTTTTCTCTTCCTTCTTCTCCCCACTGTGGGATGCCACTGGCCTGTGTAGGGTTTTTGAAGCAGTAAGTATCAGTAGTTCTGTGATACAGAATCATTTCTTCAACCCCATAGCTCTTTTCACTTCCAGTGGCAAAGGAAACTTCCTTTTTCTGATGACACCTTCATTGTTTCTGATCATGTTAATTGAGTTGGGAAGGAAAGGAGTGTTAGCAGAAGGAGTAGGAGTTAGCTGATGGCAAGTGCTCTACAGAAGGTGTGTGGTGGGTGGGAGGAAAAACATAGAAACTACTGTTGACTGTCCCCTGTCCTGTTAAGGCTATGGAAGAGAGTTTTATGTTTGTGGTCGCTTGTGGCTTTTTTTCACGTCTATGTTCTTGCTGATTTTTTTTCTTGGAAGTTCAAATCTTCCTAGCTTGCAGTGCCCATTGGAACTCGAGAACATGTCAACAAACAAATCAAAAGCTAAAGTATGGCTAACTTTTCATGGATTAAATGGGAAAGGACTCCTGACTATCTCCTGTCTCCCTGGTAGCCACCCAGAGGCATAAAATAGGTGAATCACAGACAGGATTTTAAGTCATGCAAAATAATGATATTTGATCCAACTTTTTTGAGATGCTTCAACAAAATTATAAGAGAGTCAGATGATAAGGGCTTATGTTACTGTCTTCCTCTGCTGCTGTCTCAGGCTCTTACCTGTTTGAAGAAGTCTTTGGTGAGCTGGATGTTTGTTTAATGGCATGAGATACCTGAGTTGTCTCTTGATTTTTAGCCCCTTCTGACAGAGATGTAATGTTTCTGATATTTCTGAGTTTAAAAAATGCAACAGAATTTTTTTTTCTTCTCCTTAGAAAAGCATTTTTTATTTATAAGTGATAGTAAAAGAAAATCACCAATCTAGCATAGGAAGAGATCTTTTAGGAAAGTGTTTTTATTGTACGTCTTTGTCTAACTCTGTCTAAATCAACACAATACCAAAGTCTACAGTGAAAGACAAGTTAAAAAAAAAAAAAAAGGTTTAGTTAAAACCAGTGAATTTATAGTTAGCCTTAGCCCCGCACCCTGTTTAAGAGCTCAGGTTGTGGTGGTGGGGGACAGGGTTCTCCTGTTGTTACCAAAGTTGGAGCCCTGCTAGAGTGGGTAGCTCCTCTCCTTCTGTTTCCTTAACCTGTATTCTTGATTGACTTTTGAGATGTTGATGCGGAGTATGCTAGAAAGGGCAACGAGATTGTCCTGAAACCTAAGGAGAGCACTGATACTGAGAGGCAGGTGAGGTCTGCCAGCGCTTAGTGTCCAAATGGTCTTGTTAAGCTGCAAAGTGAACTTCTGGATGAGCGGGACCATATAATGCACAGAGGTTTATTTGTAAAATCAGGTTGTCAGCCTCTCTGCTACTCAAGGAGATGTAAGAAAATAATCTAGATACAGAAATATAAAGTGAAGCAGAGAGTTTTTCCTGAGATTAGTCTTTGCAAAGACGTCATGAGATACCATGAGAACAGATATCTAAATTGTTACTTGCCACAGCTATTGTCATAAGAGGAAAAAAAAAATCATCCATTTATGTAGTAAAAGCCTTGACAATTGTTTTAGAAACCAAATTATTCTTGTTCCCTTCACTGATCCTGTCATATTTACTAATTATTTACTTCTATATCCAAACACTGTATGTATGTGTAAAACTGTATACAATTTCAAACTGTACCTGGTCACAAAAAATGCACCAGTCTCAAATCAAGTAACATTAAAAACTTGAGTACTGGATGAAATACTTGCTTGCTGTTTTGGATAAAATATATCCTTTCTTAACCATTTGTATAACATCCAGTAGCAACCATTTGCAAGATCTGTTTTCATGTACATATGGGATCTTTTTGAAGGGGGGAGGGGTGGGAGAGAAATAGTTTTATCTTTCACCTAATCTCATTTTAGGTGTCGGCAAAGTTCGCTATCTTGTTTTGCCAAGATATGCCATGACTTCTATTGTGTTTGCGTTTTACACCGAACAAATTGAACTTTATTTTAAAATAAACATTGCACGCGGTAGCTAACCTTCTGGGGTAGAAACAAAAGATTTATCTTGGAAAATGACTTCTCAGGCTTCAGTTACCGAGATCCTCCTTAGATCCCTTGTCTCTCTCTCTCTCTGAGGCTTGCCGAGGAATTTTAGCTTCTGTTGTCAGGCCTTATTAAGTGTACTTTGAAAGACTGCCGCAAGTGCGCTTGAGGCATCCTACTCCCTGAAGGGGGCAAGTTTACTACTCTCCCTGTCTTCCCAGTTTTCCTTGAAATTTGATGAGTATCAGGGCAGACTTTCTTGATCTTCCTATTAGTGCCAGAATTCTGTTAGGCCACTACCTTGGCCACTGTGGAATGCAGTCAAAAGGTGTATGCCTGTATAAAGGTGGGTTGGTCTTTTTGTTTGGTTGTTTTTTGGTTTTTTTTTCTTTATGAGACAGATAAGGAATAATAAAAAAAAATGAAGTCTGATTGTTTGTCCTTTCTTCTTGGGCTTTCCAAATGTAGTTTTGTTTGGTATTTGAAAGCCTCTTTGACCTTCCTTTGAAGTCACTGGGTAGTATTGACAGATTTCTGGTGTAAAGGGCATTGCCCTTGATTATAGAGTTTCAGTTGAAGTATTGCTGAGCTGCTAGAAATCTCTCATAAACCTGCTGTATATTCTGTAAGATGGAAATCTGACAGCAGTAGTGTTGGGTTTTTGTTTTTTCCTTTTTTTTTTTTTTGCCTTGGATTAAGGTTTAGCAGATGAAGAGCTTTTTTAGCTGTCTAGACAAGTAACCGCCAAGAGACTGCTTTTTCTGTAACAGTGACCTACTTGCTTATTCTGTAAAGCTAATCTCTTTTGACAGTGACTCCAGAAATTTTCCTTCCTAGATTGCTTGAGCACAGCTGCAGCATTTTCATTTAAAGAAACACTTTTATGTTGAAAAAGAGCTTTTCACATTCTGAAAACATATGTTAGTAGCTCCTCTTCTTATAAAACTGAAAACATTTATACTTAACACCAACAATTTTTCCTCTGAAATGATTATTCCATATTAAGATAGTGGCTTTGAAAGACTCTATTGAATATGAATGAACTACTCTCTGATTTCTTTCTTTTTCTTTCTTTCTTTTTTTTCCTCCCTTTGCTTAAATAATGAAAGGAAACATGCAACAAAAGCAATGTCAGGAAAAATGAAACTGGTGCAAAAGCAGTGGTATTTAATTTCAGTCTTTGTCTGCTTGTCTTATTTTTCAGGCCAGGAACAGTATCTTCTGTTTGTCTGGCACCCAGTGCAAATGGATCCAACCTGATCATGAGTCGCGGATGTTGTCATAAGATACCATGACAGTATCCTGACTATGAAAAGTTGACTACTATGATATATTGACCTCATAGTTGCCATTGCTTTTGAAATAGGTGTAAAAATGTATGGCAAAATGTCTAGAACAACAAAAGAAATTGCTTTTATGTAAAGATTTACAGGCCAAAAAGTAATTCTAATTATATCCTGTCTGTAAATGCCTAGCTGTGAAGCAGATAAATTTTGGAAGAACAGTAATAGGGAAAGAGAGGAGTACTGGTAAAAGAAGGCAGTAGATGAAGACTCCCACTGGATTTTTGTAACATCAAAAGGCAATGAATGAGGCTTAAAAATCAGAGATGTGACTGAATTCCAAACTTGGGAACAAGAGCAGGAAAGGAAACGGTGGAACTTGTGCATGCAACTTTTAATGAAAGCTCGTCTTAACTGTCTGAAAGAAAATTGACAAGTTCTTACTGGAGTCACTTTTCACCATCTGATCTTTTTTTCCTTTGAGCTTTGAATTCAAAATAGTTCAGCTTTTCCAGGTTTATCAGAAGTGGGGCTTTCAAAACGCATGTGATCTGATCTTCGTGAAATTTGCTGTCCGAGAGAATGAGCCAGATCTATGGCTGATGGGAGCTGTGGGAGAACATCGAAGTGACAGGAGCTGTGATGGCTTGCTGAGCATCAGGCCTGTTGGGTAATGCCTAGGAGCCTCTTCAGGGTATTGAGTGCTTCTGCCTGAGCTTAAACGCAAGGGCTGCAATCCAGCATTTGATCACCATCCTTAGGAAGCGTTAAGAGAAGAATTTCTCTTCTCTGAGAGTTTATCCTTGCATCTCTCTTGATTCTCATTGGAATAGGAAGTCAATGAGTCCCTGCAGGAATCGGGGCAGAGGAGCCCTTAAGGAGGGGGTGGGAATGAGGTGGGAAAGCGTTTGTCCGAGGTACTACGGAAGTGGAGTGAAAGGTACGCCAGCACATTTCCTGTGGTGTTGAGCGGGTAAGATGATTTACAAATACAAAACTTAAGGCACTAGAGCCAAAAGCTCTAAATTGCCCATTTGCTTCCCCTTGGGCTGCGACAGTGCCTCAGCTTCTCCCTTCAGGGGCCGGCTTTTAAAGGGCTGTATCTGCTTTTCAGAAGTATTGGTTTAATTTGAGAAGCAAGGAGTGGTACAGCGCCTTCCTAAGGGAAGGGTAGAAATGCCTTGGGTGAGCGCAAGGGTTAGGTGCATGCGCTGCACCTGAGTAATAATAGGTGTTCCAGTGAAAGATGATGGACAGATGTTTTTTGTTTTGGTGCGTGCCCAAGCTACATAGAGATGTAATAATCAACTGGCTTTTTTCCTTTGCAGAACGTCCCATAGCCGATAACGAACGGATGCTGGATATTTTGCAGCGCTTTGGGATGCAGAGGAGCGAGGTTCGTTTCTTTCTTCGACATGAGCGCTCTCCCTGCCGGGAAACAGGTAGGTGTTGATCTCAGCTGGTTCATTTGTCGAAGTTTCATTTCATTCCTCAAGGTTAAGGAAACATCTTGCATATGTTACTTATTAATATTGGTAGTCAGTGTCGTGTTGCAGCCTTTCTTGGTCTGACTGTTACTTTCTTATGAATAGAGAATGATAGTAACAGAAAACTTGCTCATTTTAGTAAATACTTCATCCTCCCTTGCCAGGTCTGGGGTCATTAAATCCGAATTGAAACTTTTGCAGGTTTTCTAGAGCTGGTCATCACCAAAGCATCCAAGCACATCCTGTATTAAATATATTAGCCACAGCTAAATATATAGAGATCTGTGATAGTCTCTTCTTTTAAATCTAGTAAGCAAACTGTTGTCCAGTAATGTAATTTATTATTTGGGCTTAGGATGTTTCACCTGGATAATACTTTACCAGAGTGATAAACTTAGCATACTTGGCAAAGATAGAGTTCTTCAATGTTTCTCCCACAATCTACGTATTTGTATTCGTTTCAGGTATAGCTTTAAATGAACAGCCTAGTCAAGTTCTCTGAGAACGTGAGATCTATGCATTGTAAATCTAAATATGAAACCTGCAAAGAAAATGAATTCTTGCTTTTCAAGTTTTTTTTTCTGTGCATCCCATATTAAATCTCTTCAGTAGAATACTTAAGATGTTCACCTTTAAATCAGTCTTCTTCCTCCTCTTTTCCTGTTTTCATCCTTGGTAATCTTCCTCAGTATTGAAAATACCGCATTTGTGTTGTGACATTGTACCCAGTGTCTTTTAAAATGGCTAAATGCATCTTGATGTTTGAAATGTGTAATGAGTACGTGAAAAGATAAAGCTGTGCCACCTCTACCTACTAAGGGTCTTACAGTGCAGTTTCATTGTCAGGGTGTAATGGGCAAGAAGCTAACAGAGACGGCTTCATCTGGTAGTATATGTATGTCCGACAGGGAAATGAGTGATCTTGGTATTTGGCATCTGAACACCATTTGTATGTAACCTGATGGAAACATTAAAGTATGTTTCCAGTTAAGTAGCGTCTTTATTGTCACAAAGACTGCCAGGAAGAAAAAACTTTGTGCTTTTAAACTGTATGTGCAAATAATCAGCTGTAGATTAAATGGTGCATCTTTCATGATAGGTGACTGACCTTTAGCTATTGTTATTGATGTTCTCTGTGAGACAGTTGACAAAGGCACATCAGAACACCTAGGTGCTGATTTTAAGACATTGTGATCCAAATGCCTCTGTGAATTAACCAGATATTTTGGTGTCATTTGCAGAGGGGAACAGGTTTTTGTGACTCTTCATCTGTAATGCAGATTTACTGGGGGCCTGTTGACCATAGGAGAAATATTGCAATAGCATCCTGTTTGTTAAGCTTTTTTATTTGTCTGTTTTTAAGCAGTTTTATATTTTAAAATAAATGTTGACATTGAACAGGAGCCTCTTCATAAAATATCTTGTGTCATCATTTAAGTTTATCTGAGTGGTAAGAGCATGGGAAGAACAGTTGTTCAGATTCTAAACCAAAATGATTGTACTGTTTCTCCTTTTGTATTGAATGCTATGTCTAAAGAGATAAGAAAAAACAAAAACATATCTTATCATCTTTGACTATCCTATATTTCTATCTAGGAACTGGACAAAGATCTCAAGATCCAGCCTTAAAAAGAAACGGCGTGAAAGTGCCTGGTGATCGAAGAATAGAGAATGGAGTAAGTGCTTGATGCAATGGCCAGTATAGTGAAAATGGAGGCTTCCCTTCTTTTGAGATACTGGTGCAAATCCTACCCTGGAAACTAAGAGACTATTCTGGACGCGTTCCCAATGACTGCTCTAAACCAGACACAAAACCTTGAGCAATTTTCACCCTTGCATTCAGTTTTTAAGATGTTTCTGAGATCCATTGGCTGCCATATCCGTGTTTCTACAGGTGATCTCAGAGCAGCGAATTGAGCATACTTTCCCTCTCTACTCCCATCAAAAATTTTCTCTATTTTTCCTTCAGTTCATTGATTATTTTCACATTCAGTTTTGTGTCAGATTTCAAGTTGAGACCAGTTAGTGTTTCAGCATTGAATCCATTTTCTGTCATTTATTCTTGCTCTATAAGTTGTAATTATGGATATAAGATTGAATCTAGATTCAGGAAACATACGAACAGATAATTAATGTAATAATAGTGCTATCTTTGAGGGCGGTGAGGTTTTCCCCCCCCTGCTATATTTAAACTTTCCATTTTCTTCAACTTACGTTGAAGGGCTTTGAATTGCAACGATACACCTACGACCACAGATCTGTCCTGCCGTGTGCTGAGCATTCTGGGCTCAGTCAGTCAAAGCTGATTCATGCTGGGCTTAATTATAAAGGGCTGTGAAACGCCTCTTTAAAATGCTGCTGGGATTTTGCTAGAAATACTGATGTTTCAAGAGATGTCAGCTTATGTATGTTGCTGGATTGGGCTACACATGTGTATGAGCTTACAACTATTTATTCTTTTACCATGGAAATACACCATTGCTTTCTAATTATTTTATTGGATACTCGGTTGTCGTTGTTAAAGACCTTTATCATAGTTTTTCTGCCATAGCTCTATTGAGTTGCACGCTAGCCAAATTAAAAATTCTAGACTTAGCATGCTTTGGATTTTCTTTGACAGGTCAGTGCTCCAAGGATGGATATGACACTGGCTGAACTTCAGGAAATGGCATCACGCCAGCAGCAACAAATTGAGGCTCAACAGCAAATGCTGGCTAACAAGGTGAGTTTGGAATGAGACTGTTTATAGCCAGGAACAAAGGTAGTAAGAGTCATGTGAGGTGGAGGGGGAGGGTTGGGGATTTGGGTTTTTTTTCCCCTATTATAAACAGAGGGCCTCCTTTCTTTGCCTCCTCCTTTTTAAATTTGAAAGTCAACCTATGCAAATATCCAGTAGTAAAACATTAAAATAATGCCAGTGGTAGAAGTGACCATTTAGCTTACTAAAAGGATAGAGCATATAACATTAATATATTGTCATTCATCCTCGTGGCTCTACCGCCCTCTTTGTGTTCCGTGTGGTGACCAGACATTCACCGGTTTGATCACTGAACAATGCTTTTGTCTCTGGATATAATGCTGTCCTGTAATGATATCTTGCTTTCTTCTGATAGGGTTCGATGTGTGCTTGGTTTCCTGGGGCAGCTGTCTAGAAAAGATGGCGTGTATGAGATAAAAGTAACTAGGAGAGTGATTTATAAAATGCTTGCTGAACAGTAACAGAAAAGCTAATGAAAGCACACGGGGTGCTCCTGGATTGTTTAGGGGAAAAATACTCTGAATGCATCTGCAGAATGGTGGCATGGATTTTCATATTTGACTTAAGTGTTGCGAAAATACCATAGAAAATGCTGCTTTTGTCAGAGAATCGTTAAATGCGAGCCCATCCTGCAGAGCGCTCAGCTGTCTGGGTGGATGCATTCCCGTGTGTTTCAGAATGTGCTCTACTGGGGAAGAGGCTGCTCTGGGGCTCTTGTCTCACCGCTCTCCCTCTGTAAGAAGCCCTGTCTCCCTCTCCTTTTGAGATCAGCTGGGTTTTTTCTCCCCCCTATGTTTAGCATCTTGTTTGGTTCTCCTGGCTTTCAATAATCATATCTCAGGGAAGTGCTTCAAACCAGGGCTTTCTAATAGTTCTGCACTTCTTCAAAGTGATACTGTGGCCCAGTGAATAGCCAATATAACTTTCTTTCCATTTTATGGTAGGAACTGATAAGAAGAAGATGCAGCTATAAATGTAAGAAATCAGTCAATCAACTAAGTGATTAGAGTTTTCTGTTAAAGTTTAGCAGCACAGTTAATACCTATTCTGCCCTGTTTAATTTGCCAAGACAGAATGTTACTGCCCTCTCAGTTCCAGCTGAGATGTGCTAAAATACAAGAGAAGCCTAAGCTTTTATAACTTTTGTCTGTTTCACTCAAAGGTGATGGTAATAGACCATGGTCTTATAAATAGCACCGTAATCACTATATATATATGAAACCAGAAACAGGAACATTATATAAATTTACTGTAAAGGGAGTTGCAAAAGATTAAAAACAAAACAACAAAACCAAACCAACTATGAGTTTGAGTCTGGATAGCTGCCCGTCGGCTAGGTGTCTGCCGCCTGTGGTTTGAAGAAGAGTAGCCTTATGGGTGTCCCACTGGAGAGTATTTCATTTAACATGCCTCTCTGGAAAAAACCTGCTTTCCTAGATGCCCTTTCAAAGAGAGGCTTTCATGGGTTGTGTTCGTGGCTAACATTTCCATTGCCTCTTTCCTGCCTTCTGAAATCAGATGTAATATTAAAAATAGATTCTGAGGGGGAAAAATACATTTTCTTTTTAGATATGAGCTGTAATATCTATTTTTTGACATTTTCCTGCGTGGGATTGACTCTAAATTAGTGCACACACTGCAGGTGCTGCCTGGTTTTCTCCGGAAAGCAAGCTCACTTATTGCTTTTCCTTTTTTATCCAAAGTGCACAAGATTCCCTGTTTCTAAATATGACTGGTGACTACTTTTTTTTTTTTTTAAATTTCCTTTTTTGGAGGAAGTGTTGAGTTCTAATGTTCGTAAGCAGCGGTAGTCTTGGCTGTTAGTGGGTGCTTGGGGAAGTCTTAGCAGTTCTCCTACGTCTGGAACAACCCATCATCTCCAGACCTGGAAGCCATGTGTAATGGCCAGTGACTTAAAGGAAGTCTCTATGGGTGATCTGGTCGTTTCTATTAGTTCTGAACTATAGACATCTGTACACAGAAACTGACAGTGAACCACCCTACTCTCATACTCTTGGAGAGGCAAAAGGATCCTCTCCACTGAGGTGATGTCTGTTGTATAAATGGGGGCCAGGTCAATGAGAAGGTTTTCCCGTGTCTTGAATTCTCCTGTCTTGTGATGGCAGTGATTGTTACCAGGAAATAGCAAATTTGCAGAGCTTTGGTGTGCACTGATCCTCCATCTGAATGAGGTTCTAACAGAACTAGAAAAAGTACAGAGAATTATGAAAATGATCAATAATTTATGGAATATCTTCCATATAAAGAATATCTAATATTTTCCAGCATGACTTAATAGTTGTTTAAAATGTGATGTACAATAGAGATCTGTAAAGTACAATCAGCATGGAAAGAAGGTAGAGGGGAAATAATGATTAGCTCTTGCAACTCAAGAGCCAAGTAGTGATTAAATGAAATTGGCAAGTATCATGGAATACGAATGCTAAAATTTTTCTTAAGCTTCAAAGGATTTGGGGCAATTTCATGGAAGAAAAATTTACCAAGGGCTGTTAGACATGGCTACCACCTCTGTTTGCATACATTCTTGGGCTACGGAATGGTGGTACCTGGAGGATTGTATTGGGACAGTACCAGTACGCGCTTGCTCTGTTCTCTCAGACTTCCCTGGACACTCTGGGAAGTCAGGATATGGGACTAAAGCTGATCTGAGCTGCTGTGGCAAATTGTTTTTAAGTTTTAAGACTGTTCCTGTTAGTATCTTACCATAAGTTTAATTTAAAATAAATAAATAAAAAAAAATTTCCTTGTCTTGACTGCAGGAACAGCGTCTGAAATTCCTGAAACAGCAAGATCAGCGACAGCAACAGCAAGCTGCTGAGCAGGAAAAACTGAAGCGATTAAAGGAAATTGCTGAGAATCAGGAAGCCAAACTTAAAAAAGTGAGAGCACTGAAAGGCCACGTGGAGCAAAAAAGACTCAGCAATGGGAAATTAGGTGAGTTGCTGCTTGTGGAAAAGTAGCCTGTGGTTTTTTCATGAAGGGTGCTTCTTGGAACTCTAGAATTTCTGGTGATTTCGATGATTCAGAAGAGGTATCTACAGTGTTCCAGGAAATGTTAATCTTAACAATTTCACATCTTGTATTTACCGAGAAAATTCCTGAATGACCTAGAACAAAATGTATTTTCTTGCTGTATTTTAAAATATCCCCTAAGGGCATTTCCACTCTGTGTTTTGAGCCTAATATGTCTGCTCTTTAAGTTACAGTGTAAGTTGTTCCCTTGCTCAAATACCTTTGTCTACTGCAGTAACTTTTTCATCCTTGATGTTAATACCCCACACATTTAGAGTGTTATTTTCTTCTTGGCCTATAAGAAAGGCTGGCATGGTACCCATGTTGCTTCTTACGCAAGAGATAACTTAATGGCCAAAGAGGCTGAGTATTTTCTTTTTAATTATGGAAATCGGACTAGTGTCTGGCTTGCTACAGTACTAGTTGAGTGCTTGCAGTTCAGCATGTCGATGCAACATTAAATATTTATTTCAGCCTTCATATCAACACTCATTCTTCTGCCTACCTTTTCATCCTCCCTCTATATGTATTGTACAGAACTTGTCATTTCCAGCTGGACTCAAATGAAAATATATTGGTTTATTAAGGTAAAATAGAAATATATTGTATTATTAAGAAGCCTGGTGCTTTACAGATAAAAGTGTTTTTCTATGGGGAGGACACATTTTCTGCTTGGGTTCTGTTGCATACAGTAAACATCAGTTTAAAGGAATGGAAGGATGGTAGAGTAATACAAGATCTTGGAGCATGTGTGTCTGTTTCCCTGCATCCTCCCCAGCCTGTTTGGTCTTGGTACTTGCTTCAACACTTACCGACTCCTTAAGCTTTATTCTGTAATGTGACAGTTTTGGCAGGGGGAGCAGCTGATGACAACCATTCATAATAGACCCTAAAAAGCCCTCCGAGTCTTTGTTTAACATAACAGCTCGAGTGTTTTGTCATTGAGTTCCTGTGACCTAAATTCAGAGTTTTAAATATTATAAATATGCCTTGTGGTTGAGTGAATTTCTTCCTGTGGAATTCAGCATTAAGTGAATTTAGGCTTCTACAGATGAAATTCAGCCTGGTAGTGTGGTTTTGGTTGTTTCCATACTTCAGAAAGTAAAAAAAAATGTCCTCTTTCCCTCCCCATCAGAACTCTAAGTAGACCAAATTTACATAATCTTGCTAGTGCGTTTGCTTTTACAAATGCTTGGAGGAAGAGCTGGTTTGACAGGGACCGTGAGTTGGCAGCAGCCGGCTGCAGCCTGCGTGCAGCGCTGCTCCTGAGGCCGGCAGGGCGCTCTCTGTCCCCTTAACCACCGCCTTGGAAGCGGCCCACGCTCGGTTGTTTCTCAGGGCAGCTATTGTGCTTTCTCGTCCTCTCCAGTGGAGGAGATTGAACAGATGAACAGCCTGTTCCAGCAAAAGCAGCGCGAGCTGGTGCTGGCGGTGTCAAAAGTAGAGGAACTGACCAGGCAACTGGAGATGCTGAAGAACGGCCGAATTGATGGTTACCATGACAACCAGTCGGCTGTAGCTGAGCTCGACCGCCTGTACAAGGAGCTGCAGGTAAGGCAAAGCCAGCTCATGAGCCACAACTCCTAGGAGCCAAAAGCTGGTTGGGTCGTTTCTTGCCTTGTCGGAAAGAAATCCCATTGCTCCTGTTCCTGGCAGAGCTGCGTGGCTACCTGCATGCTGAGGGTGGAGGGTTAGTTATACTGGATTCAAGGGAAACAGGGGAAGGAGCACGCAGTGTATATACCTTTCCTTTCTGCAAAATTTGGAGACAAACCAACATTTTTTCTGGAGAAAATAATCTGGGTTTGCCAGCGTGACTTGACTTTTTAGAAGGCTTTTCCCTTTGTAACTGTTTCCTGTCCCCAGTCCTGAAAGTTAATTTGTTTTGATTTCTGTTGTTTTCCCCTCCTCCCCCCACCGCCCCGGCTTTGTGAATTTATTCAGTTGAGGAACAAACTGAACCAGGAGCAGAATGCCAAGCTGCAGCAACAGAGGGAGTGTTTGAACAAGCGCAACTCGGAGGTGGCAGTCATGGATAAGCGTGTTAATGAGCTGCGAGAGCGCCTGTGGAAGAAAAAGGCAGCTCTGCAACAGAAAGAGAATGTACCAGTAAGTGTTGGGATATTTAATAACAAAAAAAATGAATTTCATTTGTGGCCCGTACAGGCTGAAGTAAAAACTTGCTTGTGGGGAAGGCTGTTCGGATGCTAGACTTGTTGTTTTTTATCCATATGTGGTGGAAGTCTTGTATTATTAAAGTACTTTTCATGGTACATTGGTGTTAACCTACTTACTCTTTATGGACAAGAACTCTTCTTATGCTGTCGTGGAATTTTTTTTTTTAGATTTTTTTTTTTTTTGGCTATTACTATCTCATGTTTATATCTCCTTACAGCTCTTTTTTTAAAAAGCATTTTTAATATTGTAGCATCATCTTCTATTTGTTTTATCCTTTTTGACTTCTATTTCAAACTCTGATGGATGGATACTGCAGCATAACATTCTTTACATTTTCTTTTTTTTTTTTTTTTTTTTTTCCCCAAAGGTTTCTTCGGACGGGAATTTACCCCAGCCAGTGGCTTCTGCTCCAAGTCGAGTGGCAGCAGTAGGTCCTTATATCCAGTCCTCTACTATGCCACGTATTGCTTCCAGACCTGAACTTTTGGTGAAACCAGCATTTTCAGATGGGACACAAGCTTTGCAGGTACCTGATGGTCCACTAAAAACACAAACTCTGCCTAACATGAGAGCTGGGAGCAGTTCGCAAGCTAAAGCTCCTGCAGGTAATAGCTTACAATTAATATTTCTTTTCCAAAAATGTCTTATTTTCTTATCTACCAACTCTGCCTTTTTTTTCTTCTTTTTTTTTTTTTTAAAGCAAAGTATTATTTGAGATGTCAATCTTACTACTTGCAATTTTCCTGCCCCGGTGAATATATTTTATAAGCCTTGAGGTTATACTACTCAATGTGTTATAAATTTAGTAATCCTTCTAGGGAGCAATCTGAGTTGTTACATGTTAGGAGGATTTTTCTGTAAACTATTTATTTACTTATTTATTTTAAAATACTCCTAAAAACTATACAACAGTATTTGTGCAAGTTTCTAAAGGCAGTTTTAGAATATACATGGTAACAACCTGGTGCCTGGGCTTAACTCTAGCAAAGCAAAGTTTCTGATCATGCGTTCTGGAAATGACACATGTAAAGGATTAACCACTGTTACAAGAAATATTATAAAGGAGGCAGGTGATTGTAGCATAGAAATAGCAATGAACTTGCTGACACGTTGATGGCGTAGGAATAGAGAGAGACCTAAGTCCAACACCTGATAGAAGGCTTGGCCTCTCCTGCTGGGAGTGGTAATGGAGATTTGCCGGGCTTCTCTCTGCAGCTTTCTCCTACCTACGAGATACAGTTCGGCTCTGTGAGAGTAGAAGTCTGGAGAAAGTTGAGAGCTGCAAATACCTCTTCTGTGCTATCTTGGAAGGAGAAGAGTCCCTTTTCAGCTGGGAGATAAGAGAAACTCTGTGATCTTCCCAAAAGGAAAAAATGGAGGCTGAGCTTATAGAAGAGTTCTGTTTATTTTTATCTCCCTCCTTCCATCTCTAGTTCTGGCAGATGTTATTAAAGTAGCCATAACAAGAAACCAGTCCAAGTGTCTCTTGCTGTGCTGGAGAATGGGGAACTGTTTCATTTTATCTGGTTTGCAGATCCTAAAACTGATGGAGTGGAATTTTAGCTCCAGTCCATACAAAAATTGAATTTTTGCTATAGGAACGTGTAGTGGTGTGCTACTTGAACTAAAATAGCACTCCTTATTTTTTAGCATTTGGGCAAAACGACTGCTTTCCTAGAGAGATAGTATCCAACACTTTGTCAGAATGAAACTTCTCTCCTGATACTTAGCATTACTCTTTGTATTTTCTATCACTGATTGTACTAGATAATTTAGAATTTAGTAGAGAGAATTTGGTGAAATATTTAAACTAATAACAAGTTGCAAGCATTTTCTTAGTTATTTTTGAGGCAGACTGGATGCCTGCTCCAGTGAATTTAAATATCAGCTTTTAATGCAGTGCCTGTACGCACACTGAACATGCAGATGATCTTTCTGCTGTTTTGGCTATCACTGGCAGGATCTACTTATGCTTTAAAGCATCATGTTTTCTTTGATATCTATATATATATCTTTCTCATTCCTTCTTACCGTCCTGTCACTTCTGACTTACTGTAAATATCCAACAAAAGTTTCTTATTAACTGGAAAGGCGGCAGTCTGGAGAAGTTTCTTGGCTGAATGCTGAAAGTGCAAACATGTGCAAATATTTGTGGACAAATAGTTTTGCTGCTGCTTTAATAGCTGTTTCTGAGCTTGGTTTTGCATTTTTTTTCTTTTTTTAAAACAAACAAATGAGCAAAAAAATCTAAAGTAATAGGATTTATAGTAGCTAATTTATATATGATACTTGTACAGTGTCTGGACCTGACTCTCACAAAAAAACTTACTTGTAGTAAATAAGTCAATGAAAACATTATTTTAGCTTAATCACTTCCACTTGTTCTCTCCTAGGTTCTGTAGTCCCCAGTACAAAACCTTCCCCATCTGCCACTGACTGGAGTAGTTCAAATGCAGACAATCATATTAGTCAAGGATCAGCCGTGACTTCAGGAAAAGGAATTGTGACTAGTGAAGGACAAGGTATGTTCTTAGATGTTTGGCTAATGTTAAAATATGGAGAATCTAGTTAATGATATCTGTCTGTTCTAAATGCTTCCGTAAATACACAGAATTCATTTGAGAGCACAAACCTCCCTGAAGAATATTGCCATATAAGCTTTAGTATCGTTGCAGGGATGTTTTTGGGACAAAAAAACCCAACAACAAAACAACCAAAAAAAACCCCCCAAAACCCAAACAAAACCAAAAAACAACCCAAAACTTGTTTCAGGTGGTGAAGTAGATACTAATGCCTTCATACGTGTTCCTGTTCAATTTGCAAGATACAGCATTTGGCAGGCCCTTGCACCCTTGGCGCAGGGGTAGGATCAATACAAAAAGCACCCCTTGCACGCACTGTCTTGAATATTGCACAGACCAGGACTTTTATTCCTACAATTCTGTTGCCTGTTTAAAACGTTTTCCCCTCTGTCTCTCTAACAACAGCTGAAGGAGAAGCTTTTTTAAGAGACAAAGAGAAAAAAGTTCGTCCATTCTCAATGTTTGATTCTGTGGACCAATCTGCTGGGCTGGGCACGCTCCGAAAGAACCAGAGCAGCGAAGATCTCCTGCGAGAAGCACAGGTATGCGGGAAACTCGAACTACTGCATTCCAGCTGATAGGGATTACTGCACAGCTCTTCAAATATTGCTGTCAGGATGGTCTTTGAAAAGCACCTACTTCCTACTTTTAAAAGACTAATTCTAAGGAAAAGAAGTCTTTTTTTTTTTTTTTTTTTTTTTAGGCTTTTATTGGTAGTTGGTAACTCAAAGTTGTTCCCTACAGTCACCAGTCACAGTGGTGAAAATCTACATTTTGACTGAATATGTAAAAATGTCTGTGTTACTTCTACTAGCGTGTACGCATTTCCCCGCCCCGCCCCCCCCCCCAAGATTGTATGCACCGAGGCGTTTGCATGGGGTTTTAAAAATCGTTTACACGCTTGTTTCACTGTTTAATGCAGCAGCGCCCTTCAGATGTTTGATTGCAGCAAGACTTCCCACCTAAACCTTGGCACAAGGGCACGATTTGATCGGGCAGGGGTGAACTAACATAGAAGAGCTGGGGTTCACAAGCGCTCTGTTGGAAAAGAAGCTTCTTGCCTACCGATGCTACTAAGTGCCCCCGCTATCTCCAGAGAAGTTACTGTGCCCTGCCATTGCTTGATGTTTTAAACATAGCTGCTACAGAACGAATTAAAGAGAATGGGTTCAAAGTGTAAACAACTATGATGATAAAATGTTTCAAGAGCTCTCTTCATGTTTCCAATGATGTTGTAAACAGTATAAATGCCAGATACTGTATCATTCTTACAGTATCTTTGGTCCTTCACACTAAAACTCTTTAAAACATGTTTTGCTATTTAATCTTAATAAACTTGTTTTTGTCTTTCAGACGGCCAATAAAAATGTAACAAAGGTACCACCACCTGTCCCCACTAAACCAAAGCAGATAAACTTGCCTTACTTTGGTCAAGCCAGTCATCTGCAACCTTCTGATACTAAGCTGGATGGAAACCTGCAGAAGCTGCCTTTGGCTATTGTAACTATGGGGAACAAACAAAAACCAGTGGCACAGCAGCCCTCACATCCTTCTCAGCAGATACAGCAAAGAATTTCTGTACCTCCTGCAGGTCCTTCCTCTAGCCAGGACCAAATTCTTCCCTCCTGCAAACAGGAGAGTCCCCCAGCAGCAGCCGTGAGACCTTTTACCCCTCAGCCGTCCAAAGAGACCTCACTCCCACCATTTCGAAAGCCTCAAACTGTGGCTGCAAGTTCAATTTATAGCATGTACACGCAACAGCAGACTCCTGGGAAGAACTTCCAGCAGGCAGTGCAAAGTGCTTTGACAAGAGCGCAGACCAGGGGACCACACTTCCCAAGTGGTAAGCATGTGGCGCCCTGCCTCTCTTCTGTCTTCATAAACCTCAGATATATGTACTTTCCACTTGGTCTGTGGGTATAAAGCTGTTCCGCAGGGGAATTAAGCAGGTTAGTGCAGCTATAAGAATCTTAGATGGATCTGACATGCTGTATACGGGCTCTAACAAAAAGTGCAGAATATCTGTCTTGCATTTGCAAGAAAACTAATGGTAAACCTGGTTACCAGATCAGTTCTGTTCATTTGATCGTATTATTCTGCTTCTTTGCCCTACATGGGTGAATCAGGTTGTGTGTTCTTTTTAGGCTTGTTGATCAAATATTCACACTTGTTTTTTCCCCCCCACCCCTCTCCGAACTCCTCCACAGTGTATGGCAAGCCTGTGATGGCAGGAGCTGGTGTACAGAATCAGCTGCCGCAGACGGAGAACGTCTACTCAAACCTCCAAGGCAAGCCAGGCAGTCCAGAGCCTGAGATGGAAACAACAGCCTCTGCTCATGAGAATCACGAACCAGAGCGAATACCCCGTCCCCTTAGCCCGACCAAATTGCTGCCTTTCTTATCCAACCCGTATCGCAACCAGAGTGACGCTGATCTGGAAGCACTACGGAAAAAGCTCTCCAATGCACCCAGACCACTGAAGAAACGTAGCTCCATTACTGAGCCAGAAGGACCTAATGGCCCCAATATTCAGAAGCTGTTGTATCAGAGGACCACTCTGGCTGCGATGGAGACTATCTCAGCTCCATCACATCCCTCCAAACAGACAGCATCAGCTGCCAGTCCTGAAAGCCCAGCAGAAATCCCAAATCCTTATCTAAGCCCAGAATCGGAAAAAGAAACAGCTGCTTCTATGCCAGAACCGGCCATTGCTGAGGAAGCAGAAAACACCCCAGCGGATCAGAGCGAAGCTGTTCTTCCCTCTGTAGCTTTGGACACTGTACCTGAAGGAGTATCAGATGGTGATGAACTCACGCAGCCAAAAATGGAAGAACCAAGCATAGAAGCTTCACTGCCACTGGAGGTATACATGGAAGAATATCCTCCATACCCACCACCTCCCTATCCATCAGGGGAACCAGAGAGTTTGGGAGAGGACTCATTCAGTATGAGGCCTCCTGAAGTTACTGGACAGTTTTCCTTGCCTCCGGTAAGTATTAGTTAGCCTACAACTTGGATGCCCTGACAATAAGTCACCTTAAGATCTGACATAAATCCTGTGTGTTGTATTGTAGAACTTAAGTGGATGTGGGAGAACAGTCACACAAATAGTCTAGAAGTCTTTCCGTGGCTATCTGTTCTATTTGTGCTGTGTTCTTATCTCCAGAGTGAATGACAGTAATGAAAAGTCTCTCTTGTTTCTAGAATTAATGACATGATGAAAAGTTTCAAATGGAATTTGATACACAAATAGTAAAACTCTTCCGGGCTGTAAAGAACATTCCCTATAGAACTCTGCCTACTACATCCAAACTATACTTCTATCTTAAGAGAAATTAAAGTTCACTTTTTTTGAGGCACAGTTACAGACTTCACAAACATTTCCCACTATTGCTGATATGAAATGGAAACTAATTATCTTAATCCCAGATTGCATTTGTTTGTCTGAAAGTGCCTTGCTTGAAAAATACGGAGAAACACACTTAGTTTCTGCTTTAAAAACTCATTTGTAGACATCAACTGTTGGCATTTCTTCTACTGAAATGTTTTCTGGGTTTTTCTTCGGAACCTGATTTAACATCAGTCAGTTCTTAAGTTGCATCAAAATGGAGTCGCTTTGGGCTAAGGGTCGGCAGCATTTTACCATCTTGTTTGTCTTGGAAGTTTGTATCTGTGTGTGTGGTACGGTGTTATCTCTCCGTTGTAGAACAGAAATGCTTACTGCTTTCAGTTCCCCAAAGAGTTTCTTTTAAAACCTATCATGAAGAGAATTTTAATAACTTGATAGATGAAAGTGGTTTTTTTCCTCCATCGCTTCAGTGCAGAGGAGTTAAAAGCTTTAAATGTGCTTTTTAACCTTGTAATTTCTGCATGGAATAGTCATTGCATGTTTTCATGCTTTAAAGGCTTTGTCCTTGCTCCCTTTTACAAGGAAACTTGAGTGGTAGGATTTCCTAAATTGTAAGCACTCGTTCCTGGTTGGTTTTGTAATAATTCTGCGATGATTAGAATAAACCGGCCCAACTTCTTGATTTCATATTCAAATACTTGGGTTGTGCTGCCAGGCTCATTCTTTAAAAAGCCTGTACTTTTGATATTATGTATAAATCAACAGGCAAAAGAGTATTTTCTGGGAATCTCTTCTTATATATCTTATCTTTACACGTTTGCTCTTGCAGAACATGAGTCATTTCTATTCATCTTTGCTTGGACATCTGACAGAAATTTACATACCCTTATGAATAGCGTTTATTGCTGCTGCACAGCCAGCTGGGGAGAGCGCTGAGCTAATGCCTGCATATTCTCTTCGAGGAAAGAGTACAAACCAGCTAGAGAAATACTTTGTTTCCAGTAGCACTGGGAGCATGTAAAGCGTTTTTAGGCTTGGTCCTACATTCTTGCCAAAACCGTTTTCCATAACTCTTTCTTTTTCCTGCTAACCTCTGCTAAGTTTAGGCAAGTGTTAGGAACTTAACATCGGTGCTGAAAAAGTAGTGTACTTCATGGAGTGTACTACTTGCTTTGTGTAACAGCTTTGAGAGCTAATGCTAAAAATGATCTGAATAATTAAAAAAATAAATAAATTAAATTGCATTTTTTCCTGATCTGCAGGGATTTGGGAGTTTTATTATTTTGTTGACGTGTTTGATCAAGGTGACTTCTGTATTTCAGTTGAATAGTGACCTTGTCTAGAGATAAAGGCAGAGACGTTTCATAACATGCCTAACCTACTATATGCATAACGTGTTGGGGAATTGGTAGAAAATAGTCTAAACTTCATATTAAACAGTGCCTTAATTGGTCATTTCTGCTGTCATTCCCAAATAAGCAATTCTGTATTCTTATTCTTACCAGGAAAAAACGCCTGTAACTTGTTTTACCTTTTCACAGGGGAAGAGGACGAACTTGCGCAAAACTGGCTCTGAGAGAATTGGGCATGGAATGAGAGTGAAATTCAATCCCCTCGCATTGCTTCTGGATTCATCTTTGGAGGGGGAGTTTGACCTCGTGCAGAGAATAATTTATGAGGTACAAATGCTAACTTGTAAGAGAAGGAATAGCAATCCTGGTTCAAACTGGGAAGTTGCAGCTTTTCTGGGCTGGGGAAGCTAAAATAATAGTGCACAACCTTGATCTGCCCTTGAGGAGACGATAAGTCCTAACAGAACATGGACACTTGGAGGCTGATTTTAACTGTGTTAAACCCACGCTGGGTATTTAGCATCAAGAGTATAAATTCACAGGACAACATTTTCCTCATTTCTTATGTAGTGTTTCAGCCCCTGTCTGGCATGTTATCAGATAATTTGATAAGCAAAATCCGCGTGAATTTTTCTTACAGTTAAATAGGCAAATATGAGAAATTTGTTAAAAATGCTTTTACTAAGTTGTCAAGATATTATTTCTCTGAACCACTTTACGTTCTCACTGTTAAAAGGAGGCTGCAAGCTTATATGTGTGTCGTCTTGAGAGATTGGCTACTGCTGTAGTTTTCTGCCTGTTGCTCATGTCCTTCATAGGAATATGGCTTAAAATCATATTTCAGCATAAGAAAGCTCATTTTTATATGTGAAGAGATGTTTATTGTAGAGTTTCATCGGAATGTGAATGGCTTTTTTTCTGGCTGACTAGGTTGAAGATCCTAGCATGCCCAATGATGAAGGGATTACTGCACTGCACAATGCCGTGTGTGCTGGACACACGGAAATCGTCAAGTTCCTGGTGCAATTTGGTGTGAACGTGAACGCCGCAGATAGCGATGGATGGTAAGGCTTTAAGTGGTACCTTACAGATGCTCTCCACAAGAGAGCTGTGGCTCGGGGGCTGCTACAGGTCCCTCGGTTTGCTCCTGTACAGCTGGCAATGACTTTTCCACAGTAGAGCAACAGCCGTTCTCTGTGGGCCATCATATGAGAATGCACGGAGAAGAAAACAGGCAAATTATATTAATATTCCCTATATGGAAGAAGTGTGTCTGAGGCCCAGTAGGGTGGATACAGTTGTCAGGAAATTGCCCTCTTTCTTTGAGATATTGAAGACAGCTTATGCATAACAAGTTGTTTGCTGAAATTCCCGGTGTCTTCTCTGTGAAATAATCTGTAGCTTACACATGCTCTGGGCAGTACCTAGCCCTGCAAACTCGCCTCAGTTTTTTGTCCAGTACTTGGACAACTTAAAAACAAGACAAAGCAGAAAATAACAGTCTACAACCTAGGCTTGTAACTGAATGGGTTATAAATCCTTCTTAAGGTAGCTAGGGAGCTTATTTACAAAAGGCTAGGGGAAGGGGGCAGTGACTTTACCATTATTTCTGCCTGTAACAGAAGTGTCTAAGGCCCAAGATTGAATTAGGATGCTTGTTGTCCCTCAGCCTCAGGGGTAATGGTTTTAAACTGAAAGAGGGGAGATTTAGATGAGCTATTAGGAAGAAATTCCTTAATGTGAGGGTGGTGAGACACTGGTCCAGGTTGCCCAGAGAAGCTGTGGCTGCCCCATCCCTGGAGGTGTTCAAGGCCAGGCTGGATGGGGCTTTGAGCAGCCTGGTCTGGTGGGAGGTGTCCCTGCCCAGGGCAGGGGGGTGGGAACGAGATGATCTTTAAGGTCCCTTCTAACCTGAACCATTCGGTGATTACCTGCGCTTGTCACCAAGTTAGGTCTTGAAGTAATTATCTAGATTGTAAGAAGCATGATGTCAGGAGGATTTCTGAGTGGTTTTTTTAATATAGATTTATTTTTTTAATTTTTATTGCTTTAATCAACATTCTTAAAATGTTAATGGGTTATTAAAAGGTAGCACAACTAGAGATCCATATGGAAACCCAGCTTTAGGGCTCAAGCAGCTCCCATTATCTGTGAAAAGCAATTGTTCTTGACATCCTGAGTGAAGTGCTTCTGGTGGGAAGCCTTCAGCGATGCAGTACTGAGTGCTGGAGGTCACGCATGAAAGCGGTTTGCCCCTAAGAGTCTGTAAGTACTGCTATCAGGAATAAAAGTAATGTGTCATCTTTCTCTCCTCGGCTTGCAGGACCCCGTTACACTGTGCAGCATCTTGCAATAACGTGCAGGTGTGCAAGTTCCTGGTGGAGTCAGGTGCAGCTGTATTTGCGATGACCTACAGTGACATGCAGACGGCTGCAGACAAGTGTGAGGAAATGGAGGAAGGCTACACACAGTGCTCCCAGTTCTTATATGGTAGGTGATGAGAGCTGAGTTCTGGAGCGTGCTAGGGACTCACCTGGCACTTTTTGGTATGTTTTTGGATGAGGGGCGGCAAGTTGCATGCTTAGGTTGTGTGCCTGTGCCTCGAGTTTCTCTTGGAAAGAGAGCGGTTTTAGCCGGCTTCTTGTCACAGAATGAGGTCCATCGAGACCAAATTTAAGTACTGAACCCATAGAGAAGATCTGAGTAACAACGTGTTCCCCTACATTAAAGACCTTGAAATGAGTTTAAAGCGTGCATTGACAAATACATTGGTATGAGGTAACAATTAGGTGAATCTTACCACGTAAGTACTTTTTTTACATAAACCCAAAAGTAGTATGGGTATCTCAGTAGGCAGTTCGTATCTGCTACCTAGTGTCTTTAAATCAGGACTATTTCCTAATGTGCACTTCAGAACCAAGAAAAGTCCTGCCAAACTTCTGCCTTAACGGAGGTTAGTAAGCACTGGATTTGACTTTATCTTTCCGGCCTTTTTCTTCTCTTGCATTTAAAAAGAAATCCCATTTTCAATTTAGATTTTATTCAAATAGTAAGACTACAGGGAAACTATCTTTTTTAATGGAAAGGATGAATTCCCCCAGGGTGTGATGAATATTAGTCAATGAGGTTTTAAATTACTGTATGTTTTGTATGTAATGGGGTTTTAAATTACTTTTTTCTATCTTTTGTATGTAGTTCTTGTCCCCTAGGCACCTACCAGCTGGAGTGTCATCTATCTGTAAAAGGTTAGAGTAAAAGCAATGTAATACAGTGTAAAAAGCTTAATATAGCCTTTCTGGTTTTGTGGAACATGTGAGATCTGAGTTCCTATAAGCTGCTCAGCCAGCATATTTCAAAACTGTCTGTCCAGCTGTCCTCACTAAGCTTGAAAAATGTATCTCTTGGTGCCCCAAATATATAGTTTTCCCTATGAAGGGAGGAAGCCTGTTTAACTAGCGTCGAAAGTCGTGGACTAAGCAAAATTCCATTTAGTTTTGTATCCAGACTGCAATGGTGATCATCAACAGCAAATGCCCAAGGAAGATTGTAGGATTAGATTAAAAATAATAATACTACGTCTGGTATTTCTTACTGGTTTTAACTCTGACAGGAGTTAAGAGATGGTATCTTTGTGTAGAACAGGTCTTGGGAGATTTCTTTCAGGAATTAGTCTAATTCTTAAAATCCAGGTAAACAGCCCATAAGATCCTGTGGGAAGGAGATCCATGGCTTTATTATATACAGCATGAAGAAACACATTCTTTTTGTTTGCGGGGTTTTTTGGACCCACCATCTGGTGATCTCGCTTGATACTCTGTTTTGAGTTGGGTTTGAGATATTTTTTTGTGTGTGTGTGTCATGAGAAATTTCTTAATGGGTCCTGAAAAGTCTGTAAGGCTTTGGTTATTGTGAGCTTTTCCAAATTGAAGCCACTGAAAGTAAAGGTATCTGTCTCTTGATACGCTGGCTGTTCAGCTATCAAATTTCCATATTATTCCATTAGGAATTAATCCTATTGCTAAGACTGTTTCTAGTTGCCTATAGTTATAGTCAGAAATTAATTCACTGGCTAAATCTGTTTCTTGCTGTAAAAGAAGTTTGGGGATGTGTATCTGTTTCCCGAAGAGATACCGTATTAAAACCTGTCAGGTGAGAAACCTTGGTGTAATTCATTGATTCACCTAATCCCTTTTTGTTGTACATGATGTGTAATATTGAATATCATCTACAAGTATGTTTAAATAAAACCACTAGTCCTTTAGCACTGATTAAATGACTAGTTTGCTGCTGCTTAAGTGTGTCACTTCTCACTTGCTAAGTTTTAATGCCTGTCCGGTTGCTTAAGAGCATGTTTGCACTGCTACCCTGCTGTGAGTGTTCACACTTTTTTACAGAAGACCAGATCCATTGTGCGCATCTTCTCTTTGTTTGCTTTGATATGCAGTGCTCAGTCTTAACCTTTCACGTGGGTGCAGAGGACAGCTTTTGCCAAACCTTTAATCGTACCAAATGCAAAGCAAGGGAGGGGCTTCTCTAAGCAGAACTAAGCATTCATTGGAAGTATTTTAATGTTACATGATGAGCTGGTATGCAGAAAAATAGAACTGGATTTGAGCAGATGCTTTCTTTAGCAGACATAGGTAAGCATCCTATACAAGAGGTTGTAATAGGTAAGAGATGGAAAGGGAAATGACAAGTTTTGCGATACAGTGTGCAACACGCTCTTTGCTCCCAGCAATACCAAAACCAAACAAAAAATCCAGTAGGATTCAGTATTTTAAAATGGAATAATTACCCAAGAGAAAGTTTATATAACAGTTGATTAAGATACCTTTTCCGGTTTGCTGCTTAGAAGCTGAGGAATGTGTACAGAAAAAATAGTATCTCATCTTTGGCTACAGCTGTAAAATGAGCAAATTCTAAATAACACCCGCAAGGTGTATGTTGTATTCCAAAACACCTTGGCCCGGAAGCAATTTAATTTGTTTCTGAATTCAGCGTTTAAAAAAAATAACTAACATAGTGGCAGAAGTCAAGAACTGCTGAAGTAAGTATCTGAGTTAAGTGACAGCAGCTGGCAGGCAGCAGACAAATCTTTCAGGTATAGGTCTGAGACGCAACTCGTTTCAAAGTTCTGAAATAACGTAGCACAAGTGGTAGATGACACCTCAAGCATTAAAATGACAATGGTGGTCAGCGTAAGCAGGTATTGCTATCTTCCTCTGACAGAAAGAGATTACCGATGAACTAAGAGTATAAACAAGTGTTTCTTGCTCATCACTTAAGTGTAGGAAGCGTGAACGCTAGCACAAAAATATAACCTTTTATCAATCAGTGCTCCTCTCCCCATTTACCTCATATTTTTTGAATGTGTGTAAGGAAGGAATCTGCTGTGTGCAAGGGCTAACTTCACAATGCCACCTGTTCCAGGAGTGACTTTCAGTAGGCTGATGACACCAAGGTGCTAAGTGTGATAGGAACCAAGGTTGGTTTTTCTTTTTTCTTTTTTCCTGGACTCTTTTCGGTAAGAGTACAGCAGCCTTTCCAACTGTTATCTTTTTTTTTTTTTTTTAACATTTTTTTGAGCTGCTCTGTGTTTTTAATGTTGCAGGAGTCCAGGAGAAAATGGGGATAATGAACAAAGGAGTGATTTATGGACTCTGGGATTATGAGGCTCAGAATGACGATGAGCTCTCAATGAAAGAGGGAGACTGCATGACAATCCTGCGCCGGGAAGATGAAGATGAAATTGAGTGGTGGTGGGCACGGCTGAATGACAAGGAAGGCTACGTTCCCCGCAACCTGCTAGGGGTGAGTCCTTGATCTTTCCAAAGTCAAAAAAAACCCCAAAAAACCCAGCCCACTATGTGGAGCATAGGCAGCATTATTCTCATGCGTCTAGGTCAGGTGCCATTCCAAAAGTCAAGAGGAAGGAGTTGACATTCTCTGTTTATTCATTTGGGGAGTTGAATACCTTGTCAGAGTGGTTTAACACCCTCTGTTTAGATACGTAACACAGATTATACTAATGGCTGCATAAAAGAACATGTATCACCACCCTGTTGTACGCGGCAGGTTCTAATACTAACCTTGTCTCACCATCTTAGAGGGGGAAAAAAAAAAAAGCTTTTATCTGAATATGACGTGTGCATAAGGTTTTGTTGAGCATATGAAGAGAACTGGGTTTCCCCTCTTCTAGAGCGTGATACACCGGCACAAAGGGCCTTAAGAACTGAAACTTGTATAAAGAATGAGTCACAAGTCCTTCCCTGCCCGGGTGTACACAGCGCACCTTGTGATCTGAGACAGTTTCACAGAGAGTTTTAAGACAAACACTACAAAATTCTATGGTCATCTTTTTTTCTAGTGTTGAAAAAGAGATCATGTTGCCAAATAAAGGCAGATCTTTGTTTTCTCCTATGCTCTTTAAGTAATATCTAACCACACGTCAAAGGCCTTAAATTAATGGCCTCCCCTAACCATCTTTGTACTACCTCTTTTATTAAAAGCGGCTGTGTACAAATAATAGATATTTTCAATTATGTCCCCATATTTCTCCTCAGGGCTGAGTTGCTAGAAAACTATAGCAGATGGACACGTATAAAAATTCCATTAAGCTTTTTTCTGCATATCCCGTTTCCCTGCTGCTGGAGATAAGAGCTTCTGCCAATGCTAAAGATTAACTGGTGTGAATTTTAGCTGATTGATGTATGATGCTTGAAAGAGGGTGAACCTCCTTCCTCATGTAGATAATCCTTACTCTTAAACTGGTTAGATTTTGCAGAGCGACTATATCTAGTGCAAAATCAGTTTTCACTTCTGTATTGCTTTCAGGTCAGGCCTACCCACAATGTACTGTAAAATTCTCCCTAGCATAGTACTTCTGCTCAGGTTTTTCCCTTCCAAATGTAAGCATTTTTGGACTGAGAGCAGCCATCAGCCCTGCACAACAAGGTCAAGAAAGGTCAGAAATGGCAGCTTTTTATTTTTTTCCTGCCCCAGGGTGAATTGGGCAGGTGCTACTTCATAAGCTTGTGCCCTCGGCCTGAGCGCAGGTGTGTGAGAACACCAGGAGCATCTGTGCTCCTGTACTAAAAAGCACAAGGCAACACAGCTTAGACTGGGGGTCACGACTCAACCTTCAAACAGAACACAATCCAAACAGAACCTTTGGGGACAACTACCTAGGCCCAGTATTCACTGTTCACTCTTGTGCACGTTCAGTTGTGCTGGTACTGCTAGCCAAGGATTCCGTGGTTATTATCAAAAGCAATTACTGGACTCTTAATATAGCAGCTGAAATGTAGGCTGAGATATTCAGCACAGAGGGAAATGTTTGGTAGTTTGATATGGTCTTTATTAATTTATCACAGCTGCTTTATCCTTTTGCAGTTAGGTGCACTGAATAAAAACAAGGATGAAATTATCTGCATCAGTACTCTGCCCTTCTGACTCACTAACTTCCTAAGCTGTGGGAGAGCTCTTAAAACTGAATGCAAATAAGATAATACTGTCAAAATACTGATTTCTTCATACCAAACGAAATCTTTTGAACACTATCAGGTGTTATGCTACTGTGACTGACTGACTGACTGAATCTCTGCTAGTGGTGAAGTCGTTGGTCTCTTCTTAATCATTAGCTGACCACGAAAAAGAAGAAAGCTACAGTCTGGCTGAAGAGAGCAGCTTTAAGGAAAACATTAGCTGAAAAAACCCAGGATGTAACGTAGGCATGCATGGCCGTTTACAGCATGGAGGTTTCATCTTTCCTAATTGTATGAAGTGTATGCTTCTATTTTTATATGCCAGTAGCCATGCTTTGCAAGTGGAAGTAAAAATACTGGCATATTTTTATATGCCAGTAGCCATGCTTTGCAAGTGGAAGTAAAAATACTAGCATATTTTTATATGCCAGTAGCCATGCTTTGCAAGTGGAAGCCAAGAACTTCCCAAGCACCTCAGTGCTGCTGCACGCTGTGGCGAGCTGCGTCCCATCAATCGTCACCCTTCAACCGAGGCGGTCTCTGTGCCTCTCTGTGCGCAGCCGCAATGTGTCACTAGCACACAGCTCAAGGGCCAGGGGGTGGCAGCTACTGATTTACCACTGGGCAGTTAAATTCACTTAACTGGCCACCCACTATCTAAAGCACAGCTCCTACTCTTCTGTGGCCCTTATGCAGCCAGATGTTTCCAGCTTGCTCAAAGCTATAGATCTGTAAAGGCTGATAGGCATTGAGAGCGAGAAAGCAAAACAGACTTTAATACCTCTCTATTTCTGTTATAAAACAGGGGAAAACCACACAGTTCACTAAGAACAAAAGTCTTTTTGACTTACAAAGCCAAATCTGGGTAGAGCTGGAGGTACTGAATTACGTGCTTTACAGTGCCTTCCTCTTGTCCTGTCATGGTTAGTAGTTTTTAAACTTGCCTAAGAATGCTAAATTTGTATCTGTTAGTGCTCTGGGTGTTTTTTATAACCATATTTTTGCTACTAGACGTTACATTAGAATTGTAGCACCAAAGAGAGGTTTTTCTTTCTTTCTTTTTCCTTTAAAAACCCTAACCTTTTAAAGCACTAAAATTTTAAATCTCATTTCTATTTTACCCTCAGCTGTATCCAAGGATTAAACCTAGACAAAGAAGCTTGGCATGAAATAGTACAGAAGCCAGATTCTTGAAGTACTAATCATGGATGACTTACAAAAAAAAAAATTCATTTTGTGTTGGTTCCAATATCATGAGACTTATTTCAATGACAATGTAATTTGAAAGCTATGAAGAATGTGCTTTGAAAACAAATGAAGGATTGATGCATTAGCAAATAGATGAGGGCATTCTACAAGATGAAATAATGGTTACAAGCAAATGAAATTCTGCGCCTTTGGTCCAAGCGAGCCATTATGTTCAAGTACCCACTCTGATTTCTTCAAACATGGCAGAAAAGAATTTCACATCTTTCTGCGTTAAAGCCAAGGACCTTTTCAATTTACCATTGAAGGAATCATCATGAAACAGCTAATTTGGCTCTGTCCAAATTTATCCCGAGGCTTATTGCTGGAAACAGAACACTTGTTGAAGAAGCTAAACTGAACTGCATCTGAACAGTGACAACCACGTGACCAATCCATTAAGCAATAACTTTTAAAAATGCTGTAGCATCTTAGGAATTCCATGTATCCAAAATATTATGTGCTGTAACAGACAATGTAGTTTTAGATTCCTCTTTTTACAAAAAGAGCCTCATGTATTTATTGTATTTTGTACTTTGAAAACTAAGTGTAGAAACTTTCTGTAGTCCTTGACAACTTACTTGTTTTTACTTGACTGTGATACCATTAAACTTTTGTCTCCTCTTAAGCTTTAACTCTGGGTATTTTAGTGTCATGTTTTTATTAGACCATCTGAAAATGTTAGCAGTGAGACACCCTGCTGTTCTACACCATGCTAATATTCCTCTACCTTCTGTGTTAAGTTGTACCGCTCCTCCCCAGTTTGTTCAAGACAGTTTTTCTGTACTTAAAATTAAGCCAGATCTGTCAGTTGCATATAACCTTGTTAACCATAAAAGCTAAGGGACATACCTAAGAAAAAAACTTGTTACAAGTATTTTCCAAACAAAGCCTTTCCCACAGATCTATCCTTTGTATCTTATCTGTTCATCAATAATCACTTGATAATGAACACTATTAAATAGAGAGGAACAAATCTTACCTTAAGGGTATTTAGGAAGTGCTTCACTCTTCAGGCTGAAGTTTTCCTACGAGGTAGGTCCTTATTGCTTTCTGAAAAGGTGCCCATAAATACAAGACCGTGTTTGTAGAAAGGAGGACGCAATTCCTCAGGTGGGTAAATTTAAGCCAGCAGCAGTGAGAACTCCTGGAAGCAGTAACCTGCTCATGTTCCCAGCCCCATGATTTCAATAGGGTTGGGTACAGGGTATATACCATCAGTCACCTTTCTTGGAAACCTTTAGTTTTTCAAGCACTGATCTTTTAAAGCATCAGATAAAGTATCAAACTATCTAGCATTTCATTAACTGACACACAACCTAGTCAACACCAGAACGCTGATTTTCTCCCCCTATAAAAAACAACATACTCTCTTTCTGACAATGAGAGCTCTCCATATGCTCTGTGTTGATCTATCTCTAAAAAAAAAATAATAATAATGTCCTTAGTGGCAGAAAGAATAACAGTTTTGCAAACTTTATTTCTACTGATAAATACACTTTCTTTTATTTCAAAGGAAGATAAATAATATCCAGGAAATCAAGATTCCACCTGAGAGCACGGGCTTTCTCTTGGAAGAGTCTGGTTGTCACCACAGCCTCCTGCTAGAGGCATGGCCATGGTCAGGATGGAAAGACTTGTCTTCAGTTTGGTCAAACACGTACTTGCTACTTAAAGTCTTAAAAAAAATATTGAACCAGAACAAAGCTGGGGCTTGACAAAAAGCACACAAGAGACCCATATCTCACCTAAACACCTGCAACACCATCCCTTTTCTAGTTTCAGAGACACAGGATGGAGTGGAGCTGTCGTTCAAAAAGCACTTATTAAACCAGACCATCAAGCCATCATGAGCTTTCTCCCAGAAATCATGTAAAACACCATAAATACAAAGATATTAGCAAAGCAGTATTTTCAAAAGTTGCACTGAGGATTTATATTAAATCAAAGCTTTTGTACAGAGGATATATAATAGTAGATAAAAGATCGTCAGGCCCATAAAAAATGAGGTTGCAGAGTCTTCTCTTGTTGAAGTAGAATGCTTTCCTTCGTATAACTGTGTGCAACATTTGCCATGCATACGTTAAGGCACATTCACGTTAGAATATTACTTGTATGTTTGCTTGATTATCTTCACCTGGTCTTGCTCTTTTTGAGGTGGCTTGAGCTGATGTCAGTGGCTCAAATGACAGTAAAGCACAGCCACTACAACAAGAGAGGGAGAGGAGAATAGCCCAAGGTTAAGTTTAGTAAAAATACCGGTAAGAAGTAGACGTGTTCCCATTTCTAGCGTAAGGATGAAAGTCTATTGTTACAGAAGTAATTTTAAGATCTTTCCTGAATGATTTAAATTTATATCTTGTTTAAGTCAGAAGAGTTTTGGGATGATCTGCACATTCCTCATTTAGCTCCAGAAATAAGTTATGTTTGGGTAATAAGCAAGTTGAACATGCGTAGGAGGGTAGTTTTCTTCTAACTTAGTCCTTTCTATAGGGCAGATGTGGTCAAGACCACGAGTTGCCTCTGCACCTGCAGCTTACGCTGTTGTTGACAGAAAAGGCAGGGAAGAAGCCTGCATACACGTCAGCCAAGATTCCTGCCCGTAAGGGATAAGTGGCGTCAGGTGCAAGTGACCTTGTCTGTCTGTTAGACAATGTGCTGTAGGTACATCTTAAAAAAGGGTAAGACTGCTTATAAATACACAAGCTATATAAATCCAGCATATATGTGTGTACACATAATCATCGATAATCAGTCAGAACGGAGCAGGACGGTCTCTACTGTTAACCCCCCACCCCCCCAAAAGAAGATGAAAACAAGTATTTTAGAAATAAATGAACTTACATTAACAAGGTTCAATTCTATTGTTCCAGTTTTCTCAGTATCCAGTTTTCTAAACATTTCTGTGGCAGGAGAGAGATGACAGACAAGGATGAATATAGGAACTACCTGGAAAGCCTGCCCCTTCCTCGTGCTTCAGGATCAAAAAGGAGTTTAGTCCCAGAGACTAAAATTCAACAGTGGTCTACAACCCCAAACCAGAAGGAGCCACACTAAAGCTATTGCATGCCTGTGGGCAAGAATGAGACTGAACGTTTTTAACAGTTCACTCTGTAGTGTTGATGCTATTTGTCAATCCGTAAATGTTTAGATTGATTTTTTTTTTTTTTTTGTTTTTAAATCAACATTTAGTTGTTTGCATGAAAGACTGACTGGCTCTGGTTCAGCAGCCTGGCCTAAAAGGCTGATTCCTAGCTCTAGGAGGAGTGTGCAGACCGGGTTGCCAGATTTATAGCTCAGCTTGGAAGTTGCTTTGGTTCCAGTACAGAAGTTTTCTGAATAACTTATCCCGGACTCGAAAACACAAAGCAACAGAGTCTGTCTGGTTCTTAAGCATGTACTCACTGAACAAGGTTTCCAGCCGAATCAAACACCGGACAAAGTTATCAAAGTCAATGATGAGGTCTTCATCAGCAAAACGAGCCACAATGATTTGATGTAACTGGCAGTTCAATTTGAACCCTAAAAATACAATGTCAAGGATTCAAAAAAGAAGAGGAAGGAAAAAAAAAAAAAAAAAAGCAAAAAGCTCCAACCAACAAAAAACCTCAACCTTATACATGGCCAGAAATTCAATGGGCTACTTTTGATTAAATTCACAAATTTTAAGAGTATTTGCTCCATTTTGGAAACTCCCAACAACCCCTTCTGTTCTTGGAGGGATTTAGAGCTGTGACTAGGTCATGTATTGCTTCTGCTGCATGTTCTCCCACGCTTATACACCCATTTCCCTGAGGACACGGACAATTGCTCCAGCTCGTCCTTCCCTGGGCAACGAGGTGGCTGCCCGACTCGGCCCCCCGAGACCCGAGATGAAGCAGTGGTTTTCTGTGGGCAAACGGGTCTATATTTCCACAGAGCGCCCAAACTTTGGGACGAAAAGAAATGCTGCCTCATCTTAGGCGGTGACAGGAGGGGAAAGCGCCAGAAAGCCCAAGCGCTGACATTAAGGCATCCCCAGGAGATCAGTAAGTTAATTTGCGATGGTGTGGGTCTGTGACCCCCGCCTCACTCACTGCCATAACTCAGATTTGCTTTTCAGTGGTTGCAGGAGCAAACTGACTCCTCTTTTAGCTCTCTTGTGAGCATCACCCCTTGGTCAAGCCACTTCCATTCCCTAGGTCACAGCATCCCTCTTTCACGGGCTTATCCCAAACCCCCATTTACCCAGAGAGACTCACTGCAAGATGACAGTATGCTCTTATAAGACCAGACTGTTACAGTTTGTGCTTCAAAAGCTGGTCACCAAAGAAAATAACCGCAAACCTATCACTCCTTTGAGATGCTTTTCGGGCGCCTGCATGGCAAGACTCTGCTACACAAAGACAGGAGCCCACGCTGAGCATCTGGATTAAATGGAGGCCTTCCATCAGGTCCAGGAACACAGGATTTTTCAGCTTATAAGTGATATACAGGCGACTAGTGAGTGTCTACCAACCCTGCTTGAAACTGATACAATCCTAAAAAGAGACAGAGCAATATAAATACCTGCTGTTTCCAGCGCTCTCCTCATCTCATATGAATTCATGGTACCAGATCGATCCACGTCAATTTCCCGGTAAATTTTCTGCAGAACACAAAACCCAAAGCTAAAACTTGTCAATAACTCAGAGCACGTTTGGGCTTTCGGCAGAAGTCAAACAGTTTGAAATGCAGCCTGCACATTCCTTAGTAGCATTTGCAATGTTGGTCTGAAGAAATAGGGACTTACCCCCGAGTTTGTCTAAAATCAGCTTTGGAAAGTCTTTTTAATGCAGCAGCCAGAGCGGATAAAGACTCCAGAGAATTCCTTGGACACCTGTGCAAAATGGCACTATCGCTACCCAAGCAAGCAGCAAGACTGACATTAAACTCGCTCTGTTAAGTGGGAAGGCTAAACGTATTTGGACACGAGTTAAAACAAACCAGAAACCCCTCAAAAGTGCACGACAGGAAGAGAGGCGGCCTCTCCTTCAGCCCTTCCCCCCGGGGCTGAAGCCATCACACCCCTGGGCTCTGAGGGGCAAAACCTGGGCGACCAAGGACAGAAATGCATCCTGAGCTCGAGCGGGAGCCCCTGCTTGGGGAAGTGTCCGAGGCAAACCAGTCTCCAGCCACCTCTACGCCTGACTGCGTGCTTGCCCAAAAAGGCTGCGTCTCACCTGGTATTTCTGAATCTTCGTCCAGAGGGTGTGGAATTCCTTCAGTCCCAGTTTACCACTCCCGTCGTTCTTCTCCGAGTTAAGGTAAGCTCTTTGGAAGGAAGGAAAAGGGCCTCCCCTCCCTGTGCTGGGTTTTACTTACGTAGGCAGTGGTGACTTAATACTTAAAAAAAATTTGCAGTTAAGAGAAGGATGCAAGTCCTCTCTGAAGGATTCATCCTGTTGAATATGCAATTGTTGTCCAAGATGTCTTTTGAAATCAATAAGGTGATTGATGCATTTAAACCACAACCAGGTCACAAGATCTTTCTGCTCCTCCTTTGGCAACTCTCTCTCTTTTCAATACGTGTATAAACCAGCTGAGATTATGTGATTTTCTTCTGCATTGTTGGTTCAACACCTGCAGTTATAGCAGCATGACTCCTAAGCCTGCGTTATAAACAGGAAAAGCCACAGCCAAGCCTGCCATTTGGAGAACTTAAGTTCTTGCACAAACAGCTAACAAAAGAACCTGGCATGGCTCCCAAAACCCACTGAGGAGTCCCTACGGCCTGCCATATTTTACACCAAATTATAGCAGAGCATCATTCTGTTTTGGTAATTTTCCCTTTTTCTGACTACGCAATTCAACGCCCACTGTGCGAGGAAGCTGAACACAACTATTCTTAGACTTGAATCCTTCATCCTATGCTTTTGCCGTTATTCTTAGGAGTAAAAACTCCTAAAATCCAGCATACTCTCTGGTTTCTGTATTTGTTTCCCTCATTTTCTATTTGCTAAGTCCTCCTGCCCTTACCAACTCCAACAGAGCAGTGAAGTGCCCCCAGATGTGCGTGTTCAAACTCTATCAGCCAAGGCAATCCACGCCACGCTGAGAGCCAGGTGCCTTTTCCCAGCACAAACTGCACTTTGTCGCCAGCTAAACCAGAACGTCCGACAGCTGGGAAGACTTGAAAGCAGATCGTCCTGGCTGAAAACAAGTCTTCCCCACTGCCTGGCAGAACTCAAGTGCCATGGTCAGCAGCAACAGCCCCCCACCTCAGGAGTCACTAGTACATCAGGATGGACCCCCACCTGCAAAGGCAGCAGCTCACCTACTCCAGCACAGGCAGAAGAATATCATCCAGGAACAGCCTTAAAGGATACATCTAACAGGTCAACCATTATTTTGCATGTCTCAATGCTAAAGCCATCAGATTTAATATCTTGGCCTGTAAAGAGAGAGCAAAAGACAGGATTATCATTGCACGCTGTACCACAGCGCCTTCCTACACCACCCGGGAGCTCCGTCACCAGTGTATACACCTCAGCCCTTATGTGCTTCCGTGTCATCGGCGGCTTCCTCTGCAACTGGCAAGAAATCTTTTTCCTTTTACAGGGCTTTTTTGCTTCTAGGTAACACGTGCTTAGTACTCTACCATATCTGCAATACACACCTACTCGTTACTCAATGGCCATCCGCTGCCTACTTCAAATCCTCCCCTGGCAATAGGTGTCCGACTGTGCCGCTGCCGCAGCCTGGGCCAGGTGAGTGCCGTGAGCAGCAGGGGATGCCAGCCTCCGGCTCCGGGAGTTATTACTGTCATCCCTAAGCCTTTGGGAATTTGCAAGTACCTAATGCAACGCTGACAGTGGAGGATGTGGTGCCTGTAGAGCTATAGTCAGGATCACAGAACCATAGAATTGCCTGGGTTGGAAGGGACCTTTCAGATCATCTAGTCCAACCACCAACCTAACTCTGACAAAAACCATCACTAAACTATATCTCTAAGCACTATGTCTACTCGTCTTTTAAAAACCTCCAGGGGTGGTGACTCAACCACTTCCCTGGGCAGCCTGTTCCAATGCTTAATAACCCTTTCAATGTAAAAAATTTTCCGAATAATCCAGTCTAAACCTCCCTTGGTGCAACTTGAGGCCGTTTCCTCTTGTCCTATCACCTGTTACTCGGTAATCCTACAGTTCCCTCAAACACCGGATGGGAAACCGTTGCCTCATGTTGCTTAGGTCCCCCCCTCTGAGGTAAGCTATGACCCCTGACAACTCCTTTGCATGCGGCAGAGCGGGAGGCAATGCTCACTGAGAGGTGTGCTCAGTGGGGTCAGGACTTGCCAAGCGAGGAAGAGCTTCAGGGCGGGAGGACACACGAGCAAGAATTACAAAGCTCTTGGCGAATGGTCAGAGGATGGTCCTTGTTTTGCATGAGAGGGACGCAGCACTGCAGCAGGCAAATGGATGCTAATAAGCAGCCCTCTTTGATTTCCTGATGAAGAGACTTTGAGTGAAATTTAGCTGTGATGTTTCCCCAAGCAAACAGCCCAGTTAGTCTGGTTTGTAGGTGTGCAACACAAGCAAGAGGCAGACAGAAAGCTTTCCTGCCCTTACTGTCTGCCTGCAGAGACAAGGGTGGACTTTTGTGGACAACGTGGGCTTCTGACCTATGGAGGTCAGCTGTAGGTAGCTTCATGCAAGGGAAGAACATCAAATCAAGCCTGGTAACCAGCAACACACCATTGCTAACTGGCTAGTGCACACAGACATACAATGCAGTCCCGGCTACCTGGCTAAGATTTCACTTTGGAAAACAGAGAGACACTTATTTCTCCAAGCACTTATATCTGAAGCACTGTTTTATGAAAAGGAAAATAACGCAGAGCCAAACTCTGAATCGCTTCACAGAAAAAGCACCCCAAAGTTTCTCCTTCTCAGAGGCACCCCAGACCATTGGCTGGGCTACTGTTTGAATCCTGAGCAGTTCAATACTAAAGTAACAGCAGTACCTTTTCTTGATTGTTATCAGGCATTAAATCAAATCCATCCATCTTCCTGTCAGCCAGTTCCCAGTAGGAGACGCTGGGATAAACAGCACCCATATGTGCCCTGCCAAAGCACACGTCCTGCGTGCACAGCCCCAGCTTTTCCGCAGCCCCCTGAAGGAACAGGGCACTTGGCTGTGGCCACACGGAGCGCCAAGCCACAGCGCTTTGGCTCTGCCCAGGTCAGTGGTGGGCTCCCCGCTCCCACAGCCACGCTGGAAACCTGCTGGTGGACAACTGACGCCGCAGCTGGAGGAAAGTACTTACGTTTAGCCATGATTTTATTCAAGATGTTGCGGAGTTCGAAGGCAGAGATCTCTGCATCCTGCGTGAAAGAGGAAAATAAGTTTTTTCCACTGTGAGCTGCAGACACCATCTCATAAGCAGGCTCTGACTGCTTTGGGCAAGTTGGCCAAGTTCAAACATCCCTTGGGAGTTCAGGTTTCCCTTGGATGGAAATGCAAGTGGATCACCACCACCCATTCCCAGGAGCAGAGCCCTTTGCCTGAGCCCCGCGGCAGGCGGGAGCAGCCCGGGCAGAAGGCACAGCCCAGCCCTCATCACCTCCCGGAGGGACCCACGCGCCCGCACCAAATGCTCTGCCCAAAGGACAGAATTAGAGACCGGCAGAGATAAAAGCCGAGCCTGCAGTTCAAAGAGAGAGGAGATCATTTGCCAGGAGCGCTCACAAATCCGTTGTGTAAGCAGACTGGTAACTACACAGATTTTTGCATGCACAATTATGCACATGCTCAAGATCTGACTCAGCGCAGGAATTACACTCCATGCTGGGCGAGGCGTCTCTCTTACCCACTCACCCATGCTAGCAGTAAGTCCTTAAAAAAAAAAAAAAAACACCCAAAAAAACAACAAAACAAAAAAAACCCAAAACACTCACACTTCCTGCTAGCTGTCCAAAAAGCTTTTTAAAGTTGGGTTCGATGTCATCTTCACTGATCTCGGTCTAGGAGAAATAGAGAAGATGGAAAGGAGGAACTTTTCTGCCTGAGAAGGACTTAATGCATTTCCTTGCCTCTAGTAAAACACAATTTAAATGGCAAAGTTGAAGGTACAGAGTGCTATTACTTTGATTTTAATCAGTTTTATTTTCAGGGATGCCTCAAAATGCTGGTGTTGCAAGCACGGCAGGAATTAAGAACTTTAGCAATGTCTTTTACTAAAAAAAAAAAAAAAAAAAGCACCACACAAAAAAAACCCCAACCCCCCCCACTTTTAAAAATTCTTTATTAAAAAAAAAAAAAGAAAAATCACACCCAAATTCAGAACTTCATTGTCGCTGCTGCTACGACTGTTGGACCAGCTGCCTTCATTTAAAGACAAGAAAGCAAAATTAAGTTCTCATCTTGGGGAAGAAAAAAATATGGAAAAAAAAGAAATCACAGAGAGTTGTAGATGCATTAGGAGGTGAAACATCTCCAGCAAGACTAAGCATACGGTGAGCCACTACTTACTCATGGAAACAACATCGCATGCAAAAACACCCCTGTAGCTAAAGGGCTGCACTCTCAGATTCCTGGCAAACAGAGGGAATTTCCCATGGCCCCAGTTGCCTCTGCAGGGAGTACCTGATTCTCCTCTACCTGGGAAGCCCAAGTTCACCATTCTGGAGAAAGGACAACACGTTTCCATTTTGCTTACAATATCTCCATTTGCTGGACGTTCAACTATGGATATTGAAAGATCTGTTTCCAAAGCGGGACAACAGTTCTTGGCAACGCCTGTAGCTAAGCGCTGCCCCGCGCAGGGAACAGAGCACTCCAACCCCACTCATTTACAGCAAAATTATCTCCATTTAAAACATTTAAGTTAAGATATACCTCTTCAAAATTGGCCTCAATTTCATCATCTATAACCCTAGAAAGAAAGAAATCAATATTAAAACCAAAACAAGTCACTTTTCTGATGCCCTGGCTTCAAGTTTCAGTTAATGAGAGATTCTTTAAATTATGGGAATAACGATGAGCGTTCAAAGCTCAGAGGTTACTGGATTAAATCAGCCACAGACCCTGCATACCACACCTGAAAGCAGTATTTTGCCACGGCAACAAGAGTTTCAAACCACACTACAAACTGTGCAACATCCTGCAGAGTCACAGACAGGATTTTGGGTCAGACATAACCCTTTGGGTCACTTAGTGCCACTGCCTACAGACCTCGGCCCAGGACCAGGCTCTCAGGTGCAAATCAAACTTATATCTAGTATTTTTTTTTCCTTTAAAACAGCAAGAGTGAGAGACAAAGTCATTCGGACGTGCCAGAGTGGCAGAAGTGTTTCACACTGACCCCCAGCCGTGGTGGGAGCATCACACCAACAGACGGTGCGTAAGCAGCGATAAGGGCCCATCAAAAGCTAGATGTGTGCCTTCGCACAACTGACATCCCAGTTTTCTGACTGCTACAGAAACACGCAACAACAGATTACAGAACAGTAGAAAGGTTTTTGCTTTTTTGAATTAGAGAACTCAACACCAAAGATCCCACGCCTCTTCCCAAGGCCTTAGCCCAGCTGCTCTTTAAGATGTGACACACGTATCTCTCTTGTTTCACGGCTTCTTCACAGCTAACTGCGCGGTTTGATCCCGCTCCATTAAAGCCCATTTTAATTTTATCAAAGGTACCATTTGGTTGAGCAAGTATCTTGAATTTTTTTTGCAGCCTGATCTCAAAGGCGTGATACCAATCGCTGCAAACAGCGCGGTCCCAGACGGCCAAAAGCACAGGCATCTCCCGCGCGTGGAGAGCCCAGCCTGCGCTCGCTGGGGCTTCTTCTTCTCCACAGACCAACCTCTGCTGTGGCACCCAGCTGCCTACAGCCCAGGAACTAAAAAGGTTACGGCTGGTAATAACAAGAGTTGTTATTATTATTAATAATAATTATTATTATTTGTTATATTATACTGTTTTATTATTCCATCACCATTCCTTCCTGATAAGTTTACTCAGACTTTCCTCAGTTGCACATGGGGAAACTGGGGACAAACCAGGGCTGCCGGCAGCCCATCCGCGCAGGGCAGTTGCGCATCCCCACTCCCCGCTCCCTGCGTAAGCCGATGTCCCCCAGCCCTGGGCTGCTCCATCCTTCCACACCCATGAGAGGGACCAGAGATCACCCGTGTGCCCACACCGCTCTAATATGGCTACAAAAAAGCTACATACGTGGAGTTTGCATTTTTCTCGGAGAAGACTCGCAGACAGAAATCCCCATTCTTGTTGGGTTCGAAGGTCGAGGGCACGACGATATATTCTCCGGCAGGGAGCTTGAACCGGTTCAGCACTTCTCGGAGGTTGATGAAGGTGTTCGATTTTTCTCTTGCTTTGTTGGTCAGGAAAAAGTTTTTGCTCAGATGAATATTCGTCTGGCCAGAAAACTTCAGAAAAGCAAAGAAAGAAGGAAAAAAACCAACCAACCCACAGTTTGCATGTATTTGCATTTACAATTTAAAAATGTAATAGATATGACAATTGGCTATGTATGGGGGAAAAAAAAAAGAGAACCAAAAGAGAACAGAGAAAGTGGGGGGGTACATCCCACCACAGTACTCCTGAGCTGTGTGTACAAACAATATTTTGCGGATCATCTCAATAAATCATTAGGGTCATGCTTGCGTTTTGCAGTTGGTGAACAGGTTGTGAAGACATCTGGCAAACTCTTCCACCAACCATTTTTCTTTAAAGTGAGATGGATTACAACCCATGTCCCTCTGGTCCCCAGAGCTGGTGCCACCAAGGACTGCAGCTCAGCTCTGCTGCTGAGGTCAGGCTGCATCAAGGCAGAGCGCCTGCTTATCAAGGCCCCCAAGAATAAAATAAACATTATGCCTTATAAAAACATATTTGGAGCGTCACATCTTCCAGAACAAACTCCTCTGCGTAGGGTCTTATAGGTGGGCTAGCTCAGCTCTAGAAGCAAACATCAGGAACCAGCATGGTTCAGAAACCTCCTCCTGGATTTTTAAGAATGCGAAACCTGTCAGACCCGCTGCCACGGTGGGAGATAAAATTCCACCTTTGGGGGGAAAAGTCACGGGGACTGTAGCTAGAGTCTCTGTTTTATGGAAATCCTATTTTTGAACCACTAGGGTGAGAGCTGAGCAGCTGACAAGAGTACTGCTAAGGCATTCAAAAGGTAGGTAAGAAATTTCATTAACTGGTAGCACGATTTCCTTTCCTGATGAAACCACGTTTTACATAACAGCAGATGGTTTGAGCGTGGCCTCAGGAGCCGCGAGGTGCTTTGCCTCCAGCAAAGCCCTGTAATGAGGTTACCAGGCGTTTTGCTCAACCTCACTTGTTCCTCTGAGGAGCAGCAGCTCAGAGGCGTCTGCGGCCCTGCCTCCTATTGCATAGGCATCGCCTGCGCACCCCTCTCGCACCCCTGGGGCATGCTATCAGCTACCTGCAGGTAGAAACAAGAGAGAAACCAATAAAGACGGTGCTTAGGGAAATGAAAATAAACACCTCCTTGGAATACTGGTTGTGTGTCAAACGCGAAAGTCTGCGCAAACATAAGAAAAGCAGCTGCGCGCCGGGGGAGCAGGCGTGGGTCTGGGTGGGAGAAGACCCGTGGAAGAGCAGCTTTGGTGAGTTTCTGCAGCACAGAGAGCTCTCATCCCAACCCGAGACACTCTGAAAACGCAACATGGGCTCAAGCCCCCTTCCAGAATAAATGGCCTCTAACTTTAGACTCTGCACAGCCAATATTGTCCTGCAGTGAAGGAGGGAGGATCCTCTGAACTGTTTCTTCCCACAAGCCATTCAGCCCCAACTCTGCATCTTGGCCGCCAACGCATGCTACGTACCTCTGGGGGCACCTGCAAGGAGAAAAGGAGAGAGTTATTTGCTTGTGGAATGGCAGCTCCGGGGCTACTTCTTTTCACCACTGGTTAGCAGGTACATCCACGTTCTTGGGAAAAAAATGAAGGAAAAAAAAAAAAAAAGTCAGCTCGAGGGGGAAGGTGAGCACTGAGCCCACGTCACCCAACACCGACTGCTGGCTCTGCTCCCAACTCCATCCCAGGGGCAGGCGGGGCTGACCCGGAGCGTGGGCAGCCTGGCACGGACACAGCCAGGCTGCTCGTGGCTTCCTGCTGACCCTCGACCCTGCTGCCCACTCTGATATCTTTATTAGACTCAGTTTCTCTACTATTTCTTCCCATCTTCTCTTTCTCCCTTCTGCCCACCTGTCCTCCCCACCATCAGGAGAGGGGACAGGGGCGGAGCGGGACAATAATGCAGCTTTCTGTTTCCTGATGGGTTCAGAGGACCTAGCTTTGCTTTAAACCTTATTTGCCTACAGGGACCAGATTCTCCGACAAGCTTTTCCAAAGCCGGGACACTGAGAAAGCAAGCAGTTGCACACATTGCCCGTGGTTACAGAGCAACCTGCAGGCACGACCATTACTCCTGTTTTCACTGCCAGCTAACCAACGCTGCTTCGCAGCTCTGAACAAAATGTCCTGCTTAAGGAGTTACTGTAGACATGTCTCCGACCCTTTATTCAGCAGAAGGAGCTTTACAGGTGTCTTGGCTGGTTCTGCTGCTGGGTTCACACTCCCCAAGCTACCGCTGGTGTCCCAGCTGGCGTCATATCCCCACCACGTGACAGCAACTCTCACCCTGCTGCTTTTCACCACAGCCTGGCAAGCATAGGTCAGACTGGAGTTCTACGCTTTAATTTTATTTAATTTTATTTTTAAATAATTTTTCTCTCCTCCATCTAGAATCACAGAATATTATAGGTGGGAAGGGGCCTCTGTAGGTCTTCTGGTCCAACCCCCTACTCAAAGCAAGGCCAATATCAAAGTTAATGATGTTGCTCAGGGCCTTGTCCAGCCTAGGTTTGGCCATCTCCAGGAACACAAATTCCATCATCTCTCTGGGTACCTGTCCCTGTGCTGCACCGCTGTTTTTGTGGAGGATAACTTTCCAAACATCTAAGTGGAACTTTCCTTGCTGCAGCTGGTGTCCGACTCAATCCAGCTGAGTTTTGACAGAAAGCCCAATCTGAGAACTGCAGTGCCCCATTTATAGGGTAAGTTTTCCTTTTCCTCCCATGCACCTGTACTGCCTTACTTGCCTCGTAAATCGCAAAGCCGATGGTGTGCATGTCCTCTCCCATCTTCCGCTGCTTCCGCCGGTGCTTCTGAATCAGTCCAATGAGGAAAGTGCAGCCGCCCTCAGGATCATCAGGATCCTCATCTTCTTCCTCCAGCTTAATTAAATACTGTGGATTCGTCCAGAAAGTGTCTGGGAATTGGATTTATGCAAACAGCTCAGATGCTGAAAGCAGCTGTGCCGATACATAAGTGTTGTCTAGGACAGATGCAAGACTGATTTCCAAAATCAGCTGCGAGAAGGAAATCTTAACACTACCATCCCAGCCTCTACAACCACAACTAGATCCCCCATCGGGGAGCCACATTCCCCAAAAACCTTGCACTTTTTGGACCTTAGTCCCAGGTATCCCACGTACATCCTCCTCCTTCATAGGTCACCCCAAACCAGCTCCCAGAAGAAGCTCCCAGAGAAAGTACATGTGGACAAGTATAAAGGGTTCCCTCCATCAGAGTGGTGACTGCACGCTCTTACTTGGGTAATTCCTGCAGCCCCCTGCAGTGGCTCCTCGCCTCCAGTTCCCATCCAGCTTCAGCAGGCTCCACTTCTTGTACCTGTCACTTGCCAAGGTGTCCGGAGTCAGGTTACAGATCTCCAGGCGGGAATAATGTCTCAAGAAGTCGTTGAACGCCATCCTGTGGGAGGCAATGCCACAGACAACGTCTCCTTAGAATGGACAGGTTTTCTAAAGTACCACCTTGTCTATCCATCCTCTCTCCTGCTGCAATTTAGCACTAGGATTTGGGGTGAATTTGCTCACTTCTCTTGAAGAGTGTACTAGTGTACTGGGAGAGGTTACCTGGTGCAAAAAAAACAGAGGAGAAGACATTCTCTTCAGCCTGAATGGAAACCCGGTGGTACTTACCAAAATTCCCCATCTTCATGCCTCCTGGTCAGACGCTCCCGCACCTCAGGGTCAACACCACTCCAGTTTGGGCAGCTGAAAGACAACCCCATGTCAACTACAGGGTACGGTAAAGGTTAAACCCTAACGTAGCTGTTCTGGAACAACGATTTTACTTTCTTACAGCTCCATGCAATTGCAGTACTCCACAATATCTAGCTGATAGCAGCTCCAGGGCTCTCAAACCATAGCAGAATTAAAATACAGGGACCTGGGGTATTTGATACCTCACTTCTTCAACATCCAAAGTAAGGTCCTGAAACAGAGTTCTACTTGCAAAAAGTGCTAATGCTTTGACTGAGACGGAGCTTTATTTTAGAAAAAGCAAGACACAGAATAAATACTACCCAGCCACAGAAGCGTGTATTCATTGCTGACCACAGAAACAGATTTTTAAAGCCCTTTTAGAAATTAAGTTTTCAGAAGCTCACCACCAAACCTGGGCTGTTAAAGAAGCAGACACTACAGAGAGGCTTGTAGGAGCCACCAATCAAATCACTGCGCCTTACACAAAGGCAGGTGTTTGCATGAAGGGCACCGCATGCTGTGATGCCTATGCAGGAGATGACAGTGGTGTGGGAGGCTTCTTTTAAGCTTCTCGGAGCAGACATCATATCCAGATGAGTGAGAGGAATCCGAGGTAGGGGGAAGACAGACGACAGCAGAAACGCAGTCGTACCCCTGCAGTAAAAGCCTACAGGGAACACGCAAGCCATCGACTCACTTGTCATTCCACTTTCCCGTCCACTCCACTTCCCCCCAGGGATTTCGGATTCTGATCAGCTTCTGCACCGTTCCTCGGAAGCTCACCTGATGGGATCAGAAGTGTATGGAGAGTTACACAGGGACTCAGCACTCCGCTCCCTTCCACCTTTTCTATGGGAATTAGAGGACATGACAGAGTATCTCAGCACTCCGCAAACACTACAGTGTATGTACACAAATACACATTCAGCTGGTCAAAAAGACATGAAGTCAAACCAATTTTGAATGAGCTCCACGTGCCCAAGCTTCTCCAGAGGCTTTTTTTCTGCAATCAAAGCTCACAATAAGCAAAACGTCTGGTTTGCGCTGCTACAAAAAGTTACCTCTGATGGGATTGCAAGCAAAGGGAACGTAAAGCTGCTGCAGGACTGCCAGAAAGCAGGTACAAGGGGATGTTTCCCTAAAGTTTTCATCTATATATAAGTATTAACCACCCTTTCATATTCAAATTGATTTTTTTCTCCCCTCCCTATATATGATCTCAGCTGCACGTATTACAAGAGATGGGATACTCCGTCCGGCCACAGCCCCTTTAACCACACAAATGCCCCGCAGCGCGGCGGCATCAGCCCTGCCACCACAGCACCTTCTTGCACTGCGCCGAGGCCCTGGCTCGTTACCTGCCGATCTCTGCGCGCACAGGGGCCAGGCCAAGCAAAGCTGTACGAGTTTCAGTGGGAACACGCAGTATTTATGGGGCGCACAGAGCATTAAGTTGACGAAGGAGCTGGCGCACCTCTACAGCCTGAAGCCAAGAAAACTGCGCAGAGTATCAGCAGTGCAGAGTCCAGAAATGACGGGCCGGTGCCCGAGATGAACTATCCTTACAAAGCCTGCACATATGTCCAAAGGAAAAGCCTGGCTAAGTCACGCCTGTTTGTGAATTAAGGTCAACAAACTCCCTCTTCGCTGCTTTTGCTGCGAGAGGACGACCCAATGCACACACAAACCTGCCCATTAGCAGCGTCCACCTCAGCGCAGCACTGTCAGCAGCTCTCTGCACCTCGCTCTGAAGTTTCAGAGGCATTTCAGAAACAATTACCAGTGAAGTGGCCATTACACACCCGAAAGTCCATTACATACCTGGAAGGACGCCACAATCTGCTTCCTTTGTTTTCACTGGCCTTGCCTTCCCCAGTTACCTGCTCTTGGACCTTGCATCGGAACACCGTGCCCTGCCCAAAGGTGCTGTTCAGCGGGCATTTAAGGAACAATAACTTTTTTTTTTTTTTTCCCCCTTGGCACACATCTCTCGCCCATCTTGCTGTGCAGGTAAGGCAGAGTGCTGCCTGCTGTACAGAAATGTGCTGAAGGGCCCGGTGACCAGCAGAGGGTAGTGTGCCCTCTGCACAGGGCTCCCCGCCGCCCCGCTCACCGGGAAACAGCAGTGCTTATGAATAAAAAGGGGTTTTTTCTTAATCAAACCCACCAGAAGTCAAGTTTGCCTTTATCCAACACACGCCAACTAATTCGGTATTTCTTCAGAAAGTAGGGACTCAAAACTCCATTGGGCAAAACGGATGAGACTGAAGGACTTGCCAAGTTGACGATGAATTTGTGGCTGCTGCCGCGACCTGGGGAGGGCCACGCACAAAGCTGGCTGCATTTCACACCTGCGGGGAAGCCCACCTACCTCCTCTGCCCCGGTGACTGAATATGCGTGTCCCTTCACCAGCTTCTGGGAAGTGACTGCCTCCGTCTCTGCCGCGCTGGTGATCTGGAGAAGCAAAGAAAGTCAGTGAGCGTGGCTTCCCACGTGGAAGGAGATCCAACGGAGCAAAGCTTCCCGCTCCAATGGAACTTTAATCTCACTGGCAGGCTGCGGGGGGGTTTAGCTGCTGCACAGAGGCAACAAGAGGGATCTGTGTGACAAGGTGGGGAAAGGGGACACCAGCATGTGTTGTGGCGCTGGAGCCTCCAGGGCCCATGTTGGTGACACAGGGTGCACGCCAGAACCCCTCCACTGCAGCAAAGCTCCCTCCTGGCTCCAAAACACTTGGTGTGGCACATCCCCTCTGGTCCATCTCCAAACACCATTCAAAGGGAATACACACGACAAAGTCCATGATCTCAAGGGACCAGGAAGAACACAGGGAATGACTGGCCTGAGGCTGCCCAGGCATCACCAGGGAGCCTCAGTGCTTTGCTTTTGGGTCAAAACACCCCCTTTGGCTCCACCACCCACGCAGGGGAGCAAGGGAAAAGGCTGCACGTCAGATGCCATTCATACCTGAAGGCATATCACCCTCTCACTTTTTCGTGGCCACTACAATACTTGGGCAGTCTGGCCTATAAATGCTGCAGAGAAAAACCACTTCTTGCTAGAAAGTGACTGCTCGACATCTTGCTCTAAGGATGCTTAAACCCTCTATGAAACGTATGTTTGCCATGGCCTTCCCACCAATTCAGAAAGTGTGTGACCTTTAAACAAGCAGATCAGCAGCGTAACACAAAGAGAGGGTGGGATCAAGCAGACGCGATTCCTGCTGTCAATTCATGCCCCTTTTATTGCCCCGCAGCGCACTCTCCATGTAATGCTTAACCTCCGTGTCCCTGTTTCTCTTTCAGAAGAGAAGAGATTTTACAGAATTTTTCAAAGGCTAAAGTCACTAACAATTAGTTTCTAACACAGAAAGTGTCAGCACTTATCAACAAAAGAATATATTTACTTCCCCTAGCCCCCGACAAGATTTGTATCGTGCTGGGGCAAAAATCCAGATGTCGGATTCTCATCTAAATGCAAACTAGTAAAACAGGCCTCAAAAGCGCTGTGAAGTTGCACGCTGACATCAAACCAAGTACTTTTCCTGCTGTGAAGCTTCCCTCTCTGGTGACTCTGATTTAACTTAAAAAATGGGAGGAAACACTTGAGTTATATTATGAACAGGGTCCCTGTAAACAGTTTACCTTCCCTTTAGACATAACTAAGATGTAATCTCCTTTGGGAGCAGGGCAATTATCGTAATGACAATACTTAAGACTCATTTCAGCTAGGCTAAAAGCAATGCCGAATCCTTTGCCGGCAGGGCCAAAGCTCCTCTTTCCCTTCTGGTGCAGGTTCAGCTTCTGGTGACGTGTTTTCCCCACAAAGCCTTTTAAAGGCCTGGCAACAGTTTGAGCCTCTCTGCTTCAAGAACAGAGCCCAGATTTTTTTGGGAACGTTTTGGTACGATTTGTGCGAGAAACAGGCTACAGCAAGGACGGAGGTTGCTACCTCTGAGCATCCGACAGCAGAAGCCACCGGCAGCAGCTTTCTGTCCAAACCCACCCAGCCTGTGCCAACCTGCTGCCAAACTATGGGCTTTTCTTAAGAGCAAAGATGTCCATCGGGACCCCTAATGAGTTCCCTGTGCAGTTCGTTACCGTGAACCTCTGAAACAGGAAAAGCTTTAAGTCTTGAGGAAGAACATGGGAGGCACTGAGCTTTTACGCATGAAGTCAAGCTATTTTGATTTCACCCTATTTTGAGAAGCAACGCCCCAGAGGAGCACATGCCTGTGTCACACTCTCAGCTCAAAGAGAAAGGAGCGAACTGGAGGCATCAAGGGGACCAGCATCCTCCGTGCACCTCCTGTGCACACCCCCAGCTGCCCGCACACACAGCAAGAGCCGAGCGCCCAGCAATAAGCCCACTAACTCACGTCGATGGAGCAGCCAAGGAGAGAGCCTTTCTGAAGTGCCTTCTGAATGATTTTGAAGAGGTTGGGTGGTGCCTTCTGCAGCTCATACCATTCCGCAATTCCTCCAGTGAAGTCCTCGAAGCCTTCGGTGGTGGTGCCACCAGAGAGAGACTCGTACGAGCCGTTCAGCCTGCCGAATGGGGACACACACACAGACAACCGTCAGGCTCTGTATTTTCCTCTTCTCACACACACACACAACCATCAGGTTACCTATTCTCCTCTTCTTTTGGAGAGGGGCACTCAGTTGTGCCAACTGTCATGGCTTTCCTGCTTTTAACAGCACCACAGCAGCTACAAATGCGCCCCCCCAGCTTTGCTCCTTACGCCTCTGTACTTGGAAAGCCCATTTTATATGATCATGTATACAGTTTGCAGGCTCGGTCATATCAATGATAAAAATCATGATCACTATTTGAAGAAAGAAGAATATTTAGAAAAAAAAAAAAATCAAGACCCAGCAATTTGCCTCTCTAGTTCCATTCCTTTAACAATCACAGGTCTAATTTTCAGCTGACCTAAATCAGCTCAATTTCTTAAGTCAACTGAAAATAGTAATGTTAGATGGCAGAATTCCCCCCGATCCATCCCAAAACTGGAAATTTGGATTTGAGAGACCTGGGCACGCAGACCGGCGTGCTTGGCATGCTGAAGCCCTCACAGGTGCATAGAGCAGATGAAACAGAGCTTCCCAGGCCCCGGTGACAGGGGACAGCACTCTAGGAACAGCCTTCCCATGAGGCGCAAGAGCTCTTTTTCCTGGCTGGCAGCAAAGCCGATACTTTCGGCTGTTTGTCCTAAGCACCTGCTGGCAAAGCTTTACTAAAGCAGCCCCTGTGGGATACCCTAGAAGTTTTGAAGGGTGACAATAAGGCTGACATTGTAAATGCATAGTATCTGTGGAGTTGAGGATGCTATGGGGAAGGAGAGGCACGAGGACATTTGAGCGGGGTGAAAGCAGATTCCCTTGCCCTAGCAGGGCTGCCCTGGCCTCAACTCACTTGGCGTAGGCCTTCTCCAGGAGCGCGCTCCAGAACTCGCTGCCCTCCGCCGAGTGCACGAAGAGCAGCTCCCCGTTCTTGGTGGGCAGCCTGTCGTCCACCACGACGTCCACCCACTCCCCGTACTGCCAGAACTGCAGAGAGAGCACAAACTCCTCGTCACCGCCCCACGCTGTGCACTCAGGCCACCAGGACGTTTATCTGCTAACACCCATTTCCTAGAGGAAAAGCAACCCCTCCTCACAGCCAGCTGTTCAGGGATGCACATCCTCAGCTGGATCTGCTGGTGGAGGAAGGACCACAAAGACAGCCCTTGCTCACGGTTCTTTGGTTAGCAGTCATCTTCCTTCTGCCATCGTGACCCTTTTTGGATGTCTCCATTTTTATGCCTGACTCTTTGACACCCCTCAAAATGTTCCAGGAAACACCACACATGTGGACATGAATAGCCAGTTCCTGGCCACCAGCACCGCGGGGACGGCAGGAGACAGTTTTCCACTTACCTGGAAGTGGAAAATTCCTGCATATTTATCCTGGAAGCTCTGGTCTTTAGGAACGACACGAGCCAGTATTTCTTCATTCAGAGTGAGAGAGGCAATAGCGGCCAAGAGCCAACAGTCCCCTGTTAAAAAAAAAAAAGAATTTCATTATTAAAACCTTATTCTTTAGTTTTTGTACTACATAGGGATTGTGCATTCAGAGTGGATGCTAAAATGGTGGGGGGAGAGGTACAGAAATGTTTAAACAACTCAAAGGTTTACAGAATGCTCTTAGACAATGGGACGGGGCTTCGAGCAGCCTGGTCTGGTGGGAGGTGTCCCTGCCCGTGGCAGGGGGGTTGGAATGAGATGATCTTTAAGGTCCTTTCCAACTCTAACCATTCTGTGACTCCGTGATTATAACTAATAGCCACCTCAGCTGTGATCAGATCACCCCTCCCATCGCTTTACCTCTAAGGCAGATCAAATCCACGTACACAAACACACACCATTTCCAGGTGAGTGCTGCATTTCCTCAAGACCAGAGTAAAAAAAAAAAAAAAAAAAAAAAAAAAAGAAAAGAGTAAAAGCAGGCCTTTTTATGATCTACTAGCACAGTTATCACCCATGCTGGGACTATTTGAAAGAAACCTTGATATTCAATTGAGTGTCTACAGGCTAGGAAGCAGGATGGGGAAAAGGCAAAGAGCCGGCCCTGCGGGCACACACAGGTACTCAGGGGTGCAGTCTCTCCTCAAAAGGCCAGTGTTTTCTCAAGCGTTGGCTGTTTTCCTTTCCCTCCTCCATGTTTAATCAACGCCTGTTGACTTGCCGTCCAGAGGTCTACCCTACAGACAAGCTCCCTTTAAGGTCTCTTGCCAGACTTGTGCCAGACAGGAGCTCCTTTCACCTTATACAGCTCTGGAGGCTCTTGCTAGAGGCCTCCCTGTTTAGTCCCACATCCCGTTTCTGGCACTAGTCACCAGAGAGTCAGGGAAGGTCTGAAGGCAGGCACTGTTCCCCAGTCCCTCACACCTCTTCACCCTTCCTGGGATGGAGCCAACACACACCGAGCCTGCACACCACAGCCCCAGGGCCCAGGCTGTCTGGATAGCATTTTTCCACACCATCTCCGACCAAGCAGAGGGAGGAGGAGATCACAACTATGTAAACATTACCTCTATTTTTTTGTTAACTGTTTTCATAAACCAGTGTAACTTTAACAGAGCAGCTACCTTGCTGCTCAGCCCTGGGTTTTCCGCAACCCATTAGCAAGGTGATTAGAGATTTAAAGACCCAGCTGGTCCCCTGACTCCCACAACCCCACACAAAACTCCTTGTTGCCACTACCAGATCTGCCATGACCCATCAGATCCCACAGAATGGTCCTGCAGCATGTGTAGGAACGCAGGTTCAAGAAACATCAATCGGCCACGGCTGCCAGCAAGTCAGAGGCCAGCAAAACAGCCGTCTCTATACAGCAAGCTCTCCCCTACGGCAAAAGGTCAAAGTCTCGCAGGGGAGAAGCCAGGATTCAAATGGGTGGCTGGGAGAAAGTCTCTGGGAGAAGCAGCTCCTGGTCACCCCCAGGCTCAAACCCGGCACTGCTCAGAGAGCACATGGAGGAACACAGGCAACCGGCAGCTCCCTCCAGGCCGCCCATCGCTTCTCACAGCTGATCCCCGGCAGCAGCTCAAGGAATGACATTTGTCCCATGGCCCTTTTCGCATCTCACGAAAGGTGGAAGACGTGAAATCGCAGAACAATTTCAAAACCTGAGCTGTTTTACTATTTCATAACCCGGAGGGGAAGAATCGAACATAAAACTTTCCCTTCAGCTCTGCCTCTGGCTGCTTGTACTGCAAAAGGGAGAAAATCTGTCAGAGAAGGTTTCCAAACAGGAAAATCACCTTGCCATTCCTCCTGTGGCAGATTATGAAGCAACGAGGATGCTCCTCCTCCCTCCTCTGCGACAGCACATCCATCTCTCCCTGCAAAATGGCGACTCTTCTTGCAGCCTCCCTCACAGGGTTGGGAGCCCCTTCCCCGGGAGCCGCGCACCCTCTGGTGCCGTGGTGCATCCAGAGGCACCGCCAAGCACAGCAACCGTGCTTGCTGGGAAAGGGACTGGGGTCAGAAGACACCGAGAGATATTTTCAGATGGACTAATCTACAATTAACAGCGCGATCCTCTGTCCCCCAGCCACACGGGGGCTTTAGCACTTACCCTTCACGGCAATTCTCCTTACAGAGGAGGATGTTAAAGGGCTCTGCAAACAAACCCTTTGGTCAAAAGGCAACAACGGGACTTCAACTTCAGTTCAGCTTAGATCTGTGCTCTCCCATACATGGCCTGCCCATGCAAAGTTATGTTTGTGGGTTTTTTTTTTGTGGTTTTTTTTTTTTTTTTTTTGACCAAAGGAGTCTTCAAATAAGGCTGACAACATGGTAATCACTTGGGAGAGACTGTTCAGAGATCCCTTCTGTACTGAGGGTCCATGTTTTTATTAAGTCTCCGAAACAGGTAGTTTCTGAGCCAGAGTTGGGGTTCTTCAAGTCCAAGGGACAACTCCCTGCTGAAGAACAGCCCTGGCACTTCGACTGGGGCTCTTGTTTTTCTCCCACTGGCACTCATCACACAGCAAGTCAATTCATTAACCCAGACAAAAAGTCTTTCTGTCACCTTACGGGGTTAAAGGAGGTCACAGCTTGTCACACGCCTCTTCTGGGTCAAGAGAGCGGTGGGTTGTTATGTATTTGGCAGCAGAAATGTTGTGTGTTAGAGACATAGTGGCAGAATGGTATTTATGTAAACATACATGTGCACTGGACCAGCACACACTGCGGGAGAGCTGAGCACTCTCCATCAACACCCCAGCACTGCACACAGGTGGGTAACCCTTGGCCTCCCCCACAAATATTCCTCTTCTAGCACCCAGGAGCCGCTGTGTCTTTAAGACCAACAAAATCCCAAAAGAAAAAGAGCTAGGATCGTCATTCTCCTTGCTGTGCCGCTGTTCCTCCTCCAGCAGGAACAATCACTCACACCTGGGAAAAGTCAGCAAGCCTTAGTGAGTCTTTCAATTTCTAACAAACAGCAATCTCAAAGCATCCTGAACCCTGGGAACAGGCATGGGACAAGTCACAAACACACAAATTTATACGTTAACAAGTCTCATCTCAGCACAGAGGCCAAATAACTGATAACCCGCAGAGAGGTGCCTGTCCAAGCAGCAGAACGACCCCAGCACACATCCCACACTCTGCAAGGTTTTTTACAGACAGACACACGCAACTCGGCAGTGAAGTGAGTCTCTGGCATCTCAGACCTACACTAGCTAGACTAAAGCCAGTACAGGTATGCTTATCTAGACTTTCAGGATGCCTTCACGTGGTTAGGCAGATCACAGAATGACAGGGGTTGGAAGGGACCTCTGGAGATCATCTAGTCCAACCCCTGCCAGAGCAGGGTCACCCAGAGCAGGTTGCACAGGAACGCGCCCAGGCAGGTTTTGAACGTCTCCAGAGACGGAGACTCCACCACCTCTCTGGGCAGCCTGTGCCAGGGCTCTGCCACCCTCAAAGTAAAGAGGTTCCTCCTCATGTTTAGGTGGAACTTCCTAAGTTCAAGTTTGTGCCCGTTACCTCTTGTCCTGTCCCTGGGCACCACTGAAAAGAGCCTGGCCCCATCCTCCTGACACCCACCCTTTAAGTGTTTATAAGTGTTGATAAGGTCCCCCCTCAGCCGTCTTTTTTCCAGACTGAAGAGACCCAAATCCCTCAGCCTTTCTTCATAAGAGAGGTGTTCGAGTCCCCTAATCATCTCGGTCGCCCTTTGCTGCACCCTCTCCAGCAGTTCCCTGTCCTTCTTGAACCGGGGAGCCCAGAACTGGACACAGTACTCCAGGTGCAGCCTCACCAAGGCAGAGTAGAGGGGGAGGATGACCTCCCTCGACCTGCTGGCCACACTCTTCTTGATGCACCCCAGGATGCCATTGGCTTCTTTGGCCACAAGGGCACATTGCTGGCTCATGGTCATCCTGTTGTCCACCAGGACTCCCAGGCCTTTTTCCACAGAGCTGACCCATGCATAAGAGCAGATCCATGCTCTCATTCAGACTAAATTAGATAAACCCAGAAAGAGAGCAACTCAGCCGGCCCAGCACTGCTGGGCTAGTCCTAAGGCACAGCTGGGTAAAACCATACAGCTCTTGGCCTCTGCAACAAAGCTGCGGACGGAGCTGAGGGCACTTTGTGCAGGCTCTGTCGGGTGGGTGGAAGCTGCTGGCGGCATGTCCTACGCCCCTTGTTCGCAGTCAGCTGTGGAGGTATTTTTCCTCTCTATTGCTCAACCTGCAGCATAAACCAGAGTTCACATTGCACAGCCTTACTCGACCAGGCAAACCCAGCCGCCCCAGGACACCCCCAGAGCATTTGACATTGGTGTTACTACCCTCAGAAAAACTGTGCCGATTTAAATTAGTAGCAAGTCTGGCTCAGGGAGCAGCTGTCCCAACACTCTTCCAAAGAAACATTAGTATAACTATTCCATAAACAAGGCAGGGGCTGGGCAGGCAGAGAGAAGCAGGGAAAGAATAAGTGAACAGCTTGGCGTCACCACAGTAGCTCAGGAAACCTTGGTCAAGAAGCTGGTCAGGCACGTAGACTAAGAGCGTACACCTTTAATGCTACAATACATCTTTGAGTCAGATTTCCCCTGTAGATAAGAAACACTGAACCTCCAGGAGGAGAAACTCCCCCCAGAGGACCTCTAAGTCCATAAGCAGTTTACAAAGAATTTCCTTTACTTTCTGGCTGTCCCATCAAGGCAGACGTGAAAAGAAAGAAACAGCAGACTTTGCCGTAAAATCTCTCTGTTGAACTTTATACTGGTTTCTAAAGAGAACTTGGGGTCAGACAAACATAGATCTTAACTCGGACAACTCTGGGCAGGGTCTTCTTGAGGTTAAAAGGCAGATGCAGCATATTGGGAGAAACACTACCCTTTGGTTTCCACATTTAAAAGTGCTCAACAGTCAGGGTATCACCTCTCTCCTTCTGAACAGTCATCACTAAAAGCAGACCTGATAACTCAAAGCCTGGATGAGAACAGATCTTGTGATAATACCTGGAGTTTTAGTCTGCACTAAGTAAGCCTGAGCAGGGTCTTTACCAAATAGTTTATAAGAATTGATGCTTTTGTAAAGCTCTTGACGGTGGCTTTTCTTTGATAGAGAAGGGAAGTCCAAGAGGAGGCTAACAAGCAGGTTCTTTGTGTGAAGACTGAAAGGTCTGCTAGTAAGGCTAGGTTAATCATGGAGGATTTTTGGAAATGCACAATAAAATAGGCAGAACAAAGCTCCCAGAAAAGTGGATATTATCAGGCTGAGAGTTTATTTATATTAACAAGAAATATATTTTTTTTTTCTGTCATGCTTCCTTTCTGCTACTATCGATGTTTTACTTATTTCTACACATCCATCTCTGCATTTATCTAACCTCCAGCTATAAACAAGAACGTTGCAAAAAAAAAAAAAAAAAGTAATTGCAAGGCAAGCATGAATAGCCATAAAATTGGCCATTCTGGAGAGCAAAGACAAGGATAGCATCCCCTTGAAGCGCCTGGAGGGCTGTAAGCAGAAGGCAGCTCCTCTGGCCACTGCACAGCCCACGTAAGAGTAGGGGGTCAAAGAAAAAATGTACATTCAGCCAACCACGGACACATCATTATTTTAAAGCACTCATAGCTATAGATTAACAACTACATCAACGGCTGAACATATTTATATTAATACTATGGGACTCCGGGAAGTTTCCTGGTTACAAACATGAGGCTGTGGCCACCCACTTACAGCCCCCGTGGGAAAGCCATGCATCTAAATTTCTAAAGTCACCCTACCCAACTCATTATTGTTCCACACATTTTTATTTAAGGAGGAGACACCTGTGTCTAAGCAGCAGATGAGAGACACTGGGCTGTGTACGCCCCAGTGTTGTGATACCATGGTGACATCCCCTCCAAAGAAGGCGGTTAAGGGTGAATAAGCTTCCTCTCCGCAGTGGCTTTGGTTCCTCCCCTCTGCTGTACTGAGTCACCCCATCCCATGTGCTGCCGTTCTGAGCCAAATACCATCACTGACTTCAGCTCTGATACTGCAAAACCAACTCCAAATACTCGCCTTTAGAAGTTTCTCCTAAAAAGCAACAAGAACAGAATAAAGGAGAATCCAAAGCCCAAGGGGCAGAATTTTGGTGTCTGGAGAACCTAATAAAATGCCACCTTGGTGCGAGGACAACCTTGTCCACGCTGATGAGCGGCTACGCCTTTTACACATTGCAGTATCCTACGGTTCAGGTCAAAAGCGATGAAATTTATAGGCTGCATCTTGCCCACAGACCAAAGCCTCTTGGGCTAAAAGGAACAGCTGTACCACTGCTCCTTAGCTGAGCTGTTTTGTTGCACATCCCCTGCCAAGAACCCTGTTACAGCAGCGATGGGTACCTGTGCTTTGGATGCCTCATCTGTCCCTGCAGCACTCCAAGACATTCTGGATGACCTGGCAACAGCAATGAAACTCCATATGGGCACAAGTCTGCTACTTGGTGATCAAGCCCTCTGGGGGATAAGTAAAGGCTACAAATGCTTCCTATGGAAAAAAGCAACGTAATAAAAAGTACAGGTTTCCAAGAACACCTGACATCTTCCACTGCAATGTTCTCTGTTACATCCTAAAATGGGATGGGACATCAGTGTCAGCACGCAAAGCTCAAGTAAATGGAAGTAAACGTATCGATATAAATGCTGGCGTCAGTTGGGGCAGTGTCAAAAAAACAACCCAACATATTTGTATAGCACATCTGCTAGCCTCATTGTGTGAAAAAGCAGATTCAATACAGGCCCTTGGTAACTCAATGGCTATACAGAGAAAAGACCAATAGCATCTAGTTTTTAAATCAACCACTAAACTGTCACACAATACCAGAATCCTGCCCAGATTCATAAGAAGATAGCAGGGTGAGTCACCGCAGTACTTAGTCATGCCAAAAACAGTAACACAACCAAGAACACTAACAATGTCCGATTTAAATATTGTTTCAGGAGGTTAAATAATACCAGCTGTGAGTCACTTCATATCCTTTGGTGATACCGTACAACCTCATGAGAACATCTGACTGGTCCGAAGACCACTAAGGCAACAAATGCTCTCATCAAGTTCAAACAAGGTTTGGCATTAGCAACAGCAACTCCACAACTTGAAAATGATGTTACAAATCTTTCATTCCAGTGCTCTTGCTGCCACAACATCTAGATAGAAAAGCTGGAAGCCTGCAGAAGGCAGAAAGCAACTAAGTGGCTCCAGAAACCAGCATCTCTACAAAATGCCAGATGTTGAAATGGCATTACAATAAACTCCTATTTCAAGCTGAACAACTCCTTAGCTGTAAAGTTTTGCAATAAAAAAAAAAAAAAAAAAAGAAGAGGAGAAATGCCTGGCACGTGTGTTAAGCGCTGGGACAGGCTTTATGCCAAAATAGTCATGGTGGGAGACATGATATCAGGCAGAGAGAGAAGACACGAAGGAAACTGGTGACATGCCAAGGATTCACCGATGACACAATGGAGCTTAATCCACGCCACAGATGATATCGGGGCATTAGGAGAACTGAATTCACAATTTAAGTATTCTTTTTATTGTCAGGGCTTTTTACTCAAATTGTATCTAGTTGTTAAAGCACTAACCTAAATAACTTCTGAAAGAAACGCAAGCACAAAATATGTGAAATAAGCTTCCCTAGCCGTTGTATTTTTGGACGTGAAAACACAAATAGCAGCAGCAGGACTAGAAACTAAGAAGCCGCAGCGTGGCTAATATTATGCCGATGAAAAGCAAACAAACAGAACTTTATTCCTTTGCCAACCCCGCTGCAAAAGCACAACACACGGCACGTATTAGTCATGTTTCCCTACGCAGAGAGCTTTCCCTCTCAACCACGCTGTCAGTCTAATCTAAAACCCCCTCCCTACAGTTATGGAATAAATAGGAGCCTCACTGCTTCCACACCAGCTTATTTCCTCTCGCATCCCCGCAGCTTCCTCCTCGCTGCCTTCTGGGAGGAGAGGCATGGAGACACTCGCCTAAAACCCCTTCTGGGAAGCAAGAAGCTTGGAGACCCAGATAGCCATGCACGCACAGACAGGATAAGCCACTCACTTTTCGCTCTTCGCTGGGGCACCCCTGCAGCTCCTGCGGCTCCTCCTCGGCGGACTGAGGGGCTGCCACCCCACAAACTGAGTGGCAGCCATGGCAAAAGCAGCGGGCTCACAGGCTGGCCCACCCCTCCTGAAATATCCCAGCTTTGTTTTCCTGGGGAGCTGGCAAGCAGCAGGGAAAACCCCCCCATATAATTTATTTCTCCGAACCGCATCTTTCCAGGGGGTTCCTCCTGCTCAGCAGCACTCTCTTCCACTGGGGAAAGAAATGCCCTGCTACGCACGCAACTGCTTTTCTAAGCAGACTGTTAAAGGGAAAAATCAGTCAGGCCGCTCCCAGGCACACGGATGCGGACAGGAAAAGGACTGGCAGTGGTCAGAAAAGCCCTCAGGAAACCAGCCTGTGTCATCCCTGCTCGGTGCACACAGCAAGGTCGTGCTCAGTGGCCAAACACATGTGGTCCCTACCTGCACAAGGAAGGCATGGAAGATCTGGTGTGATATGAAGAGAGGTGGTAGGACGTAAAAGGATGTATTCACAGAGCGCGTTACTTAGTGTAAACCGTGCTGTCCTGGGGCAGCACCTGCATGGAAAACTCGGCTTTCTGCCTCCACCTTACCTAAGGCCCCTTGGCAGATGTCTGTGCGAGTGGCTCCACCGGCTATGAACTGGGGGTTGGAACACAGCTCCTGGGAACAAAACAAGCCTTGCATTACATATTTCTGCAGGTAAGGGAGGGAACAAGGCCAATTTAAACAAGAATTGACCACAGCAAGACAACGCCACAGAGATGGAGCGGGTCAGGAATGAGTGCAGGGGCACGAGACACGTTGAGCGCGGTGAGAATGGGAGCTGGTGACCAAAGCTTGCGGGCAGCCATCTCACTTCACAGTATGTGCCAGGAGGTCCACTGTGTTTTCACACACGTGCACACACCAGTCTGCTGTTACCTCCCCGCGACTGACTACATCAGGGTCTTTCAGAGATGCCTAGACTCCTGACCCGATGGCTCCCGTGGCCAGACAGGGCTGCTTCTGTAGCCAGAGGTGCGTGTCGAGCGAGGGCTCAAAGGAAACCTCTGCATCGCGGTCAGCTCATCTCTCTGCTAAGGAAAAGAGTTATCGGAAGCGACAGCCCCAAGCGCTACCCAAGGCAAATGGTTTATCCACAGGGAGAGCTCCGGCTGGCGAGCACAACGGCTTTTTGGCTGTTTGTTTTCCAGATGGAGCACGTTACCCCGCCAGCCCGGGCCAAGGGACATCCCCAGGGCTCTGAGCGGCCGCAGCCTCATGAAACGGGCGCACCGGGGATTTTGCAGCCGCCTGGGCGCTGTGCGGGGCGGCTGCGGGAGCGGGTCTCGATATCCGTGCCCTGACCCGCCGCCGGTACCGGGCGGCGGCCAGAAAAACGCGCCTCCGGGTGGGCTGAGAGGGAGAAGGGGGAACGCAAACAGCACCCGCAGAATTAAATCAAGCCAAATTTAAGGCAAGGTGGGGGGGGGGGGAGGGGGGAAAGAGAAAAATCGGGTGAAAAGACGCGGCGATGCCGCGGAAGGATGCTACCGGGACAGAGACACCCCCCCCCGCCGCCTCCCTACCGTGGGTCTGCGCCAGACGACGCCCTGCGTCTTGTAGGAGCTGGGCCCCAGCTCTCGGTAGCCGAGCGCGGCGGGTCCGGCGGGGAAGGAGGGGTCCTGGAAGAGCCGCCCCTCCTGCAGGCACTCCTGCCGCAGCGCCCCGAAGTGCTGGCCCAGGTAAGGGACGGCGTGGCCGTGCCGCCCCTCGCCCGCCGCCGCCGCCCGCTCCTTCGCCAGCGCCGCCGCCATCCCCGCCATCGCCCCGCCGCTGCCGCCGCCCCGCCCCGCACGGCCCCGCCCGGCACGGCCCGAATCCCCCCCCCCGCCCCCTCCGGCGGATGTCACGAGTGCCGCCAGTGCTCAGCCCGGCACCATCCTCCGGCTTGCTGGAGTCCCTCTGTAGCGGGAGTCATCCGCATCCCCTCCGAGACCCCCCGCTCTCCAATTCTGCTCCCCCTGGACCCGAAGGGCAGCACGTCTCTCCCGCAGCGGGCACCTCATCGGCTCAGCACCTGCGCCGGCCCTGGCTCCCATATTGCCACACGTATTCATCAATAAAAAAAAAATTAAAAAAAAATAAAAAAAAAATCAGTATTTCCTGCGTAAAATGCAGAAGGATCCATGTCCAAATCTGTAAACTTAGAAAAAAGGCAAAGTAAGGATAAAACTTAATATCGCTCAAAACCTAATCTGGTACATATGTACCCTGCATTGTCATCCTGTTGCGATTTTGAACGCTGCACTCAAGAGCAATAATTTACAGCTTGATTTGCTGGCGGTCACCACAGCACGTGTTGCTGCCACGGCTGGCATGGATCCATCCACGCCCCCCCGCGCAGCCCCAACCACCCGCAGCGAGCTCCCCGCAAACGCACACCCCCACCAAACGGTGCGGGGAAAGGAGTGCCTCCGTTTGGGCGGTGAGCTGCTGACGAGGCTGGCTGAAATGCTGCTGCTGGCACCCGCATAGTACGGCATCCCTCCAAGGGAGAATTCAAACCATTTGTTTCATATTTTAGATCTGACTCAGGACGTGCTGGGTGCCAGGCGGCATTCCCCGGGCTGCGGCACAGAGGCTGATAGCCCTTAGTGCTGCACCCACCGCCTGCGTTGGCTGTCCGCTGCCTCCGAAGGAGAGGCACCTCCTTTTGTAGGTCAAATCCCAAACACTGGATGCGCTAAATACTTTTTTGGAGCCATCCTAAAATGAACGTTATTGTTTGAAAAATGCCTAAAAAACCATAAAGTACGTGGCTATACCACTTGCTGAGATGTGACGGGAAGTTTCCCTTGAAAATCACAAATCAGAAGTTTTTCTTTGTTGCTGATACATGGTGCCTCGATGTACTGGGAAACACTGTCCATTTGCTTGGTGGTTTTGGACTTCAGTCGCTTATAATTCCTCTGCCAATATTCAGCACGAGTCCTACTTACACAGTCACGTGGGAAGCCATTTCTAGTAAATAGAACACCAAGATAAACATTGCCCATTCAATTCACGATGTAGCAGAGGAGGCCCTCAAAATCTTTTTGAAGTTAGATATGAGAGTGGTATGAGCCACACCAGCCAGCAACATCTGTTTAGATCATGGCCACCCAAAGGAGCAGTCCTGATGCTGCCTTTGAGGTTGTCCAAACTTGGCCAGGCGCAACTTCACTCTGCTTTGAAGGTGTCTCCTCCTCCTTTTGTGTCAGAGGGGTTCCCTTAATGAAGAGAATAATGGTATTTTTAGCAGAATATTGAGGCACATGGGAAAGCAATCACACATGGAGAACTGGAAGCAGAACAAGTAATGTTACTTGCCGTAAGTGTTCTCTGAACAGAACCAGTACATGCTGTGTGCACTCAATTACTGGTATGCCATTAGCCCAGGTCTCCAGCATGGCTGTGCTGAAGCTCTAGCAGCACAGAGTACGACACTGGAGGATGGTTTTTCTCCACTGTTTTGATTCATTAAGCACTGCTGAATTATCTCGCAGGCAAGAAGGCCATCTACTGAACGAGGGACTAAGAGACAACAGCACCTCACCAGAGCCATGTTGCATCCTAACGCAAGAGACCCAGTAGCAGTAGAGCTGCTCAAAAGGCGTTTGTTTGGCTCCACGCAGTGGTTCAAATCTGTACAGCTGCCACAGATCAGACTTCTCTGATTTTTCAAGTCATGGTAAAAGAAAATCAGTCTCAGTTTAAAGCAGTGGTTTTCACTGGCCCACAAAACCGTTTTGGTTTGTGAACTCCTATAGCCACTTTCCAGTAGGTGCAGAGGTTTAAGCTGGGTTGAAGTTTATCATATAATCACTTTGCTTTTCTTAGTCATCTCCCTGACGTCCCATAGATGATATTCACAGACCATTCTAGGGGCTGCTGGCAGCGTGCCGACAGCCTCCGCTTGGACAACGATCAAGAAGATCAAGTGTGTACAAGCATGTTATATGGCCTCTCTCTGCAGTCAGAGTTGCCAGAGTTTTCTTAGGGTCTCTGCGGTGGGACAGGGGTTGAGACAGAGCCAAAGAGAAAAAGAGAAGAACAGAAGGGAGCAAAGCCAGAAGGAAACTGAGCCAGCAAGAATTCAAGTAGGTGGTAGGAGAGTACCTGGGGCAATGCCGAGAAGAGGTATATTTGCCACCCCGCCTTGTTAGACTGGTCCCAACCATACAGGGGCCGTACTGTCCCAAGTGTTTTGATGGGAGACAAGGATATGTTGGCGCAATACAGGATTTTTCTTATTATATGGGAAGTTGGTCATACCAGCAGCCATCTGAACAGCCTACCTACACAAAGTCCTCTGCAGCCAGGTAAGTCAGCAAGTCATCCACTTCCAGCCCAGCAGCAGATGTGGGTGTGATCCCGCAGTTAGAGGGAAGGAAGTTCTTTTGAGCTCTATACGAGCCAGTCCTTGATCTTCTACATATTCACACAATATGCCCCTTTTCTTTAAAGAAAGGGGTGATTTCCACTTGACCATGGGACCACTTCAGTGCTCCTTGGTAAAAATAGCAGCCCCAAAAATAGTTATGCACTAGCATCTCCCTAAAACTAGGCAACTTCAGAAAGAAAAAGAAATTTGACTTTTTCCCTTAAGCTCTCTGCACACCTGCAGCTCTTCAACAACGTCACTAACTCTCACATTTCTCAAGTAAAATGACTTCAGCTGTTGCTGCAGCAGCTCATGCTGGTTGCTGATAAGGAGCACCCAGCTGCCACCACTCACAGCCTGGAGTCCCAGGTAGGAGGATGTTCTCGTCCTACCCCAGGCCCACACTCAGCACTTGTGAGCGACTCAGTGCTGCTCTGCCTCACAGCTCTGGCTCATCTGCCCTCCGCTATACACAGATACTGGGGGGACAAAGGGGAGCAACTGGCCAACCACCCAGGAAGGGGGAAATGGGGCCGTGCACCCACTGGGCTCCTGCTCTCCTCCCATGGAGCTGCCCTGTCCCCACCAGGAGAAGGGTGGCTTCCCAGAGGAGGAGGCTCGCAGCAGCAGTGGTGATGTTTCACAAAGAAGGGAATTGCTTTCCCCTCTGGAGCTGGGATCTGGAGGGGGACTGAGGTTTCCTCATCAGTGCAAGACAAGGCTGCAGCCCCAGCCAACGCAGTGAGAGGTGGCAGAAAGACCTGGGTCATCCTGCAAAAATGCAGCCACCCTTCCCAGTTCCTTACAGCGCTGAAACACCACCCCTGGACCAGCCTGGTTGTGTCGTGGAGCTTCATACCTGGGGTGCAGGCGTTACCACTACAGCATGCCATCTTCCTCCTCCTCAGGCAAAGACAATTTTCTGGCTTTTATAAAACAAAGGAGGAGGATTCTGGCTAATTTCAGATGCCTTTCCCTATAGGGAACCCACTAGGCTGCAGCTTGTAGCGACCACTCCCTCCTCAAACATTTAGATAAAATATTGCAACCTTTGAAAGAATAATCTTGTAGACAAACGTTTAGGACCTTTCATAGGGTGACCTTTCATAGCTCACACTAGACTGCCTATTAAAAGTCACTTCTTTTTCACAGTAGTAGCGCGGGTAGGAGCCCATACATCTAGAACAGGAGATGGCGAGCTAATCCCTTTTCACGCTGTAGGGCCCACGATACAGCTAAGCGGCTGTAACTCTCATTAGCAAAGTGCTGCGGTACAGGAGAGCCATTTCATTTCCTTCTAATGCACTACAGCAAAAATGTATCTAGAACTGTTAGGTAATTGGCAGCTATTTTCTCCTAAAGAGTTCCACAAATACAGAACGGTTTTGATTTCACGGAATTTGCAGATTCTTCTTTGAAACCAAGATGATGCATTTTCCTGGGTATATTGTATTCTTCCCCATTTCTCTCACCCGCCTGCTATCAACAACAGAAGGAGAGAGGGGAAGGAGAACAGACAAAACACACAAATCCCTGAAGGAACAGAAATCAGGATAATTTTAGTATCTTTTTTTTTTTTCTGGTTGCTGTTTCCCTGGGGGTTAATGTCCCTTCAGCGGCAGTTTTTGGGTGTCATGGAGAACCTGAAGACTTTTTTCCCCAATAATATAACTGTCAGATCTTAAATGTAGTCAACTATACAGTCATCACCTTTTCCTCTGCTTTATATCCTCTAGATGGTGCTTGTGTATCACTTTCTACACAAAATAAATCATGCTGCCTCTACTCAAGCTTGGAAATGGATTTGAAGTGCTGAGGGTTGTGGTGGACACACTGGGTGGTTACCCAGTCCAAGCCTCCATCATAGGAAATGGTTGTCATCAGCTTCTTCCCAAATGTGAGACACAGGACTGAAAAAATCCTATGCACATTTTACTGGAATTTATGAAGATTAAAATCTGATTGTATTTCCTCTGTATTGCACCTTAACTCATTGGTGATGCACAAGGGTTCACCCCTTCCATGCCTACTTGTGCCCGGTGGCAACCGGAGTTACAGGGCAGACGGCATATCAAGGGTATGTCTAAAAAAAAAAAAAATACATGGGAAACAAAAGATCCCTAATCAAAATGGCATTTCCCAAATGCCAGAGCACCACGCTTCCCATGAACAACATTACCAAAGCTTACAGCAAGCACAGCCGAATGGGAGCGTGCCTCTGGGCCACGGGAACAGAGGAAATTTCAGCGTAAGAGGCTGGTGCAGGGAGGGAAAGAAACCAGTATTCTGCCTCATGAGCAGAGAAAGCGGGTACCTCTGAGTGGGTCTATTTGTCAGAAAAAAAATATATAAATAAAAATCAATCCTGGAAAGAAAAAAAACATCCCCTCAACCCTTTATTATTCCACTCTCCATTCTGATTCAGTTCACAGAGACGCCTAGACGTACTGAAACGTAAGAGAGACTAAATTCCGGCCATCCTTCTCCTTTACTCAATGTCAACAGTAATAATTTAATTTTCAGATAACCCATATAGTAATTCCCTCAGCCCAGCCTTCTCTACCTGTGCCCACCCTGGAACCGACCAAGTCATTTCGTTTCCTCTTTTGCATTCATGCTCTTCAAATATTTGCAGACAAGCAACCCGGCTTGCCTCTGTTTGGACTCCTTATCTCAACAGGTTTCGGTCCTTAAAAATTCTCTCTTCCCTTCCCCACACCTTCTGTCTAAACTTCCCAGGGGGCAGTCATCAAACACGCTCTCTGGCAAACAAAGTTAGTGTTTACCCAGCTCTCAGCTGGACACGCACCAGGCTTTGCTGGGGAAACCTGGCCATTTAATAGGAAGACAGCAGAGAGCAGCTGTACGCCGCGGAAAAATGCTCCTGCTTCAGTTCTGGAACCTACAGACGTTTGCAGCCACCTGGCCAGGGAGGTGTGCACCCCTGGGTCACTACAAAATGGGGTTGCCGGGATAGAAACTTGGAGTTTTTCTACTACGAGAACAGGAACCTCTATTTTTTAAGGTCTAAAAAGGCCTCTTTGCCCAAGGCTTTCTTTGTTTTTTTTTTTTTCTGCTTGTTATTTTTATATGCAGGAAGCACCACCAAAAGACTGTAAATATGATGGCTAACTTCTCACTAGCCGAGATAAGACTCGTTTTTATAGATGGGGAAGGTACAGCGAGTTATGCCCACGGCCGCGCTGGAGATGGGGAGCAGGGGTTACCAGCCTGCCTCCTGCTTGGTGATATAATTTTCCATTTTTTTGGCCTGGGTCATGCTCCTGGATTGTATCCTTGCCCTCTACAGGTCATATGGCCAAGTGGCCATTTCTAGCTCTGTCAAGTTCACACCTTTTATTGCTAATAATAAACTAATTAATAAAAAAAACCCCCACACTGCTTAGAGATACGAAAGAAATTTTTCTTTTTTTTTTTTTAAAAAGTACATTTAAGCTAGAAGTCCGTTCAATTTTTCAACATTTTCCTGCTTTAAAACTCACTGACATCACCATAGCCAATGAAGCTGTAAGCAGCAGATACCCAGCCCCAGGTTTTGCGGCTGCTCTACTCTCCAGGAGTATAGAACCAGATCTCAGAAGGAAGGAAAGGAGTTTTAAACCCTCTTCACCTGGATTTTTAAAGCACGGGTCCTCAAGCCTGACACTGAACACACACAATTGCTTTCCAAGTGTAAATAGGCGTGTCAGCAAAACCACTGGTTTTCCCTTGCTCCTTGTTAAAAATGTGTTTTAAAAAGGGGCAGCAAGAAAGCAAATAACGTGGGAGTAGCACAAAGCAGCGCCCACAGTCCCAGCCCCCGCCAGCACCTCTCAGGTACATCTTGGGTACATATTTGCACTTCTGGTGCCTCCTCCCTCCAGAGCTGGTGGAGCTGGTGTAGGGCAGCCCCTGGCTCCACCTGAGCCCCGCTACCTGCCTACGTTCACCTCCTCTTGCCCAGGAGGTAGGAGAGCGTTGTGCCGCACGCCGGCAGGCTGAGCCGGCATGTCCGGGGTCGCGGCCAGGCTCTGCCAAGAAAGGGCGGCTGCCGACGGGCTGGGATCCAAGAGGAACGCCATCAAGTTCAAGAATCAGGACTACGAAACCCTGAAGCAGCAGTGCCTGCAGGCTGGCACCCTGTTCAAGGATGAGGAGTTCCCAGCCTGTCCTTCGGCGCTGGGCTACCGGGACCTGGGACCATACTCCTTCAAAACCCGGGGGATAATCTGGAAGCGCCCGACGGTAAGAGTGCTTTATAACTGCCTGTTTTCCTGACTTCAGGTCTAATCAAAGCTCACCTGAACATGCACGCTAAATCACTGGTGAGCCTGAATATCCACTGTTCCTGTATGTCTTGGTTTGTCTTGCTTAACCTCCACAGTTAGCAGAAACAAGGTTGAAATGGGGGTGAGAGGAAAAAAAAAAAATAAAAAAATCAACATCTAAGCTCTTTATAAAGCAAAGAATCCTATGACTGCTTCATGGGAACCTGCTTCCTCCCTATTCATCCCAGCTCCACAGAGCCGCGGCTCCAGGGTGCAATCCAGAGATGGACACAAAAGCCCCAGATGTACCCAGACAGAGCAGAGGGCAGCCCAGAAACGGTACCTACACGGTGGTCCTGCCACTCTGCACCCCAGCAAATCAAGTTACTACTTCAATAAAATCCTCTGCCTCTCTACCTACAACTGTTAGAGACCAGCCGATTGGAACAGTTATTACCCAAATACATATATCCTATAAATAGCCAGTTTCATCAGGAAAGATTAGATGCTGATTAATTTCTTTTTTTAAACCACAAAAATCAGGGCTTCAGAGATTTTTCTGCATTTTCATCTTTCAGTCATTTTTTCTGTCCCTACTCTGCTCCTCCTTTGTCATTTTGCCCCTCCTTGCAACATCAAGAACAATTGAAAAAAGGAGAAGGAAGGAAAAAAATACCAAACAACTTCCCTTCCTCTGATGGCGGAAAGGAGAATAAGAGAAGAAGGAAAATTTCAAGGCTTAGATTTTATTTTTTTTTTATTCACCTGAGAAGTGAAAAACAGAAACGTGCAGGTTTAATAATGCCACATTTTACCCTGGCAACCCCATTTGTCCATCAGGACTTCGCTCTGGCACCTGGGTGTTTCAGCAACAAGTACCACAGAAGCACCTCTTGGCTTTGCCCACCCTGGGAGAAGATCAGTCTTAGAAAACTCACTAAATTATACTTTGGTTCCTCACGCAAGAACAGCATCGTGCCTGCAGCAGAGTCACAGTCACAAGTGCAGCCTGGTCAAGAACGACTGAGGGAAGGGTTAAATATCCCAGCCCTGCCTGCATGGGACCCCTCCGCCCTCCTGGCACTCAGCAAAGACACCAGCAGTTTACGGACACTTAATCCACGAGTACTGGGACCCACTGTCTTATCCCTGTGCGTGGGACAGAGTCCAATCCCTGCTGCAAGGTGACACAAACACTCTGCTTTGCTCTCCTACGGAGGGACCTGGATCTGACCCACTTTTCCATGTTGTGGATGACTCCTGTCGGAGGTCACAGCCCTGCTCATTTCTTGGACTTTTTCATCCGGCCAACAGGTTTCCATCCACAAACTCCGCCCGCGATTGCAGGCCGATGGGACCCCTCTTCACTTACCTGCCTGCATCCAACACAGGCAGCAGGACCCAGTGGGCAAACTGGACGAGACCTGCTGGAAACATGCCCCTTGCAAAATAAATATCCACTGCTAAGACCATCCCAGCCCCCAGGCTGCGACTGCTGGTGTGCAGACAGAGCGTGCCAGCCACTCTGCCATCAAAGACTTATCTTCTGATTTCAGCAGTGGGTTTACAGAAAGAGAGGAGGTGGAAAGGCAGTTGTGCCAAAGGTGTGTGTGGCACTTGGCAGCGGCTCAGCAAGGACAGGTGTCTGGGTGAGTAACAAGTCATTCGCAGCTGACTATCACCGGGTGCACCCCTTTGGAGGGAGGAGAGAGAAACCAACACAAAACCTTTGCTGTGTGGTAGGTAACCTGCTCCTGACTCCTACCCACTGAGACAGCCACGAGGCAGCCGACCCGCTGGATAACCACAGAAGCAAAAAGGATGTAGCTGAGATCACACCTACGGCGAGAGGAGATTCACCAACTGGCTTTTCATCACACACACAAAGTCCTGGGTTCTCCCTGTCTCCACGGGATGCTCAGAGCTGACAACTGCTGGGCTCCGGGAGAGCTGGTGACTGCCTAAGCCTTCCTCAACCCTGGTTGCCACCTTAGGCTTCCTGTAAACTGCCCCTTTCTGCCATCCAGAAACTCATGGGAAATGCCGGTGCGAAAGGAAAGGCGCTTGTCTCTAGAGAGACTTCCTAATATAGGCCATGAATTGTTGGAGGGCTCAGGGTTGGGATAGGAGGGACAGACATTGCCGTAACCTACTTATCTGGCCCCGAAGGACCAGAAGGAAGCGGGGGCGGGGGGGAGGGAGGCCACCAATAAAAGCGTTTTTGTGCTCGGCCTCTGAGGAAGCGGGGTCGGGGGGGGGAACCTCCTCCGTGCCCGTGGCCATAGAAGCTCAACACAGCTCCAGCGCCAGAAGCGACCGTCACAAACTCGCTCACACTGCTTGAGCCAAAACCACAGCAAGATAAAGTAAGATGTAAACGTCGAGGTTGAATTTTCACCTCTGTCCCCACAGTAGCAAAAATTCTCACCAATATTTACTGGCAACCTCAAGCAGCAAAGGGCTTCAGGATTTGCCTCAAAAAAATACACGCAGTCTTGAATTTAATAAGGCAATGTTTTCATGACATCATGTTAATCAGACAGAGGACAAAGGACACATATTTTTTTAAGAAATGTTGAAAGTGTTCAGTGTTTTTTGAACACTGAAACAAGGAACTAGAAATGAGAACTTTTCAGACCAGAAAGGGTGATGCATACTTTGAAAATGTGTCGTTTCAGGAGTTATGTGCCAACCCTCAGTTCATAATTGGAGGAGCTACTCGAACAGATGTCTGCCAAGGAGAGCTGGGTACGTACAGCGCTTCTGAATTTCGTTTTGGAAGAAGGAGGAGAGAAAAAAAAAAAAAAGAAGCCTCATTTAAAAATTCCTCATCCACAGACCTTTTTATTGGCTATCTCCCAGACGTAGTATGGAGAGAGGCAGATACCCAAGAAGAGGACTCATGCACCAGCATTGCTGCCCGAGACAATGTGTATATGGGCTTGTAAGAGCTATGTCAAACCGGGGAGACACCAAAGTGTCTCCTGGAGGTAGGAAACTAATTAACCATTTGTGGAGCAGAAGGCTAGCTTGCTTTTCACCTCTTGAGACAGAGCTGGACACCAAGCTAATCACGAGAGCACTTGCCCTGAAGTAAGAGAGTGGGCTTCAAGCCCACCCCAGCAAGAGCGGCTGGGACAAGTGACACCAGGGAAATTTCACCTAGTCATCAGGGATTTTTCTCTGGGAGGCAGAGCAAGCTCCAGCCTCAGTCTTGCACAACACAAATACACGACAACCACCGAGCAGAGCAGGAACTGGTTTAGTAGAGGGGCTGGGGCTCTGACGTGCCATTTCGTGCCAAGCAGGATGGCCCACCTGCTTGCAGGCATGAGTTAGAAACAAGCACCACATCATAAAAAATGAAGAGAGCACGTAGACTTTGTAATATCATCCCCAGCAAGCAAACTGTTCCAAACCCTTCATGCCGAATGCTCCTCCTGCTTGTACAGCTTTTGGTGTAGAGCTACGAGCAGGGAGAGGAACTGTGCAAACGCAGCCAAAAAAAAGGCAGTGTTGCTCCAAATTAGGGCCTGATGCTGATGAGATGTCTCTCAGCCAGCACTCATCTCTTGAAGGTCCATCATAGAAAAACTTGCTTACCCACTTTTGCAAAGGGCCGGAAGGGAGCTGTAAGGGGCTTTATCCCCCTTCGAATAGCTGCGGCAGCAGCCGCCCTCCCTGCCTGCCTCGCTGATAGGATCCAGCTCCAGAAGACAGCAGCAGCAACCTCTCCTGACTGCATATAGAGGCGAGAAGGCTGAAACTCTTGTAATGAGAATTTGATAGATTAGACACAGAGAAATCAGCCTTTCTCCCTCCCGCGCTGCTTACCGCAGTGCTCCTGACCTTACTGGTTTTCTAGCCCATCCATTGTGCAAATGAGATTCAAACAATTTCTGCAAGTCATTGGCAATAAATAATACCAATGCTGGTCCTGTAAACACAGCACCATTAAAGCAATTGCTAAAAAATTCCCTGGTGTGTGGGCCTGTGCTCCAAATGCTAAAAATAAGATGCCCAATCATACACTTGCTCCAGGATATTTATTCGGTGGATGCTGGCACAGAGTATGGGGAAATCACTTCCTGTATTTTAGGAGAATGGTTCAGATAAATAATAAAAGCGACATTTCTTGTCACCTCCAATTTGGGGAGTTTCTATAATAGCATGAAAAAAATAAAATCATATGCCTGAAGTAAAACCTCATTTTCCTTGACAGTTTACAAGCTAAAGTACTGAAGAATATTACCTGCTCTTAAAACTAGAAGAGGTCAATGCATTATTTGTGTTAAGCCTAGGAACTGAATGCAAATACCTTGAGCCCCTTTTTATTTCTGTCACCTCCTGAATGTCTCTGTGGAGTCCCAGTCCTTTGTGCTAAATGGGCTTTCATTAGAGCAGCGCCAAAATCCATCAAATAGTGGTAACAACAGAACTGGACGCAAAAACCTCCTGTGAACCTAGGGACGGTGCCTGCCTCCCGGCTTTCCCAAGTCAGCCCTCGGCGGGCAGTACCCCAAGAGCTAGTCCTGAAAGCTACCCCTAAACCTAGAAGAAAAGCCCCCAAATCTGTTTCTGCTTTTGTTAGGAGCTTCCTTTTCTCCCTCTCTCTCAAAAAAAGATAAAATAATCAAAGACAACCCAATGTGTTTCTACAAGGCTGCTTACAATCGCTTCTACACACACTGACCCTTCACAAAAATAAACTTCAGAATATAGGCATGGGACTTCCCTTCTAGCGTTCAGGTATTTGCTTTACACCTCTGAGGCATATTATGCTTTTTTGGTATTTGATCCAATACCTTGAATATCAAAGTCCTTGTTACTAAAGCCCTCATGTAAAACGCTCCTGTTGAAACAGGCCCTGATTACATATTTACGTAAGCCATGTATGTGACCTGTTAACAAGCCCTTTAGGGAAATAGAGCCTATTTTTAATAATCTTCTCTGACACGTTTCTTTTCTTTTAAAAATAACACTGCAGGTCTGGGTTTATGTGAACAAAAGGAACAGGGAAACCCAGAGTTAGTCTCACTCCATTAAACTTATTTCTTTGACAACAGTGTAAGCTAGATGAATATCAGCTTGGGAAATTTGATGGGAACTTGAAAGACTTGAAATATTTTAAACGCTCTTTGAACCATATCTTTTTGATAGCCTAGTAACAACTTGAAATGCAGTCACATAGTCTTAGTTATTAAAGGTGATTTAGGAAGTTTTCTTGCAGCTATCTGAATAAGTTAACCCCGGAATTGTTTGCAGAAAATTAATTTAAATAATATAAAACATACCGAAACCTTCTCAGTTTAATATTAGCTTTCCAGATCCACGTCATTTATATTCATGGGGCGCCTTTTGTTCTGGAGGCTCAGAGGGTACTCCAGGCACTGCAGCTCCCCTGGCCTGGGCTCTCAGCTGGAGAAGTCCCCTGAAGCCCACGCAGATGCACCAGTTCGCACCAGCTAAGGAGCCCACCCCACGCATGCTTTACGCGTGTCTCGTCTTACGGGCAGATTTGAGAAGATTTGAGTAGATTGGAGAACAAACCAAAGCCTGGCAGCTCTGAGATAAATCTGGTACCTGTTGAGGGAGCCTTTGGAGCTCCTGTAGGCAGGACAGTGCTTAATAGTACTGGGTTTGTTCACATAGCTTGCTATAGACTTTACTATATAGCCCTTCTGATATTCAGTGCCACGGGCCCAGGGGTTTTGGGGTTTCATTCTAGCAGATATATCCCCTAGATCTCAAAAAATACCTTCACTGACAACTATGAGACCTCAAAGAGAAGAAAGCCTGTTCCTTTGCTGGGTGCTCTTTTGCCTTTCTGTACACAGCTGCAGAGCTTAATTCGTTTCCACAGAAAACTTTAGGAAGCCTTCTTTAGAAATCTCAAAGCAGGAACAGCCTGCACTGCCAGAAATTACAAAGCTAGCGGGTCAGTGCTTCCTTGATGTCTAGTAGGATGCCCCAGGTACTACAAGCTCTGAAGAAGAGCTTCCAGCAGAGACTAAAGCTGAGAGTCAAATCTGCTTGACAAACCGGGAAGCAAGAGCCACAGCGCTGTATTCGGATCCCTCCTGAGCACCAGGTGTTGCTGAAATAGCGACAAGCCCGAGTACAGCCAGGACAGAAATGCCTCTGTGCTGTCTGGTTAGATCCTGGAGTTTTGGCTTAAACTCCCCATCACTAGGTCAATGAAAAGTTTAGATGGTCTGCGTCTAGACACTTTGATGATAGCTAGACAGAAACTGAGCACAGCTCTGCCGCAACTGAAACTAATCAAATTTCTCATTTATTTTATGGCCGCTGAGAGTGCAGCGTGCTTGGGTAAACATCATCAATATAGAGGAGTTGCTCAGCTCCCAGGTCACCAAGGATTCTGTATTCTCTGCAGCAATTCGATTATCTCTGTAAGCCAGGAGGTGCCTGCGTAGCACCGAGAACACCAGCCATCTCAGTACATCCGTGAGCAGAGACTGATTTTATTTCAAGAACACTAATAGTCAAAGTAATTCTCCAAGATCGTGTGTGTGTATATGTATATATACATATACGTGCAGAGCTAGGCACAGCTAGGTTTCACATTTACGCTTCCCACCACAAACTCAAGGTCAGAATTGCTTTATTTCACATGAAAATAAAAACAACCAAAACCTAATCAGACTTTACCAACGTTACAAATGACTCGGATCCAGGAATCAAGCTGGCTGCCTTTTAACACGTTCAGCAGCAGCAGTGAACGCAGCAATTGCCACTTGTCTGAAACTTGTGTTCGTGAAATACGAGACCGAGCAGAAAGCGGCGTACGTATGTGCCGGTAGGTGATTTAGCCTTGCAGGGCTAATGCTGAGAACACTATTTATTTATATAAGCTAAAAGGCTGCAACTTCAAACACATGTAGTGAGCAGAAATCCTTTTTTAATATTGTCATTTTACTGACCATAACTGTAATGGAAATACATTCTAATTAAATATTTAATTAATTTGCCATCGGCCTCATTTCCACTCCCTCCAAAAAATCATTTTTTAGGAAGGGAAACAAATAGTTTCCTCGCAGTTTGAGAGATGGCTTATAAGCCTCCGCTGAATCAGGACAAGTTTTAGGGGTCCTACACAAGCTCTCTTTCTAGGGAGCTCGTGCAGCCCCACTGTACCATAGGCACAGCCACAAACAAAACTCTGAATTTTGCTGCCGGCAAAATGATGTTGAACTTCGAAAAAAAAGGAACACATACTGTCAACTTATACTTTTAGAACTTGTAATGTATTACCCAGTAGGGCTGAGAAACCTTAGTAATAGGTAACAGGACCCCATTGCGGTGTACAAGAAGATCAGAGGCAACCTGTGCAATTTAGGCTCCATCCTGGAAGCTCCTTGGTAAGGACAGATTCCTGCATCCTCTTTAGTTTGTCTTAAAGCCAGTGACACAGGAAGCTGAATGTAACGCGTTGCTTATATACAAAGCTGCCCCCAAACCATCTGCATCTAGGCACCCCATGCAAACCTTCCTTTTTATCAAGTTACTGCATAGCAGCCAATTCCCAGCTGGTTCCTTTCGGAGGGCACGGTTAATATTTGTTCAGCCACAAGCTTAGCCAAAAATATTAGGCCCCCAAGCAAGGTTTAGAGACAGGACTCTGCATCGCTCAAGGCAAGCACATCTATTTTTAAGGCCAAGTTCACTGCTGCAATTCTTCCAATGCAATTCTTTCCACGCGCGCTTTTGGCGGACTTGCCCCAAACGCTTCCCCGGGAGGTTAGACTGCATGGTGCATTTGCGGGAGGCAGAAGTGCCAGTGCCACTCACTCTCCCAGATGCTAAGAAGTTAATTCATACCGTAAGATAGCTGTAAAGGATTTCACGCTGCGTTTGGCATCTTATGGGGATGAGATTCTGAAATTGTTTAGTTCTGAGTCAGGGAAATAAATAACGTATTTAAGGAAACCCCTCTCATTTCACTGATTCTTCTGCCTAATTGCGCATCAAACATACACCATCCTCAGCAAAGCCCAGATTAGTTTCCCCTTCGCTGGCTGTAAAAGCCTGGCCTGGACCAGGGAGGGGAAACCCTTCCAGATGTTGCACATAGGGACTGCACCAATGCGCCACTGCTGCTGACCTTCTCTGGTCTCACCGAGGTGGAGGCACACAACAGGGACAGCAGGACCCCCACCCTGCCACCTTCTCAGAAATAATCTGTGGTGCTTCACAGCATGCCAGGAGCAGCCAGAGCAGCAAGAATATCTGGGGCAGCTGAAAAAGTGAGGGCTTCAGTTCTAACTTCACAAGGCTTTTCATTTTCCTCCTCTAAAAAGCCATTTCCGTACCTATCACCATTATTTCTACCTCTCCAAGCAAAAGCAGCATAAGGCGTACACCCATACCAAGCAAACCCTCAAAGAAATAGATACAAAGCAGGTCTGAGCATTCTCAATCTCATTATTTCCTGAATCTACATTTTCTTGGAAGAGAAGGCTCTTAAAAGCCTATTTTTCCCCTGCTTTGTGCTCTTCCAGTTTCACTTATTTTACACATAGGTACCTAAGGCTGGAAGGAACGTTCCACGCCAGTGAGTTGAGCCCTGTCCCACAGAATGCAAAGTAATTTGTACAAGAGCTAGGCTGAAGATGGGCTTCAGGAGGTTTTTGCTCATAGTTGTTCTAAAGGCTGAGGCTTTTGGACTCTCCTATACGCACAGCAGCAACTTTTTCCTATTTCCAGTTTAAACATCTCACAACCCTTTTATTGTAATTTGTCTGCTCTTTTACAAGGGAAATCTTACCTTTCAAGTAAGAGCTCTTGCCTCAAACTGCTTTTCTGCAAAGTAGCATTTCACCTGCCTCACGCTTCCTCTTCAAACTTTACTTGCGTAGGATAAGCAGGACACGCTTTTTTTTTTTAACCTCTTCTCATAAGAAATACAGGTGGATGGGGGGAAGCAGGTAATCCAGCCATTTTCTACCCCCTTCCAGCTTGACCGCTCTTTCCTGAACATGGCGGTCAGGGTGACACAGAGCAATCCTGGGGGAAAGCTCAAGCAGAACCTCACATAGTAATACTAGGCTTTCCCTCCTCACTGAAGTGCCCGAGCTGGCACGCTGGGTGGATCACGCTTCTGCGCCCATAATCAGATTAGTCAGCTCAGGTGGTTACAGGTCATCACCCCAGGGGTACTTCTTTATAGGTGTTTCTCCCCGTCACTGTTTGCCTAACTAGGAACAGCTGTTTCTTGCTCAGCTCATAGGAGGCATCTGGGGGCGATCAGCAGGATACAGGCACCAGAGAGCACACAGCACCAGGCAAGTCCCAGCATCTTACCTTTACAGTTATATTCATCCTGGCACTGAAACACAAAGCCCAAGTCAACATAAAGGGTTAACTGCTGCTCTAAGATATTAAATCATGCTACAGATTAAACTCTTTCCTCAGTTTCTCTGTCAGGTTATTTCCACTGACGCAAGAGCTGTTATGCCAATTCCTTCTGCAGAAAGAAACACGTTTTTGGCACAGATAAATCACAGGGAACCAGGAAAACATTGGTACCTTCAGAGCAGCTTTGTTTTCCTAGACACAAAAGTTCTTCCTACTGTTTGCAGTATGCAAATACCATGAGAAACCCATGAGTCACTGAGCTTCCCAGGGGCTCCACCTTCAGCAGATAGAGGCTTCCACTTACCCAGCTTCCAATCCACAACAAACAAGTAACCAACCCAGCAAACAGCTGCGAGACACCCAGACTCTAGCACGGGCTAGGCATGTCCATCCTTTCCAGGATAAGGAGCGAGACAGAGAAAGGACTCACCTCCTCACAGAGCTCCCAGGAGACTTCAGCCTCCGTTAGGCTTGTGGGCAAATCTGTGGCAATACCCCCAAGTGCTGGTTCAAATTCAGACCTTCAAAGAAAGGGCTAAGAAGGAATAGCCCCTGAAATGCTCCTGCTATCCATCAAATCTTCTCCAAAAGATAGGCATGAAGTCCTACCACCCCTCTATGAACCCAGAGCTTTTTCCTTCTTCTGGACGCCTTCTAAGCCCTTGCCTTTCCCAGGTGCGGAGGCTCAGGTCTAGTTAAAGTATCACAGGTCGTTAACTCTGTACTGCCCAGCCAGGCTTTGCAACCCACATACCCCAAATGCCTTCTCTCTCTGGCTATGTTTTCAGTCTCCTGAGGGCATTAACAAGCTTAGATAAAGTAGCCAGCTTTCACAGCTTCTTTAAAAAATCAAAATAGCAAAGTCCAAACTAGACCATTGAAATTATTACCATGATTAGCCTCAAAGGCCCCAAGATACCTATGTGGTCTGGGTGAGTGGAAAATGAGCAAAAGTGATAAATAACACCACAAAATGAGAATGGATTGCTGAACCAATCCTGAACCTGGCAGGACCTTGCAAAGCACTTAATGCTGGTATTTTGGTCTGGGTGGGAGTGTGACAGAATGGCGTAAGGATCAGCTGGGCAAAACGCTATTTGTTAATAAACTTTTCTGCCTTGTAACACGTGTTTTTAGGTGATTGCTGGCTACTAGCTGCCATTGCATCTCTCACTTTGAATCCAGATGTTCTGTACCGTGTTGTTCCCAAGGATCAGAATTTCCAGGTGGACTATGCTGGGATCTTTCATTTCCAGGTACCTATATGATCAATGTATCAAGAATAAAAGAGGAAAATGCTAGTATTTTGCTAAAAGCTGCTTTTTTATGTTTGGCACAGGCTAAATATTCAAGAATTACAGTGTGTAAGTGAAATTGGTGGGGGGTAAGGGGGGAAAAAAAGAGGAACAGAATAAAATAATATTGAATGACACCTGCTCACCGGGTAGGCTCTGCTGTCTTACAGCTGACGGGGCTCTGGTGAGTTACACAGGTTTTGTAACTGAGCCAAACCATTATGCCACATGAGTCAAGACCAGCTCTGTCGCTGCTGACTGTCAAGAGTGAATTCAGGCTGATGTGGTTCTTCCTCCTTCCCTTCCCTTCCCTTCCTTCACCTCCCCACCACTTTGTCGAGACTTCCTTGCCTGCAGGCCTGGCGTGTTGGGAGTGAGCCAGCCTGCTTTGACTAGAAATTAGGCTCAGGTGTGAGCAGTGTGGATCCACCCTGCAAAGCTCAAGGAGGTGTTTCGGTGAGGAGAGATATAGAGCACATACTTATCCCTTCCACCAGCTCATCTCAGCAAAGGTGTTATTATGTAAATGATCTTCTTTCCCTTCCTTTCAGGACTGCATCAAATTCAGGCAAAAAAACAGCATTAGCAGTGTTTCACATGTTTCCCAGTATTTTCAGAAGGGATTAGCACTATTGAGTGCTTCCCCTTTGGGTGACCTCTCCTTGCAGCATTTTTACGGGATCATTGGGGTTTTTTTTCCCATGGATTGGGCCTTAAAAGAGTAGACAAGAAAAGACTTCAGAGTATCCTGTCTCCGCACTGGCTTTCCGGAGTCTCCATCAAGTAAGCTCTGCATGGCGCACCAACAGTGTTCCAGATGTTATGTGCAAGATGTTGCTGTTAATATTACCTATCAGCAAAACTTTAATACAGCATTAAGGAGCCTGAGCAGTGCTTCATAGGGATGGGAAGAGTTTGCCTCTGTTACAAGCAAGAGGAGTCCAACATGGGAATGAAACCTTACAGTGACTTACCCAGGGAGAACTGGTGACAGGTGAAGGGGTAGGAAGATGGCACTACAGAGCCATTACGTGTACACCAGCCCTCATCATCTTTTCCTTTCTTCTTTTCATCAGTTCTGGCAGTACGGGGAGTGGGTGGACGTCGTGGTGGACGACAGGCTGCCCACCAAGAACGGGAAGCTGGTCTTCGTGCACTCGGAGGAAGGCAATGAGTTCTGGAGCGCGCTGCTGGAGAAGGCCTACGCCAAGTACGGTGGCTAAGCAGGAGGCAACGCTCCTGAGTGTGCAGAAGTTGACAGCCTGGGTGGTTGTGGTGTTCACAATGCCCTTCACTCAAGTTCAGTTCCACCCATTATTTAGAGTTTCCTCTAGGTCCATAAAGGGTATTGCCAACCGTCTGTTTCAAGGGGCTTTACTTCTGGTGCCCCAGGTCACACTGATGATCAGACAGCCTGAGGGATACCAAATTATGAACCCTTCTTTCTGCAGTGCCAGTGCTTACAAGTGGAGATGGCCCCTTATGCAGCTCTTGTCATCTCCCTCACAGGTTGAATGGCTCTTATGAAGCTCTCACAGGAGGGTCCACTATGGAGGGCTTTGAGGATTTTACTGGAGGCATCTCTGAGTCCTATGAGCTGCGGAGGGCTCCTTCAAACTTGTACCAAATCATCCAGAAGGCTCTGAGAGCTGGGTCGTTGCTTGGTTGTTCCATTGATGTAAGAGACTGCTGCTGCTTTACTCTCCTCTCCTGTTCTCAGGGCTCTGGTCCATACTGTAACAAAAGCTCAAACCAATGTTCAACATAGGTAGGAAGGTCTGAATTAAAAGCATACTACAATTAATGGGAGACTTTTATTGATTTCAGTTATAAAAAACTCTGGATGAGGTTCTAAATACCCAACTCTCATCCTGCCTTCCGTTTTACAAGCCAGCCTGTGATAATGCTTTGAGCCATGAACTGGGGACTACTCTTCCTGAACTCCATTTTCATTCTCTGAGTATCTTTTCTCATTCAAATTCTGCATAATTTCAGTTCTAGACACACAACTGCCAAACTCTTTGAGATACTTTGTTGTAGCCTGCAGTCTAATTCTAGCTTTTGTTTTCAATCCTAAAGATTATTGACACCTGTAATACAAGTTCTCTCAAGTTACAGATGATGTTTGTACATGTTTTGGAAACTCCACACCTTTCACATCCTGTTTCATTATCTTGTTTGAAATCCTGGTTCATGGCATATAGGATTACCAGAGTCGAAATCTTGATATGCTGGCTCTCAACCGAGGCAGGCTAGAGCTTTGTTGACATGAACACATCTTTGCAGGTGACTGGATCTGTTACCTGAGCTAGGAATTGGATTTAGATTTCGATTTCTTTGTACGTTCTTAAGTCTCTGTTGTGCTAGGACTACGTATTTAGGGGCATGAAACTGTGGAGATGAACTTTTGCTGTGGATCTCACCTGTGTTTAATACACTTTGCATCAGGAATGTTGATATTCATTGTGCATACCACTTTGGATATCTTCCCCCGTATTAATTTGCTCACAAAAGCTGTGTTCCTACACAATATATAGTCCTAAATGTGTATACTTTTATTGCCCCAGATAACTTCTAGAGCTGAAATAGAAGCAATCACAAGCCTGAAGCTGGTAAAGGGACATGCCTACTCTGTCACTGGAGCAGAAGAGGTAAGCCAGCCTCTCCAGGGCCATCATACAAAACAGCTTGGGGTTGCAATACTGCAGTGCCTTCAACTTTCTGATGTCTTTCTGTGACTGACCAAATGAAAATGTTGCTAACGTGCACCCTCTGACAGAAAGAGAAAGTACCTGTGGTACTTAGCCAGGTTGGAAGCTCCATACTGGTAGTTTATATAGAGTATACTGTGCAGTCCACAACTCGTGTTGTACCAACAGACTGGAATACAAAATGGGCCAAGCTGTTACTGAAATGGAGGGTACGGAAAGGAGAAACATGAGAAGAGGCAGCCGTTTCTCCACGTGTTTGTACTGCATGAGGTGGGAGCAGTGTACTTTGCCAGTCAGCGCTAATCGGAAAAGAGTAAACGCCTCTTTTATGAACTCCTTCATCAGTCCCACCTTCACAGTGAGCCCTGGATCTCCTGCTCTGAAACTGGAACCTTTACAGAGGTGTCCATGCCAAGTAACCTCTTCCGAACCTTGTTGCGTTGTGCGGTATCTCCTGCTTTTGAGGATGTAGATATGCTGCTGCTTTGCGGCTGATGTTTTTCCTTGCAGGTTGCTGTCTTTATATGAAATGGTGAGTGCTGCGGCTAATGGCTCACTTGGTGGCGCAGGATAATGTAAAATAAGGGTGGAACGCATCTAGGTGTCTTTTAACTATTGCAAACTGTTATGGACTGTGTCTCTCAAGTACAAATCGTGTTCTGTCTTGTCTGAAAAGCAATTGCCCCATGATGATTGGAATAATGGAAGTGATTAGGCTCTGTTTGTTGTGGATCTTTTAGGTATATTACCGAGGACGGCCAGAGAAACTCGTGAGGCTTAGAAATCCCTGGGGTGAAGTGGAATGGACTGGAGCTTGGAGTGATAAGTAGGTTTTTATACGCCCCTGCCTCTCTCTCTTCAGTGTGTTCTGGTATCTTTTAAAAATTAAATTGGGACTATGCAGTTAATCCAATCACAAAGCACATTTAGGAGAGATACTAAATCAGTTGGGATAAAACACTATTAATTTATTAGCAAGGTTAGATATTGATCCACTCTGCCCAGCGGACATTCTTCCCTGCCTCAGGCAGAGCTTTCTAATAAGAAAGAACAGCCCATGTTTTAATTGTGAGCAGCCCAATGCAAGCCATATCCAGGTCATTTTGCAAGATGACTTTTCTCAGATTGATCCGACTGATGGTGCCAGGGCCTTTGTAGGATATGCAAACCAATCCTATTCCTCGGAAATACAGCAAGGGTAAACCTCTGTTGTGCCTCTGCCTCAGCTCTAAGGTTGCTGGGCTCTAAATGAGACCACTATTTGGTTTCTACTGCAGCATCTGAAAAAATGGGGATGTTGACTAAGCTAAGGACCTAGAAGTTTGAAAATCTATCAGAAACTGTCTGGGCTTCAACTGCCTCGGTATCTCATGAGAATGGCAGTGACTGCACGCCTTTTATTTTTATATTCAGAGTGGCATAGATTTTATTTTCATTTGGGCCACAATATATTTTTTCATGCAATCCTCTGAGATTTCAGTTTCCTGTCCTGACTGGCTGCAGCACCAGTGCTGATGTTGTGTAATACTTAAGGACAGACAATAGAGATAAACATTAGAATTATTCTTACCTGTATCAGAGCTGCTTTGCTCAGCCCCAAGATAAGGTGCCTCAGGCCCGCAGACGTGCCATATCCTGTTTTGCCATGGGACAACCCTGCGGAGGCAGGTGCAGAACTGCACCATCACGTGGGAGCAGATCCGAGCAGAATCCAGCTTGCTGCACCGCAACACCAGAATGGGAAAAGAGCAATGCTGTTTTCTGCAGTACATTTTCTAATCCCATCTCTTTGAATTTCTTGTTCTTTGGTGACCCCAACAGCAGAGCTTGTATCGTTTCCCTAGGGAGAATATCAGGCATCCCAACAGATCTTACAATGCAGAAGCTCTGCCTGACTTTCAGGCTGCGTGTTACCTAATCCATCCAGTCTGCAATATATGTACATCCCAGCACCTGGCAGCGGTGACTCAGTTTAAGACTTATTTGCTGCAAATACAGTCGCAGTCTGATTCCAGCCCTGTATAGTCAGGTTGCAGTGTGTACTGCCATTGAGAGGGGCAGAAGGTCTAGTTGTTGAAGAAATGCATGCTCCTTTATCAGCTGTAACCGAAGACAGAGCCTAACTCTCTGATCTCGTTGTAGAATGAAATACAACGACTGAACAGCTTGCTTTTGTGCTTTGTCTGCAGTGCTCCTGAGTGGAATTATGTTCATCCCAAACAAAGACAGGCTCTGGATAAGCAAGTAGATGATGGAGAGTTTTGGTGAGAATCGTCCAGCTAGCTTAATCTTTTGTTCATTTTATGTGCACATATGCTTTTTAAGTAGTCCTTTCAGTGGTATGGAGAGAAACTGCCAGCGCCAAGGGGGTTAATAACAACATACGTGTGTTGTTAGCCTCTTGTTTGTCTCCCTTCCCATTCAAACATTACCTTTTATTAGAGCTTGCATAACTCAGTGCTTATCCAAAATATAGAGACCAGATGGTAATAAAATCAATGAGGTGGTAAGAATGAACCTCAGCTGCTCTATATTTTGAGGTTTGTTTTTTTGCCTAAATGCCGCACACTAATGAAAAAGTTTAGATTACTAGCTTGGGAAGAGTCTGTTTACCCAGACCTAATGGAAAGCCCATCCCCGTTAGCTGATTATATGGATCAGTACTGAATGCATGTCACTCTGTCCTAGACTGGAAAGATAAATGCGCACCATCTCTCAGTGCAATCAGCTACACGGGCCATAAGGCACTGAGAAATGAGAACAGACCTCTGCTCGCGGCATGAAGTGATCAAGGCCTGTCACTCATGCAAACCTACTAGGGATGTTAAAAACAAACATTAACGATAGAATTAAGGCAAAACATATAGTGGAGACTTTTTCTACAGAGTGACTCTTTCATACGGGCCAACTCTTACTCACATTAAATGGCATCTCCTTGCACATTTTGTTCCACCAATTTTAGTGAATTTACTTATGAAGTATGATCCATGAGGGATTGTCCATGGCTGGAGATGGCAGAAAACGGTATGACTGAGCCCATAATGTGTAACAGCTGTTGAGAACAACTGTGTCCAGGAGATACAGCTCATTCAGGGAGTGGGTAATTTTGTTTCCCAAAAGCCGGCTCCAAGTTTCAGAGTTCAATTAAATGGGGCTTTGGGCAGCTCTGTCGTACTGATGTTTGCTACCCTGTTGGGGGAAACATCCATTCGCAGTCACCTGGACTGTTGCAGGCTGATGGACTAACCCTGATCTTTTTGTGCACCAGGATGGCATTTTCGGATTTTCAAAGGCAGTTCACCCGCCTTGAGATCTGCAACTTGACTCCTGACACGCTGACGAGCAACAAGGTCAATAAATGGGACCTGACCCTGTTTAATGGACAGTGGAGACGGGGCTCGACTGCTGGGGGCTGCCAGAACTACCAAGGTGGAGACCCAGCCAAGAAATACCAAAAAAACAATCAAAATAAATGCTTGTGAACCAGTGGGAGCTTTGGTGGGAAGGGCTTGGAGGTGCAGCTCTTTCTGCTGGGTTTAGCTAGTAAGCAAAAGCTCAGCAGCCTAACCCAAGATCTAATTCACACTGATTTCTTCGTTGGGGATTACCAGCCCACTAAGCAGTTAATTCATGGCTGTATTCCTTTTTTTTCTCTGTCTGCTTTTCCTGCTTACACGGCTTTTGCAACTGACTGGAGTAATCCTCCGAAGGGTTGCGTAGGCCAGGAAAGTGTCACAGTTCAGTGGCAGTGTTGTTTCCCATTCATTTTCAGGTCAGACCTCTGGAGAGGCTGTCTGGCTTTTGGTCCTCTTGCGACAATAACGGCCTCAGCCAAGGATGTTTCCTGAGGATAAATGACTGGCTGGAATTAACAATATCAGCTCCTCCCTGTTGGTCATTACTCCCCAGGAAATACCTTGGTGCTTTGATTTGCCTTGGCTCCAGTTGATATTCAGCATAGTTGTGAAAACATAAAACCGTGCAACGTAATGGAAAGGGTTGGAAAAACTCCAGGCAAAAGTCCTTCCAAAGAGATATTATGTGTAATTCTAGTGACAGCCATCTTGGCTGCAATGACAACAAAATTTCCTTCTTTTTGTCTTGCCTTGGGAATTTTTAGCGACATACTGGACCAATCCCCAGTTTAAAATCCGGTTGGACGAACCAGATGATGACCATGAAGGGAGTTTGAATGAACCGTGCTGTACTATACTGGTGGGCTTGATGCAGAAGAACCGCAGGAGACAGAAGAAAATGGGGGAAGCTCTGCTTAGTATTGGTTATTCGCTCTATCAGGTGAAGTTTGTTCCTGATTAAAGGCTTTACTCCCTCTTCTGTTACCCTGGAAAAAAATTAGCAATATGCTACATCTTGACATTCAGCACTACACTTCAATAAGAATTGGATTTTGCAAGATGATTCAAATCCTTTTCTCATTTCTTCCTGACCCGCATAATATGGGAAGATTCAGATAAATTTAGGCTCAGTTCTTGTCCCTCTTTAACAGGAGAGCAACGTAAAACTAGAGGCAATAATTTAGCAACAGTCTCATTGAGAGACTTCTCTTTCAAATTCTGAATGGGGGCAGGCTCAGGGTGCCTGGCAATTCCAGATAAGTGTTTCTGATTACAGCCTATCGTTAGTGCTCAGTAGTCACTTTCTTTTTTTCTTTTATTATTTTTCCCTTGCATTTGAAAATTGTTTTGATTCATTGTCTACCGTGTTATTGTTCTGGTTCAGTAGTTTTGGGTTTGTCTTTTTTCTTTTTTTTTTTTTTTTTTCCTGATTCTCACAGTATTGCTTCTGTCTCTAAAAATATAATGTAGGGAAAAATCTGCAGCGTCACCTCTAATTTCTGTGACGTGAGGGGAGAGAAGTAAATGTAGGAATTTCCAACCAGTATTCATCATTCCCAATATGATATCTGGAGAAAAGCAATTAGATGTTGCATAGATTCCACTGGATGAAGATCATTAACCAGCACAGGTGGGAGCAGATTGGAATGGCTGACTTTTGCCAATATATCTTGTGCAGGATGGTTCAAAACTAGGCAAGGTTTTCGCTAGTGCCTCAGTGTCTGCATACACAAATGGTTCTCACCGAGTACATTTCTGATTTGCCATCTGCGTGGTGCCAAGGACCCTGGCCTATTGGCATCCTAGAATTTGCACATTAAGGATATTTTTCTGCTCATACATCTGGGTAAAAACTTGAAGACATTAGCAGGCCCTTCTGCTTTACATCTATTTAATCCCATCTGTCTGCTCCATGATGTTTTCCATAGTAGGGTAGACTTGGTGACTCTTAAGAAGATGAAGTCTTTCTTTTGAAAGAAATGGCTGCTAAGTCACCTCAGGTGGACATTCAGCTATGATCCAAGTTCCTTGGGTCACACTCCCACTGTTGTGGATTTACATCACTGCAGCTGATGCTGTGACTAAGGAGGTCCGGTTAGGACAGCATGGATGGTAACCCAAAGGAGATCTCTGTGCAGGAGAAGGTGAAAAGGTGTATGCTCAGGTCTACCTGCCCTGCAGAGCTTTTGTAAGTCATGTGGCTCAAACTACCTACTGACAATAACTGTAAGTGTGCCCATCGCCAAGCTCCTGGCCGCCTAGTATGCTGGTTGTAAGGAACAAGACCTGAGGTCTCAAGGGGCCATCTCAGGCCCCAGAATCGTCGTGTGGGTGATATTTTCAAAAGCTCTTTTGGGACTTGGGAGGACACTCTCTTTGGCTCTCACAGAAATCTGTGCTCTCAAGACAACTAATTGCTCTTGGAAAAGCTACCTTCTTTTTGGAAGTACAAATTAATACAGCAATTGAGTTAATTTAGGAAGGACCAATCTTGAAATTTGTTAATTGTTATAATTATGGTTACTTGTTATAATTGATGGTAGCCTTATATTTTCATCATATACCAGTAACTGTGGACTAGTGGATTTTAGGTCTGCTGTAATAAATTTTCAGTGCATTTTTTGTTAGCAAAGTGGGGCTAGGCTGTTGACTTTCCTCGCTGAACCTTTCGAGGCTTACCCGAATATTTCCAACCAGTAGTATAATTCACAGCACCATATCAGGAGAAAGGCAGTTAAAGGTTGTATAGATTCCTCTGCATGATCCTGTTTTTCCTGTGGAATAGCTTTAGCACCAGTTGAGAACTTCCTGCATAACTTCGTGCATAACCGATACTACAATAAGTGGTTGTAAATGGAATTTTAAAAAAAAATGTGTCTGGAGGAGGCTTTGTTTGATTTATTTTTTTTTAATGATAGAAGTGGGTATGTATCAGCCCTTTAACATCAGCTCTTTCTCTTCCTTTCAGATTCCTCAGGAGGTATGTAATCTCTGCTGAAGACTTCTAGCTTCCAGATGGGCACCTCCTGTTGATCTGGAGAATTTAGCTACCAGGAAGACTTCTTCCTTACTAATGACAGCTCTTCTGGAGAGCTTTGTTCTTGGATCACTGGACCCATTTCTCAAGTTCTGAATAACCATTTCCAAGGGACTGTGGCACGAGGCCTTATTACAGATGTCTGAGTCCCAACCTTGGCTTCATTTACACTTGTTGAAATTTGGTTTCCACTAAGTTTGCATAACGTAGGTCAGATTTGTCTGTTTAGTAGAGGTGAAGGCAGAGCAGGGTCTCTGTACTCTAAAATCGAGAAAATGTAGCTAATGTTGTTCCAAAGAAATGCCAAACTCTGTGGATCCATTCCTTCTACAGTTCTGAGCTGGGGCTCCTGGTAATGAACAAACCCCGTTGAACCTTCCCTAACCTCCCACATGTCGATACTGAGGAAAGGGGCTTTTCATTCCTGAAGGAAGAGACCCCAGGGGTGTCTGGCAGTAGGAATAGCCTATACTCATTACCGAGGTCCAGCAGCCTGCGCTGCCAATTTTTCCTTGGCTTTTCAGCATTTTTCTTCTCTCTCGGTAAATGAATGTGTGGTCATGTAGCAATTAACTGTGTTCTTTTAACAGCCTTGCAGATGCAAAGGGAAAATGAACTTTATATATTGAAAAAGATATGGATCTAGCTTCTTAATCTTTGCAGTCCCACTTAGTTTAAGATTGAGTGGGGAGAAAGGATGGTGTTGTCGAATAAAGACCAAATCCAATCTTATCTTCAGAACAAAAGAGGAAAAAAGCCCATATTTTTCTACAGTTTACAACAGAAAAGCAGAATGATTATAAAATATTTGATAACATCTTTGTATGCTCTGATCTTAGACAGCCAGAAATCTTATCCGTATGCAATGCCAACCACACAGCACTTTTTGTGGATCATTGAATCACACTTTTTGAAAGACATCACTGTGGAGCAAAAGTCACGAGTAGAAGGTTTAAAGCAGAGGCATTATTCTTACATTACTGTTTCTTGTTACGTTGGTGTTTTGTTTTGTGAGCTATGCAACGTTCCACTTGTACAATAGTATATTGGCATTAAGGAAAAGTTCAGTACTGTTTTCCACATAATCCAAAGGAATACCCTTAGTATTACTAATAGAAGTTGGGTAAATCATCTAATCTGGCCCCAAAGTCTCAGCCTTGTGACTGCTACTGTGTTCTCTTTAATATTATTTTCTCTCTAAGTAAATCAAAGACTACAAGCCCTATGCAATTAGGAGATCCATCCCATCCCATACATTGCTCAAAAACGTTCTGAAATTTAAATTTGCTCACGAGCAGCCTGTGAAAGCAAAAAATTCTCACTACGTGGATGACTTAAGTACAGCAGGTGCTAGTTTGACCAGATATGAGCATGCATTATGAACTTTTTATTTATTTTATATCACAGACCGTAAAGAGGCATGTGAAAAGATAACCCTTCTAAAGGAAGATACTTTCCCCTTCTAATTATCTGCTTGACTGTTTCTCATGACAGAACCCTGGTGGTTATCTCTTACGCCATCATTTGCAGATTTATTATTTTATAAGAAAAAACTTGAGATGGCTTTAAAGCACTGAAATTGAAATAGGGTGGCTTGCTTACCAGTGAATTGTCAAGTGGTTCTAACAAAAACACGTTTCCCACAGCTGGAAAATAACACAGATATTCATGCGAACCGTGCTTTCTTCGCAAGGAACCAACCAGCAGCCCGGTCTGATCCTTATGTCAACCTGCGTGAAGTCTCCAGCCGCATGAAGCTGCCCCGGGGAGAGTACCTCATTGTGCCGTCCACTTTTGAGCCTTACAAAAATGGAGAGTTCTGCCTGCGAGTTTTTTCTGAGAAACAGGCTAAAACTCAGTGCGTATCTTCTCTGTAAAGCCTTCTCTTCTGCTCATGAGGCACGTAAAGGAAAAGGTCAGGTGTTTCACCCATATCCCGTGCTCTATCTTTTCCCTTAACCGACAAAATAGGCCCATTTCTAGGATCTATTTTCTTACATAGTCTACCATATGTGACACACACGCATCCATGGTAGAGAGTCATGGCTCTTCAGATGGCCTCCAGCAAGTACTCAAGCGGTGACTAGATCCCTCAGGTCTGTGAAGTAGAAGTTCCCACAATTAAAGAGTGGAGGATTTGGGAGTATGATGACGAGGAGGTGGTTTTAAGAAGGGTTGTATCATTGAATGAAAAAACCAGGAGTCTGGATACAAGAAAAGAATAACAAGGCTGGATTTCCCAAGGAAATCTTCAAAGAGGTGGGACAGAGAGAGGTGTAGGAAGCGGGAAACCTGGGGGCTCATTCTATGCATTTGGTAACACCTTATATTAAAACTGCTTGTTTTGCTAATTATTTTAAGGGCAAATGATAGACTTGTCATTTCTTGTTGTTTTGGATTTTTTTTTCTGTTGTTCCTTAGGATGATTGGTGATGTGGTGGCTGCAAAACCATATGAGGTAAATGTCTTAACTGGGCAGATTTTTTTGTGTGCGTGGTTTTTTTTGGTTTTTTTTTTTTAACAGACTTTCCTTTCATAATTTGGGGGCAAAACAGGGGTGAGATTTTTATTTTTCCCCTGAGTTGAGATCACAGTATGCGTTTGTGCTCAGGAAAAATATTTTTTGCTCATGAGGATTCTTTACATATCTCCGTGGCTTAGTTTCATGTGCATTTTTGTGTACCTGGGCCCATGTGGAACAGAAACTGTACCCTTGAAGACTGGGCTTTAAATTGTCCTTCCATCTAGTACAGGTAGGAGGAGGCAGGGAGGGCACCGAATGATCCTTTTCATAGAAACAGTCTTCCTGAAGCCCAAGAGAAATTGCAAAAGCAGACTTCCAAGAAGCTGCTGAATTGCTATGGCCAGGTGCAGCAAGTTGCATTTTCACTGCAACTGTTTTATAAAACTATTTTGGTAGTGGAAGAAAACTTTTTCATCGGTCTTAGAAAGTATTTACTCCCAAATGAAGCCAGCCCCTGGCTCGTCGTGATTTAAGTAGTGCCTCTGGTTTGACATTGCTGCAGAGCAAGCGCTCATTTTCCATTGCTGTAAACAGTCCCCTGTAAAGCTGCTTTACGCTATCCACAGCTCGCGTTCTAGAACCACCTTGTAAACCACACTCTCGGTCATCTTTTTCCTCTAGCCTCATGTCGATAACAAAGATATAGATGATGAGTTCAAGACTCTGTTTCAAAAGCTCTCTGGAGAGGTAAGTGGATTAAGGTGAAAGAAAAGATTGGGACCTCTCTGTTATGATTATGCAAATATTTGACTTGCCAGTTCCTTTTACTGTCTGGTCTTCAAAAAACCAAGCAGTTCTTCCCTTTTATTAACTCACCGTTTCAGTTCAATTTGTTTTACAATAGAGCCGTTTTGCTACATTGTTCCTCTTATTGGTGCAAAATGTGATTTGTTCCCTCGGTAATGCAGGGCATGGAATAACTTTGAAAATAGGGGTGATGGGAGTGAGGACTGTGAAAATATTATCCCACGGTGAAATAAATTACCTGTGGAGTTAGCGTATAATTCTGACAATTGCCTAGTTGGCCAATTCCTTCCTCTTTGTTTAGGAGCCTCGGGCATTGGAAAAACTGTTGGCTGAGCTTTCTCTCTATTTATTGTATTTGACAAACCTCAGTATCGACAAAGCCCTGCTGTGCTAGCCTGTGGCTGTCGAGTCAGATTTTCTCTTAATGAACAGGTGGCCACTGGCACCGAAGAGGAAAAACATCTTGCTAGTTAGAAAGACCTTTTTGAGTTTTGAGAGGGCAATTTTAGTATTGTTTGGTTGTAGTTTCCATAAGCCCAGAAAATCTCAAGTGCTCTCCTGAACCTCTCTAGCTGAGAAAGACGGTAATCACCCGATTCGGTCAAACCCGTTAAAAAGTTAACATTTACTGGGTCATGCCACCACGGCACGTAACAAACCACTTATTTCCCATTTGAAAGGCTGGGAAATACTCAGGGTTCCTGAGGATCTCCTCCACGTGATGTCTGATGGTAAATGTAAAGTGTTAGAAAAAAACCAAAGGTTTGCATGCCTTAGATATGGAAGGAAAATACTCTCTGAATGTCTAACAGCAAATGAATATAGTTTGTTTCAAATAATTTTTTGTGTTAACGTACAAAATATTTTTTCTGTCCAGGACTGCGAAGTGACTGCAATTGAACTTCAAACTATCCTAAACAGGGTTTTGGCGAAGAGTAAGTAATGTTGTGTAGTTCCCATTGAATGGAGCTGAAAGGCACGTGATGAAATGGTGAGACATCAAGTTGCTCTTTGGTCAGCGTGAGCATCTGTGCCATCAGCACACAGAAGGGATCTGTGCTAGCAAAAATCCAGCTCTATCAGCTAATGGCAATGAAAAAACCAGTTTTTGTCCACCCCCCAGCTGGGTTCCTCCTGGTTTGTTGAACCTTTAATATGTGGGGGAAAGATACTACCTGGTGCTCCCCTTTCAAGTGCTGCCAGCCGGTGTCCCTCAGAGGCGCTATATTCCCTGTACCTTCTTGTGGGGAGCACCATGGGAAGATATTATTATGCTGCTGAATAACTTCTATGGACAGATAGAAGCTTACCACCCCCAAAACAAATAGCATCCCCTGCCCCTGTGCCAAAAAAAGCCATGTTAATCAGCTGAAGGGAAACAGTGGAAGAAATGACAGAGCATTTACTTTGCTAACGAGATTTTAAGGTGGCTGACATCTTCAAGGTTTCTGCAGAAAAATATTTGTCTAAAAGTATTTCTGACTTGGATTTTCACTTCCTTTTTGTACAGGAAAGGATATTAAAAGTGACGGATTCAACATTAACACTTGCAGGGAGATGATCAGCCTTTTAGATGTATCCTTTGAACGTCATTTCATCACCTTTAAAAGTTTCTGGATCTGTTTTGCAAAACTTCCTGGCAAGATAAGGCTAAGTTTACACTTCCATTGTCCAAGCGCTTGGCTGAAGGCATAAAATTCAGCCAAGCAGCTCTATCAGCTCAGGATGGCGGAAACCTGAACCATTTAATCATCAGCTGCTTCTCTCACCTGCTCTGCATCTCTCATCGCTTAAACTTTTTCCTAAAAAAGAGCAGGGAGGAGAAGCAGGGAGCTTCTGCCTGGCTGCACCTGTGCAGTTTCGGATGCATACACAGCATGCTCGGCGGGAGGCAGGTTTTCAGCCCAGCCTCAACTTCCATCTCTAAGTCAGGTGCTGTTTATAGAGCACAGAGCCCAAAGCAGCAGAGGGAGGCTGGGGAGCCTGTTCAGAGGAGGAAGGCTTCGAGTAAGTGCTGTGTCTCCCTCCTTTCTGCACAGCTTGTAGGACACATGGGTGCTAATAAGCTCTGTGTAGCCAAGGGAAAAGGAGGTATCAGCACATCTGCCCAGTACTCCTTTGACATGCTGGGAAGGTAGCCAGTGTACTCGGATGGCCATGCTGCCAGGATCATGCTAATGTTGGTCTCATGACGTGGTCATGCTGAGGTCAGCAGGGATTATCTGTGGATCTTGTGGATCACCGGCTGTTGGGAGAAGTGGTGCCTTTGCCCGACACTCCACAGCCTCCCAACACAGGGCAACTCAATAAATACAGCACCACAGGGGCCAACTCATTGCTTCTGCATGATTTTCCATAGGAAGGGATGTTCAAGGCCCTGAAGGACACGGGGAAAGACTGCGTAGCCTACTATTGACTCTCTCTGTTCACTTCCAGCTCCTGTCTCTGCTTTCTAACACTCGTCTGCTGTGAGGCCAGTCCTTTGTCTCCCTAAGGGCTTTAATCTACTGGTAATTGTACAAAATGCGAGTGGATCTGATTGTGCTTATATATTTAGCAATCCCATATATCATTCCCTGAGAGCGCAGATAGCCTGGAAATTCTTGGCATGCCTTTAGCTAGGCAAATGTAAAGCTGTGGGCCCGTCTGTGTGAGATGGAGACGTATTACAAATGAGGATGAATATGGCATTAAGATACCACTGTGATGTGTGATTTATTTTCATCAGAATTGGTTGCTCTCCAGTTTTACTAAGCATAGAGGAATCCTGGTTTTTGAACCATGCCTTAACATCCCCAGACCAATGGGACTGGCACCTTGGGACTTGTAGAATTCAAGACACTTTGGATGAAGATTCAAAAGTACTTGGTAACGTAATATTTCTGACTGTCTCCTCTTCCCCCTCAGCTCTGAAGTACAGATCCTGAACCGAGATAGGGTTAAGCCACTGCAGGCGGATATACTTGGAAGCCTTCTTTCTCAAGGCTGAAGTTTGTTCCAGGGCTCAGAAACACCTCTAATTTAAAAGGACACAAGCAGATCCTCTTTCACCTTGGACCCACCACTCTCCATAATTTGCAATACCTTATGGAAAGGCAGATTAACCCTCTTTCATTGCTGGCAAAGACAGCTCTCTGCTGCCTGCTGTATTAAAGCTCTTATGAATATGCCTCTGCTGTTGTGGTATGTTACATTGCCAGCTGAGCACCATCAAACACAAGAAACACATATTTTTGGGACCTATAAGAACCTGGCTTTGCATTTTTTAAATCCTGTAGAAGCGCTGAATTATTTTTCTGACAGAGGATTTAATATCCCAAGAAGCGCACCAGGAATCAAGCAGTCTAAAGGAAGGTCAAATTTGGACCTGTTTTGTTTGACAATATCCCTTTGGGGCAAGTCTGCTGCTACCATGCGTGATGCTGGTCAGCACGGAGCATCTGTCCTGGAGGTTCATGAGATGTTCAGCTGCCCTTCAGCCGGAGGCACCGGCTCTCTCCTGAGGCTGGTGTTGGCAGAGCAAGCCCTGAGAGCCAATTCTAGTCTGAGCTGTAGGTCTGCGTGGCTTCTAATTCTGGATAATAAACCTGCTGGCAGTAGGAAGCATCTGTCATCTCGTCTGAAATATTAAGCAAAATGGTCTTTGTCTGTTGCAGTGTTTGCCAAATGAAAGGATATTTTCCTCAATGGCCTGTCTGCCACCACGTAACATGAAGGCGGGCAGGCTGCCAGCCCATGGGAACGTGTTTCCTAGTCTGTCTTGCATGCCAGTGGCTACTTGAAACATTTCCCTTGCTCATGAACATTGCAAAGAGTAGGAGCTTTGGGCTGGTAGGGGCAGCCCCTGTCCCAGCCGTCAGAAAGCCGAGGCTGTGTCTGCAGAGCAGAGTGATGGTGTGGACGCGGCAGGGGTAGGCACCGATATCCTGGCTTTAATCTAGCTACAGGAGCAGGGAGGATGGCAGGACATGGGCTGCAAACCAAGGTGAAACCCTAGAGGGTGCCTGGTTATTTCATTCTGGCTGCTACCTCCTGGCGAGCCTCGCGTTACCGTATCTTCACTACTGTTGTTATCCAGCCATGAAAGCCAAAGCCCACCCGTGCTTGCACCATCACGCTGCTGCACGGGCACACATTGAAAAGCCAGTTCCACATTCCCTCCTTCCTCTGCTGCAGGCAATCTATAAGAAAGTGGACAGTGACTACTCTGGTACCATCGACTCCCACGAGATGCACAATGCCCTCAGAGAGGCAGGTGAGTACGCAGCTCGGGGGCACCGTGGGATCACTGCAGCCCTTCCCCAGGCATCCGAACAACAGTGGAGCCTTTAATGGCTTTGATTCCCTCCTGTCTCCTAGATCACAGCACTGCCAGTGCCATTCTCCCTTCCTGACAGTCACATACCACTACATCCTTTTGCTGTTATATACATCAAAACCTGTCCTCTGTTCTGCACTATGAACCACTGATATTTTTGTCCGTGCTGTGACCATTGCTTATCCATCTGATTATTCCTTGCTCTATTTTTGGCCTCATTATTTCCTAATCTAATTTCCCTTTTTCAGAGCTATGCCCAAATCCTCTTTTTCCTTCATTTCCTCCCACCGCCTTTCTCAGCGCTAGAGAAGGTGCAAGCCTGATCAAGGCAGGCCCCAATGATATCCTCTCTGATGTGCTATTCACTTTTGGAGGAGTGCTTGCCAGCTCAGGGGCATCTAGGGGAGCACTGTTTTTTTGATCTGTCTTGTGCTCGGTGGAGTTTATATGAATGATCCAGAGACAGAAATAGCACTAATATGGGCCTGAATAGAGCCCAACGTGTTACGTGAGCAATTGGCTCTACTGCAATCACTGCTATTCAGCTGCAGCACCAAGACTCGCTAATTAGGGGTTTATCTGGGGAAAATAGGACTGGTTATGCTGCGAAACAATGTGAAATATGCAGTCTGACAAAATGCTGTGGGAGAACTTTATGCCTCTCTTCAGCCAGCACAATGGGCTTTGGAAAGGACTCGCAGCGGAGATGGGTGATGGAGTCCAAGAGACCTTCTTGGAGGAATAGTCCTCAATCCTTCACCCAGGTCCTCCCGCAGCTGCAGCAGTCCATGGATAAATCACGTCAAAGTCAGCATATTAACCTGCTGTGTCAGTGATTCTTGTGCTTCCCATGCCTTCAGGTTTCACGCTCAATGATCAGGTGCAGCACAGCATTGTCGTGCGCTACGCCTGCAGCAAGCTGACCATTGATTTCGACGGCTTTGTGGCCTGCATGATCCGCTTGGAGACCCTGTTCAGTAAGCGCCTTCATTCATCAGCCAAGGATGATTCCAATTCAGAATTCCTGAAAACTTTGGGGTTTCATTAATCATTTGGTGCCTTTTAACTGTGAATGTAGCAAATTGCATGGAGATGTGAGGGTGCCAGCAAAATGGTGTCTGCTCGAGAAAGCAGCAGAGAAATAGCAAAAGTCTTTCTGTCTGAATGACCATGGAGTGTGGGGGACATGTTTTCATAACCTACCATGATCTTCTGCTTTACAGTCATCTGCACTTTATGGTCCATGCTCTGGCCCCCAAGTTGTCCCAGCTCCCATAAATGGTGCCATTTATCACTTACAGTCCTTACTCAGACCCGATTTACAGGTTTGTCCCCGGATCATACCAGATGCTACTGCATCAGTTTTATAGTTGTCCTGCTGCCAACTCTCAGTTTGCTGCTGTAGATCTGACTATTTCGCCCCATGAAGCGGCTTAGAAATTACTTGTAAGAGGAAAGAAGAACAGCTGTAATATTCTGTTACAGAACCCGTCTAGATTTCCAGTAGATCATGGCAAAAGGCCAGACCTCTACATTTTGTCAGACAGCGACTCTCTACATGCCAAACTCTGGTGGTTTATATCCAGTTTTTTTCCCCCTCTCCTACTTTTCAGAAGTGTTCCATCTCCTGGACAAAGACAAGAGTGGAGTCATCCAGCTCTCTCTGGCTGAGGTGAGGCTGGTCGGATTGAAATACCATCTGTTTAAGCTACAGCAATGGGCCACACTACAATATGTTTATTTTAAATCACTATTATAAGCAGTAAACTCAATAGTGATTCAAAGGGAAAGTTTGTTTATGTGAAAAGGTTCTTCAGCTCAGAAGGCCTGTCGGAATTAGTGGAACGAACATTTACCTCATATGAGCAAAAAAGTAAAGATACATTCAAAACCCGTAAGGCTGCTTGAGAAGATGCTTACACAAGTGTGCTTCACTGTCTACTTTTAGAGGGCAGTGGTCAATTCATTAGAAAACACACAGCAGGGAACTGTGCTTTTCTGGCAGAGAATGTACTGATAAAACCTGCCAGAATTAGAAGAGACCTTTTAAGATGCCAGGTCTTTTTTTTTCCCCACATTGTTTTTAATGCAAATTTCTCCTCTTGAAGCTGTAATAAAAGCAATCAGCTTGAGTTTTCCCTTTGCAGAATGCAAATATATCTCAGGAAACAGCTGGAAGGGGCCCCAAGAGGTCCATGCAATTAGTCCTCTCAGCTGAAGACTGGCTTAAAGGGAGGATGAAGGCTAGGAAGCCCTTTGACCCTCTGTTGCAGTTAGCTAAATCTAGCTGAAATTGTACATTGCATACTTCGACCCTAAAATTTTTCAAAGGTCACACAGCTTGCTCTGGAGAACTGGTCTTCCTTCGGAAGAGATCCCACTTGCAATGTCTGAGGCTGATTCTGGCAATAAATTTCCCCGAAGTTCCAGAGCAGATGGATCCTACATGTACAACAGATCAAAACGCAGCTCCAGCCTTTCCCAGTTTGTTTTCCCAAAGCCGTGATAGAGTGCCCTGGTGGCATCCTGTGGACCTTCCAGATGGTCTGACTCTTTGTTCTGTTTCTCCCTCAGTGGCTGTGCTGCACAATGGTTTGAACCACGGTCGATGAGTTCAGCAGAGACTTCTGAGGCTCTTCTGAACATGGAACCATTCATTCGACTTCTCTGTGTTACGGAAAGCAGAGAGAGAAACTTGGTTTTATTACTGGCGATTTATTTTAAACCCACTAAAAATGAAGTGATCTCCTGTTAGTTATAAAATAAATCTCAAACAAAAAAAGATAAATAAACAAATAAAATAAAGAAACCCAGACCCAACCTCCTTTTCTTTTCCCACCCAGAGAGTATTTCTGTTTGTCACACTGAAATGTCACAAGTTTTGACTTGCTACAGATGGGCCCAGGTGGCTTTGGTGTGACTTCTGACTGTGCATCAAAGTTCAGCAGTTTTCAAAATCCTGGAAGGGTTCTCCAGTGCCTGCAACGTCCAGCATATGTTTCACAGAGAGAAACCAATGCTCAGAAGCACGGTCAAAATCTGTGTTGCTGCCCTGGCTACCTCCCGTCCCCGCCAATTGTCTGCTTTGGCTGTGCCAAGCCCCCGCAGAAGCTGGAGGTGAGAAGCTTGGAGGCAGACGATGAGCTGCTGAGAGCAATGGGGAATCGGGCATGGACACAGCCCCAAGGATGAACAGGGAATTAGGCAAACACAATAGCACTCCTCCATGAGTTTTGGCTCAGTCTTTCAGGAAGAGGAGCAAGGACGGAAGGCCATAGGCAACTTGCTGCAGTTATTTCAGCTGAGTTTTTCTCCTGTGAATGCTTGTCCATATGTGTACTTAAGTGCCCAGCTGTGGGGTGTGAAGTTTTAGGAGGTGAGAGATTGGAGCCCAGAAGCTCATGAAGGCAAGTGTGAGGATAGGAACATAAAATGCGCATGTAGGGTGTCCAGGAGCTTGAATGTGAGAGGATGTGTTAATGTGGATCAAGATTTAAAGAAGAAACTGAAGCTAATAGTCACTGGCTAACAGTGCTATGCTTTCCTCAGATCTTGTAAAACCTTTGTCCTTTTAAAAAAACTCCCTGCATTTAATTTCACAGTATTATAAAGAGTAATAGCACAGAAATGCAGGCAAGATAATCTAGCAATCGGAAAATTTTTTAGCAATTGGAAAATATTTCTGAAACTCGCAGTAAAGATCTGATGAGATGACATGTCTTTGACGCTTCTCCCCGGCAGCAGGAGGAGTGCAGGCAGAGATCTGTGCCCCCAAGGCAGACGTGGGGCCAAGGCTCCATCCCCCTCTCTTCAGTGTTGAGTGTGAGAGGGGCCTTTCTCCATGCCTGCTTGTTCCCAAGCTCTTTCTTTAAGTAGGAAGAAAGCTGTTGTTCGGTTCCCGTCTCCAAACACCAAACACCTCGTAACAAACCCCAAGCCTCCGCTTGACATCTCCCAGCGTTTCTTGGTGCTGGGTACAGCTGTCTGACTAAAAGGGAAGTATGACCTGTTTCAGTGCATGGCTCTGCCTTTCTAATAGATGGTGTTTGCTGCTCTCATTTAGAGGTCCTCTCCCAGTAAGAGAGAAATAAATACTTTTTGGTTCGGGTTGCAGGATGAAAACAGCCAGCGGGGCAACCGTAGGCTCTCCCCTGCTGTCCCTGCACACCTATCACTGGTCACGACATGCATGGAGCTGCCTCAGGTTGCCACCAGTTTCTCATAGTAGATATTTGCCTGCTGACCTACAATATACATCTATGTTCTTCCACCTGTCTTGAAGACAGAGCTACCTGGGGCAAGCTGAGGTCTCCAAAACCTTGAGAATTTTCTAGTGAATGCTCTGCCTGTTCAGTAAGGTGAACGTGTTCTTCCCTGCCCTATATCTTGAGTATGCAACACGTCTCCTTACTAACCATGCAGCAGGGTGAGCTAACCACTTGCAGCTTCAGATTTGCTTTCTGCTCACATGCTCTATTCATGAGTTCATTCCAATTATGATCACAGAGAGGCCTCTCTCCACAGGGCTGGGAAAGCTCAACTATACACAGAAATCCATTGCATGCTCCCAGTTCTTCTCCCTTTTCATCAAGCAAGATGCCCCCACCACAATAATCCTCGTAGTTATCTCGATGATTCTCACCCTCCTGCGCAGGATGGGCAGAGTGCTGCACTCCCATCTTCCTTTATCTTCGGGAAGCAGGCAGCTCCAGATGAGCCACCTCCTCTTTCATTTGCTCTTTGAGCACAGCACTTGGCTATCAGGTCTCAGAGAGCAACTGCTCAAAAATAATCCTTTTCATGGGATTGAATGCACTTCTCCTTTTTACTTGACGCATCTGCAAAAAGATGATTAATGTCCACCTTATTTTCCTTCCTCACGCTGCAAGCTGAACAAATGTCTGCCCTCATCAGTTCTCCCAGTTAGTCCTGATGGGGCTAAAATGCCTCTTGACTAAAACGCCTGCAGCAGATCCTGTGGAAGCAGTGGGGCACAGCGGGCTGAGCCGGGGCTTGGACATCTGGACTCTCTGCGCTCTTATACCCTGCATGTTGGCTGTGCTTCAGTTTTGGAGCTGTGAAGTGCTGCAGCTCCCGTTAGACTTGAGTAGCTCAGTCACGGGGAATTATAATGCAGGCGAGTCACAAAGCTTCATGAATTTGTGATGCATTCCCTGTCACTATGAAATCCGTGCGGCATGGCATTCTCAGCGCTTTATAAATAAGGTGGGGCAAAAGAGACCCCCCCCCCAGAAACTCCGCAATGGATCTTCAGACCTTTCCTTTCTCTCTCCACTTTTCCATCAAAATGTTTTCATTTCATTCACTGCAGCCTCGTGAACTCAAAACTGGAACTCTGTACATCGCTCCTGTAAAATGTGATTCACATTAGGCCATGTTCAGAGTTCCAGACTCCTCGTGCACTCATTGTCTTGTGGTTGCCCATAGAGGAACTTCCTGTGGGCATAAATCCTACCACATCAGCACCTGACACCAGCTTTGCGCCGGAGTAAGTGTCTGCATGGCGTGCAAGACAATCACGGGGATTTGGGATTCTGCCTATGAGCTAGGAGGATAAAAAGAATCAACCTCGCACATGCAATTATCTGTCACCTGCTCATCCTCCCAGAATAGGAGATTTACAGAGGGATCTCTCCTTTTCATCACTGCAGGCTAATGATCAGATCTATGGCTTACAAGTAAGCACAGAAGGAGCAGTCCTTTTCAAACTCCTTTTCGTTCTTTACTTCAGACAATCCCACTGAACCTGACTCAACGGTATGTTTTAGTTCTTCATTTCCATACAGTTCAGACAACCTGGCAGGCCTGGAAGCGGTGAGATACTGTGAGCATGTTTTTCCTTTCCATCTTATTCAGGATGCATCCAAAATCCCAGCCTGCTGTTGTTGTTAGCCCAGCGTAAGCTGATAGACTGGAGATTCAAATAAAGTCCATAAAAGCAAGCGAGATTCTGGGTGCAAAAGGAACCCAAGTTCCAAAGCTTTTGAAGTTTCTCCACCACTAATGATGTCCCCAGTGATAGTTAATCTTAAAGTAGTGCCCTGCTACTGCCTGACAAGCTTGTTGCCATGGTGTCTGTCTCTCTCTGTATAACTGGCACGTACGGCATAAAATCCTCTCTTTCTTTAATAGAGCAAATTACTTCACTTGTTACTGTTGGCCGCTCATTAACTCCTTCCTCTGCCTTTGAAATCTTTGATGGAGCTCTCACCTGAAGTGCAGGCCCCCATCAGTGCAGCATCACCTGCCTGTGTGGGTGGGAGGGCTCAGCCAGTGTGGTTCTTGGGGAGGGTTGTGTTGGAAAAAAAAGAGCGTGGAGCAGAAAATAATCAGTAGGAATGGATCCAGGAGATGGACTAAAGAAGCACCTGAACAAATGCTGGGATAACAGCCAGGAAGAAGCTGAAGGGATCAGATTTTCATCCACACAGGGAATGAACAACGTCAGGAACTGGAGAAAACGGTTTCTTTGACTCTTGCTGCTTTCAGGGAAGAAGGCACATGCGCTCTCTTGGTAATACACAGGGCTGACTTAGGAAAACAAATGCTCTTCACTTTTTTGGGAAATTCTGTAACGCATTGCTGATTTTGTCTATTCACTCACCTCTAAATGTGTAAAAACTACATTGTTGGCTCAAGGGTTGATGTATGTATTTCTTCTAACCTACCTCCTATTCATTAAAAAAAAAACAACCCCAAAGCAGTGATGCTTTCTTTAAGGTCAAGCTAGCTGGTCTGCTCCTCAATATGATCCCTCACCAATTAGGTTTCCTAGGCTAGTTTAAATGGAGTTGCTTGATCTAGCTCTTATACAGAAGATAACAATGAGGGACTTCTTCCAATGTCTTAAAACATTTCAGGATTTGCTAAATTCCCACATCCTTTTTGATATTCTCTCTCTTATTCTCCTAACTGCACAGACGGTCACACTGTTATCTCTGCTGTAGGCTTTTTGTCAGCTGATATGGTAACATGTTTCAGTGTTTCTCTGTTATATGTAAAAAACCCGCAGAATTACAGAATCACAGAATGGTAGGCGTTGGAAGGGACCTCTGGAGATCATCCAGTCCAATCCCCCTGCCAAAGCAGGTTCACCTAGAGCAGGCTGCACAGGAATGTGTCCAGGCAGGTTTTGAATGTCTCCAGAGACAAAGAACACTGAGGCTGGTTTTGAAGGGGAATTTCCATTGTCCTCCTCAATTGTTCACTCCTTGCCAGCCAAGTCACGAGCCATACCCCAGCAACAGGGTCTACGCCAGTGATTCAGACCTGGTACGTCACCATCAGTTGCTGAGGTGGAGCAGCAGGAGCAGCTACCATCGCTGGCGAGGGGAACACCACCCAGGAGCTCTGCTGAGGCCACGTGCCACTTCGAAGCGGCTCAGGTAACACAGGTACGTGGAAAGAAAACCACTAGGCTATCCATGTAGAAAGCACCACAAATCTTTCCAAAGATGTGTCTTCATTGCGTTGTAAACACATGAGTACGTTACTGAACTTCCCACCATGAATGTCGCTGCCCTGGCAGTGGCATCACAGACTGTGAAGAGAAAATAAGCAACCGCCCTCTGCGCCACTGAGGGCCTGTATTTAGACACAAAAGCAAATAAACAGATTTATTACTAGGTGCCCATAGCTCTCGTTGCCTTTCACACCTCTGTAAGAAGTCAAATTACTTCTTTGCCTGCTGAAGCTTTTAAAGGAAAAAGAGAGTAGTCCAGGACAGTGTGACATTGCTTTAATTATAAAATCCTCGGTGCTGTCTTTAATAATGAATGGAATCCTTTTGCCACAGTTTAGCTACAGAGAGCACCGGATTTGGGATTTCCACATATTTTTCATTTCTGTGTCTTGTTCTCTCTGCACACCTTAACTGCCTAATTAGCCAGCACTCCTTGGGCATAGCTCTCTGGATACCTGGACTTTAATGTCATCCATCTTTAATGTAAGCCATGCAGGCTTGACCAGAAAAGAAAATCTTTCCTTTTATTTAAAGAGTTTTATTTGGTAAATGATATCAGTAAGATATCTGGCACAGTCACTAATCTCACTAGCTTAAAACTGTATGTGTTTGTAAAACTGTGTATGTTTTCCCAAGCTGTAATCACACTCTTAGACTGCTGTGTAAATTTACCCAGCACGCATGCTGAAGCAGGTATGATCTCTTGGGAGTTTAAGTGGGCTTTGTGACCAACGCAGTTTACGGCAGATTGTGTTTTGCTACGTTTTAAAAGCTCATCGTATTTGCTTGTGAATTTGCAGGGAGTTGGAGCTCAGGAAATGCGGAGCTCGTCAAACGCAGGATTGATCGCTGGCGGTGGCCGGCGTTGTGGCAGGCGGTGGGGCATCCCGCGGGGTCTGTGTGCTGGAGGGCAGCAGCATCCCCTGTTGTGCCGATGTGCAGGTTGTGTCACACGAAGGATGCTCCCCTCTGCCTTCCGTGGCATCTTCTGCTGGGGAAGCCTCGCCTGGGAGAGGGTAAATGCAAATGCAGAAAACTAGGGAAATATTTTCAGTTTCAGAAAGAATCAGCGTGGAATTAATTAAACAGAAGAAAGGAGATTAAAGGGAAAACGAGAAAATGATAAAGTACCAACCTGACCTCTAATTTGTAAAGCACCTTTAGTCAAAATCCTGAGAGAAGGAGCTATCTGAAGCAGCAGTTGTGAACTTCATAATAACAAAGTTGATTCCAGCAGAGAGTGCCAGCCTTCTACATGTTAATTTAATTTGAACTCATCTCAGTTTTGGGTTGGGATTTTTTTTGTGCGTGTACGCTTTTATACATGCTCATAATGTTTGAATTCCAGACCTGCTGGTCTGGTGCATGAAAGCTTGAACAAGAAATTATCTAACCAAATTTTAGTGTCCAAGCTGACTAGAGCACAAACAATGAACAAGCTTTACAGAGAGAGAAAATAAAATGAATTTCACAGTTCACGCCTTGCGTTGTACGGTGATAACAATAACATGAGTGACAAGAAAAAATCGTGACGTTAAAAATTATGTGGGTCACACTAGGGATTTCCTGCATGTTCTGTCAAATTAGTAGAAAGGTTAAGTGCAGCCTTCTGAATTAGGAGCTTGAGGTTCAGTACTCTTTGCTAGTCACTTCCAGGATGTCCTTGGGGCATTCGCTTAAACTGTCCCCCACCTGCATTTAGACCCTGACTCCAAAGCTGGACCACTCAGACTTGCCTGTGTTCGGTTGCTGTCTGCCTGTGGAGATACCTCCACTCAGAGGTGCTGCAGATTTTGTACTGGCCCCTGAAAGCTGTGTTTCTCTAAATGTGCAGAAATATTTAAGTTTTGACAGTTTTCAGGTTTTGGCATCGAGCTCAGACTCAAGGCTAACCAGGTTCCAAGTACTAGATGTTTCTCTGAGAAAGAGTCCTCTGAGAGAAGAAGCATCTCTGAGGATGCCTGAAGCATCTCAGGAGGATGCAGTTCTCTCTGAACACAGCGATAGCATTGCTTTTGTCTGGAATATGTCTACAGAAGGGTTGTTTCCCTACCTTTTTCCCTCTCCTCCCATACACGGTGGTGTAGTGGTTTAAGCACTTAACTAGGATGGATGTGAGAAGCTCTGCTTCAAGTCTGCCTTCATTTTAGATGATGCAAGTCAGCATCTCCTGTCCCCAGGAGAGGGTCTACCACCTAGACCAGGGGTGATATTGGAGGGGAGGTGACTCTCCGTTCTTCCTCTGGAAGCTGTGCCACTATACAAAATAAATTCAAGTAGTTGCATGCCAGGAATACAGAAAACCTGGTGAGACAGAGAATTCTGAGGGGTAGGTCTTCTCCATGGAGCAGTGTAGCCTGAGGTGCTGCTCATGGGTGGGAGCTCAACACAGGTGACTTATTGGCAAAGGTCTATGACTCCTGCATCCCAGGGGGTCCCAGTGACCCTGGCACCGGCAGACTTAATTTTGCCTGTCCTCATAAAAATCCTCGAGCCAACTCTGTCCATAGGACCGCCAATGTTATTCTAGTTTAAAGGATATCTCTCTTCACTACCTGATGTCCTATCACCATTCTGTGGTGTAATGGAGCTATGGAATGGTGATGTCCTACTGTCAATAGGGATGGACTTTTTTTGAAGAGAAGGTGCATTTTGGGAACAGCATATACATGAACATGTCTGGAAAAATCGCAGTATTTGTCAAATCAGGATACTGCTTTCTGAATTCCTACACATACAACAGATGAAATTTCCTCAGATACCAGGAGTATGATTTTTTTTTGTTTCAACTTTATTTTACTCTGAATGAACACTTTTGGTTTGGGATTCCTGGGAAAAAAAGTAAGTAAAATAGTGTTGTCTGGGTCTCCTTTATTTCATTCAAAAGCAGCTGGCAACATAGTGATAACTGGCTTGAGGATGCTTGGTGAGGAAATGTTTCCATCTCTAAATTCAAGATCATTGTATGAATGGATGGAGACAGCTAAATCAGAACTTAGCTAGAAGATGAATGAACCTGGCTGGACCAAAGAGGTTCACTGCATTAAGCAAAAGGTGAACAGCAAGTGTTGATACCGGTTTTGGTAGGTTGAAGTATCCTGATGTGTGTAGTAAATTATGCTCCGTGCCACTGGAGTGGTCAATAGAGAAGTCTGGGAATACAGCTCATTCACAGACACTGTAAAACCAATTATACCACCAGCAGATCTTAAAAGTACCACAGAGCTAGACAAGACTGTGCTGCAACATGTCGTCAACCTGCACTCCCTAAACGTTTACTTCTAATTAATTTTCTTAATTGCATAACAGTGTACTTCCTAATTACACTGGGGAACCACTCTTGGATTGTAGCAGGGTCTTTATCTATTGCTCAGATTATTCTGCCTGCCGCTCCATCAGCATACTCCCCGGCCTAATTTTGTGCTAGCCCGTATGTCTACGAGCACAGACTGCTTGGGGAACGCTTGACAGATCCTTCAACTGATGCAGCTACATCTCCGAGGACCAGATGGATACCCTTATTCACACTGAGTTACTACTTGAGTAGTGCCATTGAAATCAATGGAACTACTGTGGAGACACTTACTGCTTGATGTAAGGGTTTTGTTAAGAGGTCCTATAAACAACAGCCAGAGGAAGCCATTTGTAGCGCGCATCCACAGTTTTATTGGCCCTACAATACCCAGGAGCTAGACTATGTGTTCTTGAGTGCCATCTCATTTGGGGAGTAACTAAGTCCTTATCAACAGATGGCATGCTTCTGAAACTGGGAGCACAATCAGCCCCCAAATTAGCCATTTTCACGTGATGCTGACAGAAACGAGGAACCCATACCCCCAGGTGCCTCCCTCCATCCCATCATTGTGACTGGCATACGCAATGGTATAGGTAGATATGTAATAAAACCATGCAAGAGTAATTACAATCAAGCAGTAAAAAGATATGCAAACCAAAATCCCCATGTGAGGAGTCTGGTTTTGAAGGAACACACATCCCGGTGCTGACAAATACATCTGCCAGGCAGTAGTGCACTATTTGTTTCACTCAGCTACGCACATGACTGAGGTTAAACACACAAAATGTATTTTTCAACGGCACCAATGTGCTTCAACATAGCATTGGTGCCTCTGGGTTTCCACCACTACTGGGAAGCAGCTGGAATCTGGCTCCTGTTTGCCCTATCCCCATATTTCGCTGAAACCAACCAAAAACTTCATAATAATGCTTGGTATATTTTGTATTTATTTTCCTCCTTTGTTTATAAATTTTGTAAAACCTGGCTTCTTAGCCAATCGGTTTACCAAGAGGTCTCCCCAAAAACATCTGCTTCATTCTCTGAATGTGTTTAAGACTCGTTTAGATGTGGTGTTAGGGGATATGGTGTAAGGGAGAACTTTGTAGAGTGGAGTTGATGGTTGGACTCAATGATCCCAAGGGTCTTTTCCAACCTAAATGATTCTATGATTCCATGATTCTATGATTCCAAGAGAAGATGATGTTCAATATAAGATCAAAGTAATAAATTTAAACCTGTTCAAAGGAAATGTATTTTACAAAATGCTAACTAAAATGCGGAGCTTATTGTCACTGGATGTTTTTGGTCTAGAATATTTGGCAAGATGAGAAAAGGGCTCAGACACCTGCCAGGAGCTTAACACCAGCTTCTGCTTTGCCGAGCAGAGAGGAGCTGACACGCCACAGAGCAGAAGGAACTTCTGCCCCCTCAGAAAGATTTATTTCACTTTTCCTCCTCCTTCCTTTGCTGCTTTTACTGCATCCTAAATAAATGCAGCTGAGTGGGAAATTATATGTTTATTCTTTATTTATAGACTTCTAAGGCAATGGAGACTGTGAAAGGTATTTGCAAAGCACAGTTCTGGCCAATTATTGAATTGGCTGAAATATATTTGACGGGTAAAAATTACTCTAAAGCAGAGGACAACTTATAAAAGTATAATTGTCTTTTTCTATAAAAGTAACTCACAATGTGTGGGCTTCAGGGCATTAAGACAAGTATTAAAAATATTTCACATAATCCTGGTCTCTGCCAATTATGAAAAACCTCTCTGGGTCCCTAGGGCCCCCTCAGGGAGCGCAGCATGGGGACAACCCACGGCTCTGATTTCCACATCTGATAATAATGGTGACAGTAGTCCCCGGATCACCTGAAAACATCCTTTCATAATTCCTGTTTTCTAACAGCTCTAGAAAATTACATGTGGGATTGAATAAAAACCCACTAGAATTTTAAATAGCTGTATTGATAGAGATCAGTTCCCAAAAGGGAAGCATCTGGGTACCCAAAGGGACAAATATTTCTGTCTGCAAACATGCTTCTTAGCGATGATAATATACAAGATGTAATGCGTCCTTTTCATCTAGCCCTTTTAACAAAATCACAGCAACACATAGCTGCAGCCTGAGTTTTTGCCTGTCATCCATTCCAGTGACCAAGATCTGTGAGACAGATCTGCTTTCAAATTGGGTAAGACGTGTACCAGGTGCCGCATCCACGAGCACTGCACAAACAATGAAATCCAAAAAATTGCCTTTCAGCACAGCCCGATTAGAAGCAGTATAAAACAGCAGCCAGGGCTGCCTGAGCCTCAGGATCCGTCTTACCGCTTGCCCTCTGCAATGCACTTTAGACTGCACTGCCGGTGGCGTTGTCACCATCGCGCTTTCTAAGAGTGCAAATGGAGGATGGCAGGCTGTGAAAGCAAAGGATGGCGATGCGGTTGCTATTAGACTTGGGAGATTTGGGTTGGGCTCTCGATTGTGTCGTAAATGACTTGCGTGATTTTGAGAAAGTCATTTCATCTCTCCTGGGGTCTCCGTTTCCCATATTTGTTGTCCATTCTTCAACAGGTTGGCTCTCCCATCTACATGAACTAGACCATCTACATGAGCTAGACATAAACTGCTGCTCAGCCTGCATTTCTGCACTAGCACCGCAATTCAGTCATCATGTTGGGATCTCTCTCTACGTGTGACGGTCTGTTATACTTGAAGTTCACTACCATGCCAAGCGTGCAAGTCCTCTTTTAAAAATGAAAGGTTCCTCTGTATGCAGGCTGGCAGAGCCCCATGTCTTCTGTCACCCACGATATCCGTATGAAATTTTATGCTCAGTTTCCAAACAAAAGAGTTGTTAACTTTCTCAGTGACACCCATCAACCTGGGCAGGTGTCCCAGACCATCATGATGAATATGGCTTCCACCAAACAAAATAGGACGTGATGTTTTTTTCAGCCTGGACCCTGAGTGGCATTTTTGCTTTAAGTGAATTTGTAAAGTATAAATGTTTGGGAACTCAGTACACGATTCCCCTGGTGATACAGAAAAGAAATAAAATCTGGACTGCAATTTTCAGGGTTTATAGGAGTAACAGGAATAAAAGGCAATAAAACATGAGTTATCACTGAAGTCACAAGTTTGACTCTAATACAAGCAAAGGTCAGATCAGCTAATAAAACAGTTCATTCTTTCCAGTTCAGATTAGGAGGGTGCTTTAATCCTCAAAACATCCTAGTTGAATACACTCACATATGTCAGTGCCCGTGGCTAGCTCTAAAAATAATAAGCATGATTCATTTCAGTTTTGGACACGAGTTGAACTATGAGGATCATGACTCACTACATGGGGAAGAGTCAAGGGGACATCACCAGTTCATACTCAGATGAAGGAGTTAGCATCACTTGTTTTCAAAAGCAATTTCAAGGCTGGAACTGTTTAGCTGCAGAGATCCAGTGACTACTTGTGCATGGCAGGACTATTGAAATGATAACATGCTGGCTCCTTTTGGCAGGGCCTGGACATATTTAAGCAGAGCTTTTCTGGAAATTTTCTTTCCAGCTCACTTGCTCACAAGCAGAGGAAAACTTCAGCTCCCCTCAGGCTCTGCCATTAATGTGCCGCTGGGTGCTCTGGTGCTGGGTGGCTGGTGCACGGTGGCACTGGAGAGATATGGGCTGCCCTGGGGTTCAGAACAAACTGTATCAGAGGAGAATCAAGGTGAAAGACCCTTACAGAAATGTCCACCCCATTTTTAAAGGTCCTCTGCTGAGAAACCTGTTTAAGAAACGTGACCAGAATGAGCCAAAGGTGTACGAATGACGGAGAGGTGTTGCAAGTATCTCTTCTCCCAGAGAGACTCAGCGGCCGAATGACTCGGTCTCATCTATCCTTGCTGAAATGGTCTTGTGTCGGTTGTTGAAATTCTAATTGTCACTATTTCTTTTTTATACGTGGAATTTATTATGTCCATTTCTATCCTGAATGCAGTACTTTCTGTCTCTAAAGAGACATGGACAGATTGCAAAAGCTGCTAGGTATTGATTTTGTTGATACTGAACTTTAAATTTAAGCTAATTTCTGAGCGTGTGTAGAGAATGTTGCAAATTTGTTTTAAAAAATTGGTAAGTACCGCTTAAAATAATAGCATAAACCTTATCATAAACAAATTTGAATATTAGAGAGATGCATACCTTTTTCCCTTTAGGAAAAAAAAAAAAAGAGTAAAATGACCGGGAGATCAATGATACCTAAAATTTCAATTAGAATAAAGCATTGCCCCTGGCTTTTCAGGTGGCCATATCCTTTATTTCCAGCCTGAAAGAGGTGCCCCTTACTTTGTGTTCAATACAGCTGTGCTGCCAGTGACTTCCACCCGTGCCAGGGCCCGAGGGACATGTCAGCCAAGGTCCTTCTTGGAAGGACCTGTCATCCTATGGGGCAAGGTACCACGGGGCATGGAGACAGGCAAGCTGCCAGAAATTCAGAAATTCGGGGTGAGGGAGTACCAAGGAGTACCATTCCACTAACTCTTAGGGTTGTAGTATTGTTTTTTATAAACAGCTGAATGACACTATGAAAAATGTTTATATTTTGAAGAATAAACAGAATCTTTTTTACTGCTGATTTAAATCCCTCTCTATGCCTTTGCAGTGCCCCAAGGCTGACATTTCACGTCCTTATTATATTCATTTCTTAGTCTGTTTTTATTTTGGGTTGGTTTGGGTCTTTTTTTTTTTTTTGCTTATTTGATAAACATTTTGTGTATGTGACCTGAACACTGCAAGATAAAATTCAGTTGGGTAGTTTTAATGAAATCTGGGAGGTTGGGAGAGAAAATCAGGAGGCGTTTGAAGAAAGTGCTTGTATTTCACACTGTGTTGCAGCAGCTGAAATTAAATTCTGATTAATACTGGTCACAACCGGTAGTAAGTGACTGTGCTGACCTTTGATTGTGAGTAGTTTTTTAATATGTGCCAGAGGTCAAACAAGTAAAAGACCAAGGAGGTATGGCCAGGGGGCACGACAGGGATAAAACAGAGAGGGGCTATCAATGTGTTACATGTGGCACGTACATGCCTGCTATTTAACTACAGTTCCTTCCTACTTCATACCCTGAGGCAGCCTGAAGCTAATAACCCTGTCATCTGGAGAGAGAACACAACACTGATCATCACAATTTCACTAAATAAGTAATTTTAAATTAATTATATCCCATCCCGAGAAGACCAGCTCTGGTTGACTCCTCACTTATCTTGGATTACTTTGTCAGGACTGAATATATTAATTTAACAGATGAAACCGTGTGTGGTTGCACGCCAGCTGATACTGAGTGCCGCTCTGTGTCACCTACTGTCTGCGCCTCTCTGACCTCCTGAAATCCTGATGAACAAGACAGGGAAGCCAGAATAATTTTCCCTTCTGATTTAGCACTGCATGATGCCATCCCACAGCTCCCATTGTAACAACCACCTCCCATTGAGGTTGTTGTTACAGTCACCTCAGCTATGCCAGTTTATCTCAAGGCATAAGACCTTGAGATCAACGCAAGCAAGATCCGAATGCAAGCTTGTGACTCAGCTCTCCTACATGTAACTATGCTCCAAAGCATCTCCCTCGACCATTTTGGTAAGCCCAGAGACTGCTGGTTGATAAAGTAGCCCTTTTATTTTGATATCCCAATGATAGGAATGGCACTGGCAAGCTGCAGAGAGGAGGGCTGGAGTAATGGGCAGGTGGCAGAGTGGGCAGAGGGAGATCTCGGAAAGCTCTCAGCCTGCCTCTGCAACAACTACTTGAGGAATGTCTCTTCAAAATGCTCTTTTGGTCAGAAAGCGCCTCTGTGTTGAAAGAAATCAGAGTAGAGTTGAAGCAGGACGAGAGTATCAATGAATTGATTCAATATTTTTCCTCAAAATTTTAGTTTACAGGAAAAATGTTTGAAATCAAAACACCAACATAATTGTAATATCATCTTCAAGCAAAAAAACCCTCATGGCTTTTGGCTTTTAAACCTTGATTTAGAATATAGGAGAAGCAGGGATATTCAAAGTAATGGTAATTCTCTTGGGGCAGCAAAAGATTCCCCACTGATTATGGACTGGCATGCTACAAACTGGACACAAACCTCAATTTGGGAACTAGTTTCAGTAGTTTAATTGAATATTCACCTTAGAGATCCTTCTGGTCCATGAAAGGTCCAGCCTTCAGAGAGTTCTGAGGTAAAGGTATGTGACCTCCTCCAGCCTTGTTCATCTCCGCTCTGTTTCCTAGGATGGAGCACTACAATCCAGATGTCCAGGGTGAGGGAAAGGAAGAGGGAGTGGAGGTGCAGAGTGTTGTTGCATTCCCAGTACATCTATGCAATGTGCTTTTTAATGTCGTGGTGCATCAGTGAGTGGTAACAAATGGTGTGGCTCCTAAATAGTAGGATTTGCTAAAGGAGAGAATAGCAATGAGGCAAAGTCCTACTTTTCTTGGAACTGTTAGCCAGTACTTCAAAGAAAATGTGTTCAGGGACTTAAATGGTAGATCAGGACACCACCTGTGAAGGAAGAGTTTAGTAAGACCTGGGGGGAGAGAGTGATACTTGGGGGTGAATCTGGGATTACTACGTGTGCTACAAATTTCACTCTACATTTTCAGTCAACCTGTGTTTGGGAAGATGAAAGGTGGATAAATAAAAAGCTGGGGAAGGAAAAAGACAAACCCATGAAGTTAAGCACAAGAAAGTAAAAAGCTGGGCTGTGAATCCACAGCCATTAGGTGGGAGTTAAGGAATGTGAGAAACAGCACGTCACAGTCCCATGAGTAGCCTAACCAGGTTGCCACGGCCAGGCCTCCCTAGTTAGACAAGCATTTGCCTTCTGTGGGGGAATTATAGGGTGCAGCTCACCAACAGACACAGTGGGCAGGATTTTCTCCCCCAGTACATGGTGTTCTCTAAGGGACTGTGTTCTGCATGCAGTCAAGAAGAGACTTGAGAGATTTGAGAGAGTTGGGGTTGTTCAGCCTGGAGAAGAGAAGGCTCCGGGGACACCTTATAGCGGCCTTCCAGTACCTAAAGGGGGCCTACAGGAGAGATGGGGAGGGACTCTTGATCAGGGAGTGTAATGATAGGACAGGGGGTGATGGTTTCAAACTGAAGGAGGGGAGATTTAAATGGATACTAGGAAGAAATTCTTTACTGTGAGGGTGGTGAGACACTGGCACATGTTGCCCAGGGAGGTTGTGGCTGCCCCATCCCTGGAGGTGTTCAAGGCCAGGCTGGATGGGGCTGTGAGCAGCCTGGTCTGGTGGGAGGTGTCCCTGCCCATGGCAGGGTGGTTGGAATGAGATGATCTTTAAGGTCCCTTCCAACCCCAACCATTCTATGATTCTAAATGCTCTGCGAGGTGCTGAACTAGGCTATTATGGAAAAAAAAAAAGACCAGTCTTAAGGTAGTGTTGAAACTATACTTGTAAGTACAAATGGGGGCAAGCAGACGCCATCACAGGCTTCGTACAAGACACTACATTACAGCAATCCTTCAGGTCATTCCTTGAGCCCCTGCTGAGAAGGACTTTCTCCCTTCATACCATTAATCACCCTTGCTGACAGGCTCTAAACACAAGGTTAACTAATGTTGCCCCCTTTTTCAAATGTTTTTCTTTGAAGAGAGAGAGTGGCAAAGCTCAAGAGACACAGAGGTTCAGAAGGAGCTGCAGGAATCACACCCAAGTTCCTCAGCATTTGTATCCTCCCAGCAGTCGTATTTTCACCCCAGGAAAATGAAACATTGCCCGATTAGCAATATTTTATAATTTGTAGCATGAGAAATCTCCTCTCTCAACAGCTGTTTACTTTATAGTTTTCCCGGTAAAATTTGCATCTATTTAAGATAACTGAGCCTAATGATTTAATTGGCAACTGCTATTAGATGTTCTCAAAAAGTTTGATCTGAATTGAAGGTTGATAGTAGCAGGAGTGAATTACAGACTTGAGTCTCTAGTCGAAGGAAACAGGTTTCAGTGTCTGTCCAGAAGAATTTGGTTATGGTTAATGTGAAGGGGGCAGTATAACAGCTGATGAGAGCAAAGACTGCTTACGGGAGAGAAGATGGTTATTTACCGTCAGAATTAAACTGCTACCATCATTGCCTAGACGAAGCATGAAAACTCTGTGCCTTACACAGACATAATAGAGAGACACATGTTGCCCCATGACAAGGAAGTATTGGCAAAAGGAAGTGTTTGCTTTCAGGTTTCTTTTTAATAAAACTGACTTTCTCCAGGCAAGGTCACTTTACACTTATTTCACCTCTGTGTATTGCTTTAGTTAAGAGACACATCCACAGAGGCATTGCACGGTTGGCTAAGCCTACACTGTAATAAAGACTACTTTTACTTCAAGGTTGGGGAAAGATTTTCAAGATAACATACTTTTACCAAAGCCCCTGAAGTTACACAAATCAACAAACTCCAAACACTTACACCACATTGATTTCTGAGTTCACAGGAGGCCTGAACAGTCCAAATTGGAAACTGAAATGGTGCTAGGAGCTGCTCTAACTTGTATTCCAGCTCATGTAATCCCACAGGCTCTCTGCATCAGGAAAAGAACTGAAACAGAGAGATGCTGTCACCCTCAGCTCTGACTTCTTCTCTCTAGCTTCTAACGTATGTTTGGGACATTCGCCAAGTGGCTCTTTTACAGAAGGCATTGAGGAACTACAGTGTCCAGGCCGATGCTTTGTGTTCTGTGCAGTAGGACTGAACAAGAACCATACGTTTGCCAAGGGACTCATTTAAAACATATGTTTTTCTCAGCCACTCCACACAGGCACAGTGGTCTTGTCTGTAGCGTTACAGAGGGCCTTTCTCATTCTTTTCCTCCCTGGACTACGTAGTTTTCATGTGCTTTTATCTTTTTTGCCATATCATCCTTGGCTGAGACAGGTCTACCCAAGCAAGCAGAGACAGTTTCAGTCTTGCAGCTTGGATCTGGAGTCTGTGTTCAAATCTCTGTGGTCTTACAGAGGGTCTGAGGGTAACACATACACCACTGTTGGCTCCGGACTGTTGCCAGTGGCATGATGGAGCACCTCACAGGGGGACTCAAAGCACCTCACAGTTGATGCCTGTATCGTTGGTTCTTTTCATCAAAAAATTTTATTTTTTTTTCTCTACTGCATACCAGACCATTAGGTGCAACAGCACTAGCTAGCCCTGGGTACTCCTTGGGAAGCCCTGTTATGCTGGAGAGAGCTGTGGCATGTCGCAGAGCCTTGTGTACGGGACTGACTTCAACCTGCCCCCAGGCGAAACAACACGCAGGTGGAGGAGGCTGTCTATTTTAATGGTTTTGCACAAAACACTGCGTACAACCTCTTCGGGTTCACGAGCTTGCCTGAAAATAGTGACTATATCTGGATCTTCTTGTAATAAAGAGAGGCAGTTGCGACTAGATTAAGGAAGAGGTGTGCTCCTAAACTTCAGTGGAATTTACTTTGGGAGTATTGCTCAGAGGAGACATTCTGGCTGCTCAGAGGTGGGTAGCGTCATAAATAAATGGCAGTTAAATTGAGAAGGAAAAAGAGGAGATGAGAAAGTGTAAGGGATAATAATCAGAAGTTAACAATCCCTAAGGAAAATATCAACTATAATGCATCTGAAGTATGGCGCAATGTTTAAGGTCAGAGTAATTGTATTTTCAAGCTACATCATTGCCAGTATTAAGATTAAAAAGAGGAGATAATGTAAATAGCCTTGACACTGTATTTTCATTCCAGACTTTGTATAAATACTTGCAATATCACTGTCATTCAAGTCCCTCCTGTTTAGACCAGACCCACCTTTTCCACATCATTTCTGTGCTTTTGCCATTTCTGCCACAGCAGCCTACTCTGACCTTGAGCAAATCTCCCTCTCTACCTCTGTTCCCTTTCTGTAAAATGTGGGTGGTAGTACAGCAAGCCTGCAAGGAAAAAATGCCCTGGACGAACATTATCATGGTGGGTGCTGTGAACACAGCTTAAGGAAATGTGCTCTCAAACGCAAGGTGAATTCAGGTTTAAAATGGCTACAATGACAGGTTGATGCAAAATTTCTGTTCCAGTTGCCCTTGGTGTTTTGGGGTGCTGCAAAATCAGATCCCAATGAAGGACACTGCGGCAATGTGCAATGCAGTGTGTCTGAGGGCTCGCACGTGCTGGTTCACATCAGTGCCCTTTCGCATGTAGGGCTGGCTGCCAGTCAAAGGCCTCCTTCATCCAAGCTCAAATTAACTTCACATCGTTCAGCAATGCCCACTCTGCATGCATCTGCTGCTTCTCCTGTCTTGTTTAGACTAATGAGGACAGAGCCCCCACATCTTGTTCAATGTTTGCGCTAGTGTTCACAGTCACATTCTTGGAAAAGCTTGAAAAAAACCCATATTGTTTCTCAAATGCATTAGGTATGTGCCTCATTGAACAAAAATCCTACAAAATTCCTACAAAAAGGCAGAGGGGAGCAGCTGTCATCTTGAGAGGGCTTTTGCTGAGGTCCTACTTCAGCAGAGCTTCATCAGGTCTATTTTAGGGTGGAGTGGGGTGGACTGTGCGAAATGTAGATGACGCAAACCAGCCAAAGGGATCTTCTCTGTAGAGCGAAGGTGACAATTTGGCAGTCACTTACTACTCCAGGTTGTCTCTTTCCACTGGTTAACTCCAAAATTTCTAGTTTAGGCTCCTCGAGTTTTTCTCCAATCACCCCTGAGAGTATGGCAGAACTCCCTGGTATGCCCGGAACAACTGACAAGAGGAAAGAAGGTAAAGTGAGCTCGCTTCAGTTAAAATAAGAACTGACTCCAGTGGGTCATGGCTTTCCCTATCTAATACCACTGTGAGATCGAAAGGTTTGCACAGCACAATGAAAACCTCTCCTCAGCACAACAAAAAATGAAGAAAACAAAAGAGAAAAGAGGCCTGGGGAGAAGAAAGTCAAAGACAACCAGAAAAGAAAAGGAGGAAGAGAGAAAATGCTTTGGGGGGTTGAAAACTGAAAAGATGTAGGAAGGTGCAGCAGGTCAGGAAGCCCGGGTGCGTACCTCTGCCCATCTTTCCCAACTCTCAACACTGCTCTAAGTCACTCCAACTCACTGGCAAGGGACGGTGAGGGATGGTGCTGCACAGGGTTTGGAAATAACTCCATGGAGGCTGCCCAGGGGCTCCCGATGGAGCCCTGCTGTGTGGCACAGGGGCACTGAGCATCCCAGCACACGCACAGGTCTCTAAGGGCATTACCCATGGGGATAAGGTGCCAGAGCCATCCTGTAGTCAATGCCAGCAATAGCTCTCTCTTCTGGGCTATGAACAATTCCTTGTCAACTGGGTTTCCCAAAGAACGGGGAACAAAATTATGCCTTTTCCTGCCTCTAGGCTTCTACCAGTGCTTTCTGACTCTGTTGTTGCAGGCACTGATTCATTTTCACTGGCTGAATCCCCATGACTCCTGGGCCCCCACAGTCGATGTCCACAAGAAAATGGTCTTTTCTCTCTTCTGACTATGTCTGCCATACAATATTCTGGACTAGGTACATGTCGTTTGGTGATGAATCCTAGGGTAGGAGTTTGGGAACACCCGTTCTCCCAGAACCCTTTCCAGCGGTCACCAGGGCTGAGTTCAGGTCCTTTAGGAGCCAAACCGCAGCACGGTCACACAGGAGGGTGGAGGCTCGGTGGGACCCCTGGAGCTGTGACTGTTCACTCAGACCCTGCTCGGATTTTGGCTAACACAGCTCATGCTAAGGCCTGACATATGACGGCAGCAGCACCATTAGCTCAGAGCAAGGGCAACACATAGGCAGGGCATGATGACCAGGAAGAGCTAAAGGTCCTAATGCAGATACCATCACCTGCAGCTTGCTGTCCCGTTGGGCCATCATCCTCACGTACTGATTGTCAGGTAGCTTCTTCAGAATCCCCTCACTCATAGAAAGAGTATAAACCAAACTTCCACGCTGGGCGGTATAAATACTCCCCTCAAATGAGGCACCCCCTGTTGATTGCAACAGGAAGATTTCGTTCAATTTGCATGGAATGACTCAACTAAATGTTCTGTTGCCTACAGAAATGTCATTTTTAAAAGGAGCTTAAAAAGCCCGAGCTCTTGGGAACTGCACTAGGTTGTCTCCCCTTGACGAGAACGGTAGTGCTCCACACTTGAAGTGAACCACTGTCCTGGGGGGTTAATTGTCTCAGGCACTGGCAATAAGAAACAAAGCACTGTGAATATCCCTCTTCTCCTGCCTTTGAGAAGTTACAGTCAAATTCAGACATGGCAAAGGGGAAAAAAGTATGTAAAAGAAACAGAGCTACGAGGGTGCTGAGGACTGGCGACCTCAAAACTCCAGACTTGCGCTTTTGCACAGCCGCTCAAGCTAGTGCCGGGTGAATACAAAATACAGGTGCTCTGATTTTCTGTTGTTTCGTACCCATTGTGCATTTCGTACGAGGGGCTTCAAGAACAAGAAGCAAGCGAGAGAGTCTCTGGCATGAAGGTGGAAAATTGATGTATGAATATGGCTTTCCCTTGAGAAAGAAAAAATGTTTGCTGCCCGTGGCAAGCATCAGGAGGATGCATCTTGTACATTATTAGGAGATGGGTCCCTTCCAACCTAAACCATTCTGTGTTTCTATGGGTACATGGGTAAAATGAGACTAGATATATGTAAGACTTTGAATAAGATGGAAAAGCCAATGACGGGTTGAGCAGTTGCAGAGGGAGACCTTCATAGCAGCATTTTGCACAATGTTATGTGTGAAGACAAGGAGAAAGGGGGGACAGGGTTGTTTTTCTGTTAGAGCCAAGGTGTTTTGGTTCTTTTTTGTCTTCATGTCTAGGGGTCTGCTGAAACCTCTGTGTCTGAACATGGAGAGATTTTCATTGAAATGCTGTATACTTTTGAAGGCAACCCAAAGCGTAGCCTTATACTTACGGTTCTGGTACAAAGCACAGAAATAACAGAATTTGAGAATGGCCATAGTAATCAGACACGACACAAAGAGTTTCTAAATCCCAGCAGCCCAATGGATAATAATGCTACAGTCAGGTTCATGCTGTAATTTGTATTCAAAGCTTCAACACTACAGAGAGACCATTTCTTGTACCTGGAATTCAGAACATACCCACTATAAAGATATGGCTGGAAGTTAACAAGTAGATGTGATCTCTTATCACCTTAATATTTGAGATGAGTCAGTTCAAGGTTTAATTTTCTCCAAATAACCTACAGCAATCTACAGGAGGAAGTGAAAACTGCAAAAATGAGTAAGGAAAGATTGTTCCCTCTTTCTTATAATACAGGAATTAGCAGGCAACACATGAAATTATTAATCACAATAAATGAAAGGAAGAACATCTGCACACAATACATAATTAAATTGTGCACCTCCTTGCCACAGGATGTTTTGGATATCACAAATATGAATGGGCTGTAGACGCAATTAGACAGAATCAGGGAAGAAAGGTCTCTCATGGGCCATTAAGCTCTGGGAAGCAGGAACAGCCTCCAGAAATCCCTGAACTAGTGACTGTCAGTAGATAAAGGGTCCAGCAGGGGAAGGAGCATGCTATGCTTATCCCCTTTCTTATGCTTTTTTCCTACACAGCTTTCACTGTTCAGACTCAGAGACAGGATGCTGAGCTAAACGAACCTTTGGTGTGACCCCGTGTGTCTATTCTCATGAATTATACAAGACACAGCTGCATACATGCTACGGATGCAATTCACATTCACGCAGAGCATCGGCTTATGGCCTTGTGAATTCTGCTGGATATTTACAGTGAGAATTTAAGCAGAACCTAGGTGGCTGAGTTCATGCATTCACATGATCCCATTTCACCCTATCTGAAATTACATATTGCCTCTTCTGCAACTGACTTTTGGCTTGGGTGCAATTTGATATGCAATTAGTCAAACATCATCTCCTGCGATATCTGTCCTGTAGTGAACAATTAGTTTTGCAGAAGGGAATACATTCTGAGGCTTGAATCCTGGGATTCCTGTCAATTTGCATTGACAAGATGCTTACAAGAATGGAGCTGACAGGTCCAGCTGGAATTGAGTGTTAGCAGCCACAGAGGCAGCCACACACCAGCCCACAGATGGTCCACTTCTTGCTCACGTTCTTAGCTTTGCCTGCCTTGAGCATCCTTTTGTTTTTATATAAACATTATGCAAGCTATTGAGTGCGTTTGAATGTCCAGAAATGCACTTAATGTTTCAGCTACGAGCTAAGACCACAAGCGGAGTTCTTAGATATTTTAATACGCAACCCATGGGAAGGAAATCACCAGGTTCTTAGTTATATCCAGGACAGTTTCTCATCAGAGAAGAGGGGACCAGCTGGTGGGAGGCTGACCTGATGCTGTTCCCAAGGTGGCCAGATTGCCTGAGAGCAACCTCCGCTTGAAGAAAGGACAACTTGACTTTGCAAGGAAGACCAGTTTGCTTCTAATAGTGGTTCTCCAAAAAAAAAAAAATCCTGCTTCACAGCAATGAGTTTTTCTCCATGTTAAAGCCTGCTCATGAGTAGCTGGGTATCTTACAAGCCCTTGAAGAAATCATTTATTTAAAAAAAATGCAAAACCTCTCCCAAATCTGCCCTCACCCAGAACTAAATTTTCTGGAGGAGGGTGTGAAGAGGTCATTTGTTCAGTGATCAGAGCTCATGTGTTGGAAAGGCCATCTGATGCTGGCTTTTCTTACCTTTGTAAAGCCATTTAGCTGTGCTCTGGAAGTAACTGGCTTTTAGTACTCCAGCTAATCAGATCCCTTCTTGGTTTACCCTGAACTAATTAACTCTCATCTCTTCAAATTATTTCCAGTGCAGCTGATCACCTAAAGACCTCCTGTCCCTATGCAGCAGCTGCCATCCATCACTGATAAGGTGAGACATTCTCCATCATGAGTTATCTTCCCAGACAGAACTAGATCAAAATGTTAAGCAGTGCCAGAACGTTGTACCAAATAACAGCCTTTTCTCTAGCTGCAAATTTTTCCTCTCTGGGGACACTGCCTACGGTTTTGGATGCTGTTTTTCTATTACATGGGCTGCAGCATGTTACCAGGAAACAAGACTTTGTGCACATGGGACTGCTCAGCTTGATCAAGCCTCTTTGCCCTTGAGTGGCTGATGATCTGTGTGTGGTAGAAGACTACAGCCCTACATGGGTTATAGGGTGCAGAATGCAACGCCGTTTTCCAAGCATGAACAGCATCCCTGGGTTATATGTAATTGTGCTCCTCTGCACCACTTAGGCAATAGCTTGGATTCAAAGAATAGTTAAATTAGTTGAGGTCGTAAGAGGAAGCCAAAGACACACACACCAATGTTAAAGCACAGGATTTGTTGGTTCTGAGACCTTTACAAATGCCAGGCACAAGCAAGCACCAGTTATTTAACGCTAAAAGATATAATGAAGTGAGATGTTCTTTGGAAAAGAGAGAGCTGAGACCATCAAAGAAGTTTGGGTTAAGCATGCTTATAAACATCATCCCAAGGGTTATGTATTTCCAGGGTCATAGCTCTGAGTGTATCACCAGCAATTCCCCCCAAACACCCAAAAGAGTCACAGAGAAGCTATAGAAGTTCATTGTCCAGGAAGTTTTTGCTAATCTGTCTCTCTCTGATGTTAAAAGAGAAGCTGTAACCTGCCTGTATTATTTCTTGTACCCGAATTCCAAGCCTGAGGCTCAACATCATGTAAAGGAAGATGGTAGCAAATATTGGCTGAAGTTGTTTCCTTGTCAAAGTGGCCTCAGGTGGTGTCCATCCAGAGACTCCATTTCTCTCTCCACCCAGATGGCCACAGAGAATCCCCTGTTATCCTTTCATGTTACCCTTGGTTATTATTTACGTCCCCAGCATTAGTCTTGTCAACATTAGCATCTCCAGCACTGGAATCAGTCACTGTTTAAGACTTGACACTGAACCCAAACTTTCAGAAGGGGCCCTTTCTCTGCGACCCAACCCAAAATGCAGATCTGAACAGCTGCTGCAATCAGAAGTGTTTGAAATTCATCTTTGGATTTGAGTGTTGCAGCACGGCCTGCAAATCTGTCTGTTATTAACCTTCCAGATGGCAAGCTGAGGAGACATCCTTCAAAAGATGGGTGTACAGTGAAATTTTAATTAACGGTCACTGACCTTTAGGAGTGAGGCATAGCAATCTATGTACTATGACAGACATCATAGACATCTTAAGAAACTGCTGGAATGTTGGAAAATACCATTTTCTGAGGTGGGACATTTTTCTAATTAGATTTCAGCGATCTATTTCAGATTTGAAATGCTGTTTATCTGCTTTTCTCTCAAGGATCTTAACACCTTCTCAGACCTTCAGGAGACCACGTCAGGATGCTTGGATGGTCCCTGAATGTAGATTTATCAAAGTTTCCAAATCTGTCCTCTAGCCTTACTTTTCCCAGGACACCCATGAGAAGTTAATCAATGAATTAAGGTTAGGTAGAGAGGAATCTGAGGGAATAGCTAAGCAGAAGGAAGTTTTTAATCTTATGTTTTTCTTTTCTTGCTCACGTCCTTCCATTTTGTGTCATCTAAAATTTCAGTCACAAAAAATTACTCTTTTGCACTGAGCTTCATGAAGCCATTAGGTTTGAACGATGATCTTGCTAATACCCCACTGTTTCCATATGCCTGTGTATCTTGGATATGAGCACAAAATCACTTTGCAGACAAAGTTGGTAAGCAACACCTTCAGCTCCACTCCTGAAGATGTTTATATCATTTTGTCATGTCCAAGTGAAGAGCAGTTCTTGGCTACTTCTTGAGTCAGGCTCCTAGTGAAAGCCCAGATGACCAGGAACCTACCATGAGTTTTTGTGGTTGGCTCAGGTCCTCGTTCAGAGGGACTTAGCATTTTCCTCATGTTTGATGTGACCAGAATATGTCTACTTGTTCTTGTGTGGGTGGGTATGAGATAACTTGTCTGGTGTTCAGCCCTGTCTGGAAGCCTGGGTTAAGGAAATAGGCTGTATTATTAAATTCTGCTGAGAGATAACACCATGTCTCTATGATGGCTTGGAGCATAATCACTCCTGCCTAAACGAGGACTGCAAAGATGCATTGTACAGACCTCTTCCAGTACACCAGGGCATTCTCCATAGCTGCTGGTTCTCCACTCTGCTCTTCTGTGTGACAGAGGCAGCATTCAGGGTGCTGGGCTGATGTGACCCAAGACTCCCACCTTTAGAAAACAGCCATGTGTCTTCTTGAGTAGGCCAACATAATAAAGAGTAGTTCAGAGGGTGTTTTACTTGGTCCTGTTCCCAGACTCTATTCAAAGCTGCCTCTTACTCCACATCATCCAGACACGTCAACCACAGGGTTTGAAGTTCCTCAAGGTCAATGATTCTTCTTTTTAGGGTTTTGCTCACAGAAGTGTCCAGACCACAAGGAAGCCATTGGGAGTACATCAGGCTTGCTATAAGTGCTGGGTGGTATCCCAAGGTCTGGTGGTCAATGTTGAAGAGGCAGGAGAGGGTATTTCTGCAAATGAGCCTGATCCCACCTGTTGAACACCCACAATGAGGCACGAGCACTTTGAAGTATTTGGTTTACAGTGAACTGCTCCACTGATGTAATTCACCTTGCTTGTCAGCTATGTGGCCTTTGAAGATGCAGCCATAGTAATTTGGTAGTTTTAAGTACATGATTGCTCTTGGCTGCAAAATTTCGTATAAAGCAGATGTAATTTGCATGATGCCATGATGTAAAAGGGATAGCTGTTTAGATTACATCTAGTTACTCTGAAATTGCAAGAGGCAATGTGAAAACTGGAGTGTGGGACCATTACTTGATCCCTAGAGCAGTAACTAGCTAGAAGGATCTGAATGGACGCGGTTTCCACCGTCATTTAGTCGTACCCACCAACCTTTGCCCAGAGAGGCTTGATCTATGGCGAGGGCCAGGGGATAATTGGATTTCTGCCTGCTCAGCTTTTGAATTGTTATGACTCAGCATGGCCAGTTCAGCTGAACTGACTTCCCCTGCTGTTTAGGGATTCAACTAAAGAAAACTCAAGCTCATTATATAAAGGCAAAGTAAAATACATTATCAATTGGTACACTAGGTTTTGCTGCAATGAAAAGGAATTAATAACGTGCAAGCTCATCCAGTTATCCTTCTATTGAAATGGTTGTAACAAACAATGTTCCTGTTATAAAAACAAATTCATTTCACCATACCACTGCGGCATTCCCTGTTTATTCTATTTAAATATAAAAGATTTGTTCTGCGCTATATAATTCAGCCATACGGATCTTGAAAGGAAACAAATGGTTTGAGGACTGAGCTATTCAGGTTCCCTGCGACGACACAGAAAAACGTTCATGTACACAGAGAGTACCCTCATAGCGGTGGGAACAGCGATACACACCACAAGAAGCTGGAGACTTATCTCCCAATCCAGCAAATCTGCAGGGCGTTATCTAGGAGAACACCAAGATCTCAGCACGAGGGAGGATGAGATCTTCATTATTTACCATAGACAAAATATAAAAGACGAAGAGGGAAAATTTAAAATTTTCCAAGATGCCTAATGACCCTGTATGGATTTAAATTTTGGATATTCCGCCTAAGATACCTAGAAAATACCTTATTCTCTTCAAGCCCAACTAGATGACATCGTTGAGATACATTTGAAGTAACCTTTTCACACTCTGTGCTGGGATTCACAGCAGAATGTCGGGCAGTGCTTTCAGAAGTTATTTGAATAAGTGTTAGTGAAATGCACATGCATGACGGCATCCTATTGTACCTGGATGTGAGCTATGATTTCTTTTTTATGTATTTTCTGCTTTAGGCTTTTTAGTGCTGCTGGATACAACGGCTTGTAAGATTTTAAACAAATCCTCATTTAAGTTGAATATGGCACTACATCCGTGTTTTGTTTAGTTTTGGGGCTTGGGTTGGGTTTTTTTGCTCTTCTGTGTTTTAGACAGTGGGGAGAGAGTAAAGAGAGAGAATCATCAGCTTGTCGGCTTGCCTCTCACAATGAACACATGTCAGACTGCTTCGTAGAGGATGACATATGACCCTTGCTGCGGTAGATCAGATTTTTAGTGACCGCACCCCAAACAAGACATAATCTCAAATATTGCCCCAAAAGGATGCCATTCCATAGCTTGTTGAGTTTGCAGTATCAAACTTACGATTCCACAATTGAGTTTTATTCTTTTTCCTAAGAGATTAAAGCACTTTCAGATTTATCTCAAGACTTAGGTATTTGTGGAAGAAAATGAGTGTAGCGAGCTGATGTCAGAGCTGGTAACTTTCAAGCACTCTTCTGTGTTGTTTCCGTCAGAAAGTGGCAGATCATTTCTATGAAAATAAGCACATAATCATTCCTCCCACAGCTTTCCTTCTCATCAGAGTCAAATTTACAGAGAGCGAGACATTTATGCAAGGCATAAGCATAAACACTATAATGTGATCACTTTATTGTGATTTTTTTTAAATGGATTTCCTCCTTCTGCAATTTGACTGGGATTGCAGATTATTTCTCCTACAAATACTGTAAAGTGGTCAAGTATTTCTTCTGTTATGCATGAAAAATTTTATTTTACTGGTGGCTATGCACAGCCTTTAACTTTCCCATCTGTAAATCTAGGCAACTGGATGTGGCGTGAAGCCTTGGGTTTTAGATACACTTTCCATGGCAATTGCCACTCATGGATTCTCTGAGCAGGCAGCAGACTTTCAGGCTTCCTTGGTGCCTGCAATGGCAATGCCCACTGTGGTTCTGCTTTTCTCTTCACAGCTGGAGTCTTCCCTCAAATCCTTAAATAGGTTAATCCGCTGTCACAGGAAAGTAATAGGAAATTAATTATTGCTGTCTCCGATAAACAAAGTTAGCAGCTTTCCAGTGGACAGCAGGGCCAGATTAAATACCAAGAGAATTCAGCCAGAAGGAGAGAGACAGTCTCAGGGCATGAACCAGTTTAGTTTCTCAGAGTGCGGGAACTCTTCTATTTTAGAATTATTGGCAAAAATTGCATTGGAAAACCAAGACAGAAGAGCTTACGATGACTCCAGAACGATTATCACAGGTGGATACGTAATGTAACAGCCAGAGGTGACAGAGGTACTGCAGAGGCTGGGAAAAAAAAGCTGCTTAGATCTTTCAGACACATGCCTAGGACCATGCCCCCTACAGAGCAGCCACACCTAGGAGGGTACACCAGCATTTTGCTTGCAAGTTTCTGTATTCAGCTTCTCAAACCATAGCTCAAAACACATCTAACCCGACTGCGGAGAGCTTGGAAGGCGGCGAAGACAATGATCAAAGATCTAGAAAAAACTGACACACAAGAAAATACCGGAGGAACTGGGTATGTTACTCTGGAGAAGACTGAAGAAAGACATCGTAACAGTCTTCAGTTACTACCTAGAGAGCAGCTGCAAAGATGGTGGGAACAATCTGTTTTCCACTTCCACAGGGAATGGCTTAAGTTTCTGGGAAATCAGAGGCACACACAAATGATCCAGAAATGTCGCAGGGGTTCTTTCCAGCCCTGTTTTCTACGATTGCTAGAAGCAACAGGCAGGTGTGTGATATCATCCTCTTCCCCATCAGCAGCGTGTAATTAGCTGCTGTTTCCCATCTTAGGAGTTGGCTTAGCGGTAGTTTTCCATTGGAGTAACTCTAATCACTTATGGGGAGGTTCCTGATTTGCTCTGCTCTTAGGAAGATCAGAAACAACTTTGTATTTCTCCTTCTTTAAAGCCATTCAAGACATTGCTTGATCAGAGTTGACGTGAAATCAGTGCTAATGTGAGCGAGCAGCACTATGGATGCTGCTTAGGAAAACGCAAGGGCTATGAGCATCTTTTTTCTTAAAGAACCAAAGTAGAGGCCAAATTCAGCAGCAGCTAAAACCTGGCTGTTGTACAGTTGAAACTACAGATCTGTGGGCAGTGTTAAATGGAGGTATCATTCCTCGGCAGTTTTAAACAGTATAGCGCAACCATGACAATGATAAGAGGCAGATATGGGTGACAGTCTAGGAACTAAATCTGCTCTAATCTACTTGAGTGTAAATCCACTTACTTCAGCTGCACAGCTCCAGCGAGTGATTCCAGGGTGAGAAAACAGAATTTCGCCCTTTTTCTCTTGTCGTGTCTTTTTATTTACAATTTGTTACCTCATAGTCGCAGCAAAGCACAGATAAGCTGAAACTGCAAATTGTATATTCTCAGCCAGGACTTTTATGTTTATTTTCCAACTTTTCTGTTTCATTACAGCTGGTATGTGTACTTACCTGGGATCAGGCGTAGGAGGTATAATCAGCAACATGATCCGCGTGAGTACAAACGGGAGCAAGTAGAAAGCCTAAAGATTTCAATAACGACCCTTTAACTACTGAAGTCAAAGGCAAATCCCCATGAATTACGAAGGACCTGTGATCTTGGTTTCCAGCAGATGCCTAAAGCTGTTGTGGCAAACATGCCTTTACTTGGATAGCAGAGAGATGCTTCTGAAGGCATCAGGAAAAAAACAACCCATCCTCTCTCTACCAGGCATTATTAATTTATTAATTAATTAATCAGTTGTTTCTTCTTTTATGCATGCTGGTTTTAGACGTAGAACCCATTGCAGATTTTGTGTGGCACCACGGCAATGGCTGGGACTTTGGCAGCTCTGCCTTTGGCAGCGCTGATGAGAGGGAGAGAGAGATCATCATCGAATCATCGAATGGTTTGGGTTGGAAGGGACCTTAAAGATCATCTAGTTCCACGGGACAGCTGGGATGGGGTGGGGGCTTGAGCGACACGGACGCAACATCAGTCCCCCTGCTCACAGAACAACTTGTCAGATAATTATCATGCGGGATATATTCTGAGTAGCCCATAAACTCTCATGAATGAAATTGCCCTAGTCAGCACCGCAGCGTGTTAGCATTAAATCACCATGGTATATAATCCAGAAGGTAAAACCTCTAAATCTTTTGAAAGGTTTGTTCTTCTGACTAGTAATTTAACAATCTTGTAAGAAGCTGAGATATAAGAGCTTTCTGGCAGAGAAATAGAGAAGAGGCAATGAGAAAAGTGTCATGTACTTTTCTGAATCAATTGTAGTGTCTAACTTACATTTCTAATGAATTATGAAAGGTGAGATGACTTCTCTCTTTTCCCTTCAAGCTAACCTGGAACCAGACACTGTGATCAAATCTGTACAGAGCCCTGCTCCCTTACATGTATTTTTTGTGGGATATGCCTTTTTTTTTGGCAGGATAAAATATATCTAAAATCAGGATTTTCATGTAATGCATGTGCTTTGTTGCATTTGTTTTCCCTGTCCTGTGCACGCTTACGGAGATGACTGAATGATTAACAGTATTTGATGAGCAACTTTTTTTTCTATGCTCCCTTACATATCTCTGGGGCGTCGCCCAGTTTGGGTTTCTCACTGTTTTTGCAGATCGTCACCTAAAAGCTTGACCCGAAGCCCAAAGTAATAAATAAGCATATTTCTTTGGCCTTGAATGACCAAAGGACTAGACAGCAGGCTCACTCGGTACAGCTCCTGGGTCAGGCAGCTCTGAGTTTTGCTTTTCCTATGCTGATATTTTTCCTCAGGGAATTCAGTAAATGTTGCCTAGAAACACCTGTGCCTCAGAAACATCTGAAGCACAGCAAAATAGCCATAGAATCAGGTATGGAAAAAAAGCCCATCTGTTCCTACCAAACTGAATTTGGGGAGACAATTCCCATAAATACATTTGTACTAATCAAAATGCTGGTTTGGCCATTTTTCTCCTCAAAGCTTTTTAACTGCGGCTTGCATCCCCCACGAATTTACTAGTCAACCTTAAAAATTTAATAAGTGCAGTGCATTAGTATAATATTCTGCTCGCTCCCGAATCGCTATAAGTAAAGGTTTTAATCACAAAAATTATGCAGTTATAAAAATAATTTAATGAAATTATTCTTCCCATTTGCATTCATGGGCTGCCTCTATTCAGGCATTACGAGACGTGATAAATTGCGCTGAACTGTGGTGGAATAATTCCCAGTGCTGCAACTGCCTGAAGACCGTGCACCTTAATGGTTTCCCTTCCCAGCAAAATCAAACCGCAGGGAAGCACGCTCAGCGTAATGTACGGAGGATTAAACATAACGTACGGCTTTGGAAATCACTGTCTTTTGTGTTTTGTTGACGGACCTACGACCTGGGCACAGGTAAGATTATTTCACTGTCATAATCTGAAGAGGACTGGCGTCTGCTTTCAGTGAAGTCCTTCGCATAACATCTCCTGCCACCGCTGGTGCAGAATGCGTGCCTAGCAGATGACGGTTTCTGGATGATGCCTTAATTAAAGTGCATCCTCTCTAATCTGAAATGATGTCTGTTTATTTCAAAACTAATTACTCCATTATGCTTTCCTCTGCTAAAAAAAATCTTTGGTGCCTGAATGAGACTGCAAACTCTTTGGGGCAAAGACCACATTTAATGAGATAATGTTATGTTTGCTAAATAGTATATTAGAAAGGAAACTCGTGAATAAAATATAGGCTGAAGTTTCGTGATTCAATTTCGGGTATAGGTAAAATTTTACAATTTATCCCACTTTTGCAGTCATAAATAATCCTTTTCCTCAGCTTCATAAATAAATCATCAGCTGAAATACAACCTGCTACCCAAACAGTCTCAAATATTAGGAAAATAATTTCTGACTTGACTATGATGGACCAAACAGGAACTTCTGGGTTCAAATCTGTTGCAACAAAACTTCACATATACAATTCCTCTTGTCTTCACAAGCTTTGTGTATGGAAAGAATGGCAATAACCTCTGAGACTATTTTGAAGGCATTTTTTCTAAAAGTTACCTCCTAACCCAGGCCACCCTGCCTACACCTAATCTATTCTGGCCCCTTCTGTGACAGGTAAAGCTAAGTGGTCAACCCGGGAATGGTATTCACCACTTACTAATATTAAAAACGGGCAAACCCCCCAGACTTTTACACATTTTTACTGTTTCAGAAGCACTAGTTTCCCAAATATGAAGGAAAAATTGTGAGACTGATATTTAGAAAAAAAAATCAGAAGGATCAAATGTGATGGAGAACTGTGAGCTCCTTCAAGAAGAGCTCATTAAATAACCAAAACCCTGTGATTCCAGTGCCAAGAAAGATGACAGAGTAGCCTGAAAGGCCACCCAGGCTCTGTGAAAAAATGAAAGCATCAATTCGGAATAAGCAGCGGTGTACAATCAATAAAAGGGGGTAACATAGAACGATCAATTATAGATGAGAGTTTGCGAAGTGTGGGGAATGGAGAAGGGACAAAAAGACATGACAGCGAATTCTTTCAGTTCCTTTCTGGCTGGGCACAAGGCAGTTTGGGCTTTTCATTAGGAGCTTCGTAGGGAGCTACCGCTGTGCAGAATGGTGGTAGCTCCCTACAAGGCCAGCACTGGGGTTGGTGGCTGTCATCACCCAGCATGGAGTAATCCCTTTAAGAAGGGTTGTGGGCTACTATGAGCTTCTCAACAGCAAAAGCAAGCCTGAAGTTTTTCGCTCCAAAGGAGAGAAGGAATCACCTTTCAAGAGAGGACTGTCCATTTCTCCCTGCCCTGTCTCCCAGGACTGAGAAAAGCCTTTCCCACCCCAGCACAGGCTTCTCCCTCCCTTGCACAAGAGTTTCGCAGAACCAAGCTGGTGGCAGTGGCTAGCAAAGGTGGGGATTCAAAAGCCCCCCAGCTCCTCGCTGGTCACAGGGCAGGAGCAAACTCAGACGAGGCCATCTCCGCCCAGCAGTGCTTTTCCCTTACTGCTGCAGCAGTGGGGAGCACAGTGGTGGCTTGAGCAAGTCCAGGCCACATGAACCACCAGCTCAGGCAGCTGGGACCAGGCAGCCTGGCATGTCCCTGTCATCTGGGGGTCCTGCCCCTGCTCAGCCTCCCTGTGTGCCCTGGAGCTGCTCAAATAAGCTCCTGTTTAACACTCTTGGGGTGAGAAATGTAAAGTGCTCAGTCTGCTGAGCTTACCTTAAAAATCTCTCCAAGTGGTTTGAACGTGGTGTTGAAGTATTTTCATGGGGAAAAGCACAGTTATAAAGGGACTCTTAAGTCCAAATGAAAAGGGGTCTGAGAAACCATTGTTTGGGAGCTGAAGTTGACAAATTCAAGTTGGATAGTTGGGGATCTTACTTTCACATGGAAAGTAACTAACCCTTTGAACAAACTGCCACAAGACAACTGGATGCCCTTCTGGAAACTTAGGTTTAACCAAACACAAATACGCTTCAGCATACAGAATATACTGGGGCAAATGAGAGAAATGTAATGGTCAGGGACACATAGAAGGTCTAATCAGATGAAGATCTGATTAGCATTATATTTTGAAAGCCTGTCATCTGAAGCTCCTGCCATCATCACCACCATACATGGGCCCATCCACGTATCTAATATCTGATGCTTTAAGCACGAAAATGCGTTGACATTGGTATACCGGAGAAATTTATGTTTCAGTTTGTGTTCTACACTTTAAAGAAAGCAATCACCTCATATAAATAATATAACCTTAACACCTAATTACAAAGAAGGGCAAAGCTTTTAAATGGCACTAAACTTAATAAAAAGGAATAATTAATATTATGACAATTAACCTGTTGATGAAGACTAGACCTGGACGGATTCGTTTTTCATTAGCAAGCGTGAAGAATTAGACGATTCCCAGGAGGATCCAAATATCTGAAAGTCATCTTACTCGGAAAAAAGACAGAACTCCTTCCTCTGTGTAGCTACGTAGGGTTTCAGCCCTTGCCCTGGGGAGCTGCTGTCTCTGGAGGGTACAGTGGACCTTGTGCGGAGAAGGCAGGAACATGAAGAAAAGAGGAAGGCGGCATCATTTCAGAGGCTTTTCCTACCCACGCTGCTGCCATGTGCTAAGTGTCATTGGCAGACTGCTGCCCTCTCCTTCTCCAGGCTATAGAGGGCTTTCTCTCTCTCTCCCTCATGTCTTCTCTTCCCAAACAGATCGTCATGGGGTAACTCACCCCAATTCCAACCGTGCCCTTTTTTCTCACTCCGCCCTCTCCTGCCTTCATTTGCCCAGTGGCTCTTGACCCACAGCTTCCTCTCCACGGACTACTGAGGGCAGGGGCTGCCACCAAAGTCACACACCCTGACACGTACCAGCAGGGCTGGTGTGGACTTATCCTGACCTTCTTGCACCCTCCTTTTAAGAGCTGCTGATGTTCTTATTGTTTGTTTGGTTTTTTTCTTTTGTTTTGTTTAGGGATTTGGGTTGGGGTTTTTTTTTTGCTGAAGGAGAACAGCTAATCCAACCTCATCTAGTTTAGTCTTCTCTTCAGTTCAAGCTAATCCTGTTGTTGCTGTGAATTTCAGGGTGGCAACAGTGTGCAGTGATGGTGAGCACGGCCTTTCGAGACAGCTTTAGATTTGTTATCATCTCACCTGATAAGAGCTGACAGATATTCAACTACAAAAATGCAGCACCAAAAAGGAAAAAAAGAGGATCACACGCAGGGAGAAACCTGAACGAACCTGAACTGTTGCCTGTACCGAGCGCCAAATAAACAGCTGATACAATTGGCACAACTGAGTGGTAATGCGGCTATGGCCGAATGGAGTTATTTTTGTGGCTATGCGAAAAAAGTAGAAAATAAACACGGAAATTAGAGATGAGGACAGCTCAGATCCAAATCTCTGCTTCTTCAAAGTCCGCTAATGGCAAGCGCTACGTAGAAGGGTTTTCTTTCTGGTCCCCTTCTTCTGGCTGCACCAAGTCACACTTTATGGCTGCTGCTTCACATTGTGGATTTTGCTAAAAGTGTTGCAACTTGATACTGTGGGTTTTAATATGTGCATCAGAACAGATGCCAAAGAAAGTTACAAAAATTCTACAATAACAATGACGCAACTATCCTTTTGTAGCTTTTGCGTGGCTTTGCTACGAAATGAAGTTAACACAAACTCTTGATCTCTATCAAGAAACATAGAAATGCGTAGGAGATGCATGGAAATCCGTTCTTACCGAATTCATATTTGACTATGTGTTATGAAGTTAAGGTTTTGCATGGCGTTGGTTAGGGCCAAAAATAAAAAATCTCAACAACCTAGAAAGCCATTATTAAGTGCTATAAAATTGTGACATTTTTCCCTTTTCTATTATTCTGCTTTCAGGATTGTAAAGGTGTGGGTATTTGCACTGGAAGGGTTCGCAAACAGCAGCTCTATTCGTGCCATAGCCTTTCAAAGAATATATGTGAGCACACTTGCTTCAGCTCTTTCATTCTCCTCTCTCACGGGGACTCCACTCCGATTCCTCCTTCTTCTTTCCTTGTGTCCTGAAGGAATATATAAAGCTGTTCTTTATGCGAGGAAAAAGGTAGCGTGCGTTTTTTTTCCTTGTCTACACGGTTAATTAAACGCTTCGAGGCAAACACACTGTGTCTACACAAACCCTGCAGAGACATGAGACCGAGGGGACTGAATCCCCCCGAGCTGCGGAAGCAGATTTCTGCTGCACCTGGGTGGAAAGCTCAGCTGCTCGGTTTGGACAAAGGAAGGCACATCCCTGCTGGTTTGAAAGAGACCCTTCTTATGGGAAGCATCTTGCTAGCTGACACGCTCCTGTCGATCCAGCACACGGAGGTACACTGCTTCTGAGGCAAGCACAAGATCCCTGCTGCCGAGGCTGAGCCCACTCCCAGAAACACCCCCCCAAACCCCTGGGAAATTTTTCCAAGAAACGGTGAAGTGCCTTTGAATTAACTTACCAGCTGGGCAGGGGCCTGGAGATTGGAATTTTGAATTTAAGTGCCCTTTGGGGGAGCTGAGTCCAAGGGACTTGCTTGTAGGTGTAAGCTCAGGCAGTGGAAGGAGGGAATTTGTGTCTTGCTGTCCCTGTGTGGTTCCCGGTGTAATGGGCTGTGCCGCCCACCCCAAAGGTGCGGTGGAAGTCCAATGTGCGCCACCTCATTCTGCTCTTGGCTGCCTCTGCCAAACTGGTGAAAAGGGCCAGAAAGTGCGACTGGGGAACCTTTGCAGTGGGAAAATGGATGGGGCCGGGCAGCTTAGTTTACACAAACCAACCTTCAGTGAGCAATGAATTTGTGAGCTGGAGGTGAAAGACACTGGGTCCTCTTATGCAGAACTTCAGGTACCGTAATATGAAGAAAATTAACTGTGTCAAGTGTGCTGTGGGCATTGAAAAATTAATCATGAGTTTATACTTAAGGTTGATAAATACTATTCATGCTCAGAATGGTGTTGCAAATCAAGCCCTGCATATTGCACTTCGTATTTGCTAGCCTCTTCTTGTCCAGGGGGATGAAAAGAAAAGCATTCATAACGGATTTAAATTGTTTCAGGTCATGGAACTTTTTCACTTCACATTCTTCTGCTGGAAATGACTGTCTAATGGAAAGCAAGGGCCAAATGTGGACACAGGACTAGGGGCAAGTACCGTTTGGCTGTAACCAGAAAAGTACAAAAATCTCCGTGTGTTGAGCTGAAGAACAGACCTCCCAGTAAGTTCTATGTAGTCTAGTTCTCCAATTGGCCAGGTATCTTTTTTTTTTCCTGTAATCTGCTCTAAACTGTGTTGATGGACATAAAAATAAAGTATAGTTTTATGTTAATTAAAACTTTTCATTACTTATGTAGGTCAGTAAGAAACAAAAAAGTAGTTCAAACTCCACCCTCCCCATGCTGCCAGTTTTTTCTAATGAAATGTAATTAGCACTAATTGGTAAAACTACACTGATGGCTGGTTATTAATGTTTGTGTATTGGTCCCAGTTGTGGTTTTATGTCTGTCAGTGCTAATGGCTCAGTGAAGGAAAAAGAATCCTCCTTTCATATTCCTGTCATTTTTGTCAGGGTGCCCCCCCTTCAAGCAAGAGTGATTATGTTTAGGGAAGGCAAAGCCTCTTCTTAAATCCTGACTTTGGGAATGCCTTCAACTCTCCTTTGAATTCGGTAGGAGTTGAAAGCAGCCAGCACTTAGCATCTGCAGAATCAGAACTCAACTATTTTAGGGCTGCTTTTCTTGAGCCATCATAATTGTTAGTGGTTCAGAATTTATCAAAATAATTATCCTCCTAATTGCATACCTGTTCTTGAAAGCACACTTATGAGGCAAGCCTCTCTTCTAAGCAATCACCTTAAAGTATTCAGTTTAGAATAATTGCTTTCCTGCAATCCCTGCAATTACTGAATGGATGGCAATCACCTTCTTCAGGCAGACGTAGGTGAGAAAGCTGGCCTTTTTAGACAGGGATGAACTGAAGCGATGAAATCAACATTTCCAATAGAAATCCACCCAGAGAGGGGTGGGGGGGTAGCCTCTTGCAGACTCAAGCAAACGCAATGTCAAGACAAGGAGGAGGGTCTCCGCTCTGGTAGGGACCAAAGCAGACTTGGAAATAGATTGGAAAATGCTCAGGAACTCATTCACTCCTGAATATTAACAGTAAGACACCAACATCAACACCTAAGAAGATAAAAAAACTTCTTTGAAAAGCATCTGTGTGTTCTTAAATGGCTTAATAATGTATGCCTCCCCGGGTCACCCATGCACACCTTATTTTTGTGAAATCTAGGCTCATTAATATTTCTAAGTTAAAATTGAAACACAGCATACTCTAGGTAGGAAGAAATTGCCTGAATGGCTTACCTCTTTTATAGAGGGGTAAAATCAGCAGTCACACAGTTGTTTAAAAATGTTTGAGAACTGGAACCTGTTAAGAATACAAGAAATATTACTTATCTTAGGCTATTATCTGCCATAAGGACACGACAAGGTCATTATTAAATCTTAGCCCTTAATAGTTTCGTGCCTTACAAGGCGTGCAGAAGTCCCCTTAGCACACCCCTGCATTTCACTGCATGATGCTTGAATTATTTTTCTTATTTGTACATGCAGAATTGTCTTTAACAACACGATATCTGTGGGCTGGGACGCGATAGTTCTTCCTTGTGGCCGATGAAAAAGAAAGCTGGTCTGTGGCCAGGAGGTCTGGAGGATGTATTGCAACAATATGTACTTACAGCCTGGAATGTTCTGCCAGCCAAATTTCAGTGCCAGTCATTGCCATTTTATATTTTAAAACAATGAATTGCAGATTTCTGTGTTAAGCTGTTATTTTCCCCATGGACTGACCACCGCTATACTCATTCAACTGCAACTAACCTGCCCTGATGGCTTTTTTAGCGTCTCACGCTGCCACAAATAAATTCTCTCATAACCCTCGGCTACAATCACCACTACACCCGTTTCACCCTTGCCGGAATCTAACTAAAGGAACAAACTTACCTACTCAACAGCCACATCACTAGGACACTTCCTTCTGACCTTGTTTTTGAGCAGGTAAAATACGGAAAAGGAATATCTTAATAGGTAAAACAAAATTAAAAGAAACCTTAATCACACAAAGACACAGTGCCCAACATTTTGGGTTACACTTCTGCTAGCAAATTTCAGGTGCCGATGACCGCTCTCATGCAGTGAGGCCGACGGGCACAGGGTGGTTGTTGTCCATATCATTAAAGTTCTTTACTTTCTGAAGCTGAGAAGCTGTACACAAACCACAAATGGGGAATAGTCTCTGGCCCGTAGCATCTCCTGAAGCAGGCTTGCTGGAGTATTAGGTAGCCCAAGCTAACTGTGATAACATTTTAAGTATACAGAGAAAGGAGATTTGGTGTCCTAGAACTGTTTAACGTACTTATGTAGGTGGGGCTTCAGGGGCTACAGTGTCTGTACCCTGAAAAAGCAAAGTGATAGAGGTTTGAGCTCCTTCAGACCAAGGAATTTGGTTTCCCAGTTCCCGGATGAGAGCTCTAACTGTTATATTGTCCAGCAAGGGTGGGCAGAACCACGTTACTCTGCCCTAGTTTGCGCACAGTTTGCTTGGTGGAAAGCCCGAGCTGGCTGGCATCGAGTGCCCTGACGGTGCAGGTCACACGCAGCCCCGTGTGTGTCTCCTGGGGCTGGACAGGCTCAGGCTCTGGAGCTGCTGAGCTCGGGACACTGCTGGAATAACTGCAATAGCAGGTGTCCAAAATCTTTGGGTAAAAAAGGAAGAACTAAATGAATTTTGGGATATCCCAGGCTAAGAATTAGCTGTTTCAGTTATGGGAGGAGGGCCGTATTGCAAATTTGGACTGAAAAGCCTCCTGACTCCTACCTTAGACACTGAGCAGCAATCTGTGTGTATCTACCCTACTTTCACACACAGGTCTTGGTCCCAGACTGCCCACACTGCACTCATGCGAATTAATTTTCTAGCTCTTTTTTTGGAGGGAATGAATTTGTTCCCTTTGAAACAACACCTGTCCACCGTTCTGGAAATAATTTAGTCCAGAGGCATTCTCAATAAGCAGTGTGAACCAGACTACACCAAATGCGGCTCCCCCTGTCCCCCTTTTGTCCCGGCTTTGCATCCTCGAGCATCCTTGGGCACTTTCCCATACCGCAGCACTTACTCTGTAACACCGACCGCCAGGTTCCCGCTTCAGGAGCACCACATGGACTAGTGATGGCACGGGTTCTCCTCTCATCTTGGATGCTTTGAACAGCACTTACGACACCGTCACATACACACAGGGAAATTATATTGTACTAAGGACTCAGGGTCAAATGCTGTGTAGGGTGGGCACGGTCTTCCTGTCCTCTAGTCCTGAGCTGAGTCAATGTGACTGCTCTTGTCACTCAGCCCGGAGTGAGGGACCGCTTTTTGGGTTGGGTGCATTTAGCCGCAACTTTTAATCTAGCCTTTTATCCAGCGTGGATCTCAGAATAAGAGAAGCAAACAAATGAGAGTGCATGGGAAGATAAAAATAAAAGAGTTAAATCGATGAGTGTGTATGGCAAGATAAAAATAAAATCCTGTAACTTCAAATACACACGCAATGTTTTACTCATGAAGAAGATTACGAAGCTCCGGGAGAAGATAAACTGTAAGCCCAAAACCAGCCAAAATCTAGCTGGGATGCCCACCCTACCCTTGCTAGAAGCAGCCAGGAGCCTGCTGTGCGTGCCAGCTGGAGGGGAGCTGAAGCCCTCTCCCTCTGACGAGGGCAAAGCCGGCCAGAAACGCCTCTCACCACATGGCAGCACCCACGACCCACCGTGAGGAAGTGGAGATCTCCCACCGCTACTGGCACCACCTCCACGTTCACGGGTCAGAACAACAGGAACCCGCTTTCGGTGGGCGCAGAGGAGCACTGGCTCTTTTTGTCTTCCTTCTGGGGGATGGCTGCTAACGAGAGGCAATTTTAGCCACAGAGGCGGTGCGGGAAGATGGAAGGAGCTCTGTGAGGACGTGTGGAGAAAAAAAAAACCCATCATGTCATCTCTCTGACTTGTTCCCAGCCCGTCTGTGCCAGCGCTGGTGAGGGGTTATCCCCACCGGAGGCGACTCACGGTTAGTCCCTGCAGGTTTGAAGCACGGCTGTAAACTTCCTTAAAATAAATAGCAGATGGGTGACCAAGTGTGGGAAGGCACAAAATCACAAAATCTGTGACTGTGAAACACTGGGGGAGATCGTCAGAGGACAAACCCTCCCGTATTTTACAATCCGTGCTGTGTGACAGCAGCTCAGAGCTTCAGGTCCAGCCCCATTGATCACTGCTCTGGCCCCACTTCAGCTCAGAAGGATGTGCTAAAATTGATTACAGATGTCAGTTCTGGCCACTGAGCTGTTGTACCCCTTCAGGCAATCTACCCCTTCCAGAAACAAAGTCCAAGCTGAAGCGGAGCAGCTCCTTCCCCTCTGTCTCTCTGCAGTCAGGCTTGCCTCAGGCTCCATCCTCCTCCACCTCTTGCTGTTCTGGACTCAGTTTGGGCTTTCCCTGCATGGCAGGAGCCCTTCCCTGCTCTCAGCCGAGAGGGATGCTCGCCAAACTCCTTCACTCACTTCAGCCACCATCACCATCTTGCAAGCCACAACTGGAATACTGTGTCCAGTTCTGGGCTCCCCAGTTCAAGAGAGTCAGGGAAGTACTGGAGAGAGTCCAGCGTAGGGCAAAAAAGTCAATTGAGGGACTGGAGCATCTCCCTTATGAGGAAAGGCTGAGAGAGCTGGGACTCTTTAGCCTGGAGAAGAGAAGGCTGAGGGGAGACCTTGTTCATGTTTACAAGTATCTAAAGGGTGGGTTTAAGGAGGATGGAGCCAGAATCTTTTCAGTGGTTCCCAGTCACAGAACGAGGGGTAACAGGCACAAGCTGGAACATAGGAAGTTCTGATCAAATATGAGAAAAAACTTCTTTACGGGTAGGATGACAGAGCACTGGAACAGGCTGCCCAGGGAGGTTGTGGAGTCCCCTTCTCTGGAGACTTCCAAGACTCGCCTGGATGCAGCCCTGAGTAATGTGCTCTGGGCAATCCTGCTTTAGCAGGGGAGTTGGACTAGATGATCTCTAGAGGTCCCTTCTAACTCTGAAGATTCTGTGATTCTGTGATTTCGTGATCCATGTGCTGCTCAGCAAGAGGTGAATTCTTACAATTCATTAAGATTTTGAAGAAGAGCTACTGCACAAGTAAACAGTAATTTCCTGGTGCTGTTTGGAGCAGTGGTCCTACCAGTCTCCTGGGGTGGCTGACGGACACCCAGAGCGCTTGGTTGTCCTTCCTCAGGCTGAATGGCGCCAGGAGCACAGCCGCACACACGTGGGGAAAGGAGCAAACTGCAGTAATGAGGGTTAAGTAGTACCTATCAACAGCAACAGGCATTATTTCATTTGTCTCTTCCTCTTCAGAAGGCCAGTATGTGTCCAGGTGTAATGCCCCCATTCATGTTGAAGGCATCCAGCACTTTGCATTTTAATCGCTGCAAAGCAGGAATAGCGCTAGCTCTCTAGGGACGGTATCTTTTGCTATTTTGATTTCAAAAATTAAAGCTATCAAACCAGTAACATAAAAATAAAGATCCTCCTATTACAGATAATAGGAATTGCTGCATTATTGCTCTGTCCTGCCACTTGTAGTAACCAACAGCTTATTGCCTCAGAAGAACCATCTCTATCACGTAATTGTGCCTGTGTTGTATTTGCTCGGCTTAAGAGAGCTATTACTAACCTGAACTCCCTCTTTGGGCTGGCCAGGGAGGTGAAAACTCACACGGTCAGGAAACGATGCTTGGGTGAAAAGGCTCTATAGTTTCCAAATTTTCCTGTTTAAAAGGAGCGGCAAAGGTAACTCAGAGATAAAACACCCTCTTAGCCGAAAATTGGCCACATACTTTTCCTTTCTTAATGGAAGACCTGTATTTCACTATGAGACGCCCATTTTCTCCAGGGGAGAGCAAAAAGATAAAGAACTACACTTCTTACACTGCTCTTTGAACTGATACAGGAAGCACTGATTCACGATGCACTGATTTGAGCAAAATTCCTCTTGAATAGCCTTAAGTTTTAACTCAGAAGATACAGCATCAGGTAGCTGAGACACTTGAAAGCAACTGCAGCTGTACGTGTACCTATACTAATATTGACTATTAACTTCGAAGCATCAAGATGTGCTACTTCCACACGCTGTTAGTAGGAGCCCATGTATCTTTGGGTATGGGTTTGCACTGAGCCCAGGTATGCATTTGTCACCAGTGTGTCTTCTCTTGTCCCCTGTTTTCTTCCCCTTGCTGTGTCCCAGGAGTGCACTGCACACCTTAGTCTGCTTCTCAGACACCATCTCGGTGTCCTCCTCAGCTAGAGGACACCCTCCTCTACCTCTGAGTGAGGGAAGGCCCATAATGCCCAGCGGAAGGTAAAGGGGCGATACCCCTAACTCGATGCACTGTGAATGGCACCGGGAAACACGGAGCTATGCCGCAGCTGTTGAAGCCAGGAGACGGCATCTGATTCAGTGATTTGTGGCAGTGAATTTCACAGATTGACTAAATCCAGCTGGGTGCTGCTTCCCAACAGGCAAATTGCTTCAGCTGGCAGGCCCGGGCGTACTGCCTTTCCCCCAGGGAAGCTGATGGGCGAGAGCGCTCTGAAATCCCACAAACCGCGAGCGATGCGGTGCTGCCGTCGATAAACCGAATCTCGTACCTAACGTTATGCCCACCTGATGAAGCACAGGGCGCCTTAAAGACGCTCCCTCAGAGCTGCCCACCATCACGAACTCCCTTTTTGAAGCGAAAACGACGAGAAACCAGCAGCGCCAGCCTTAACTTCGCGTTTCTCTGCCCTTCGAAGCCTTTGGGTGCCCCCGGAGCGGGGCGGTGAGAGGACCCTCCACACACACACACAACTCCACCACCGCCTGCCCGGCTTCCCCGCCGGCATCCCCACCCCCCCAACGGCGGGACACCCGCCGCAGCCCTGCCCGCCGCTGCCATGCGTGTGCGCCGCGGCGGGGCTGCCCGCGCTGCCGCTGGGCGCCGGCGGTCCCGCAGCGCAGGGCTCCCCGCGGCGGCGGCGGCGGCGGCGGCGGTGGCGGAGGTGGCGGCGCTGCTGCTCCGCTCCGCTCCCCTCCGCGGCCGCGGGCGGGCCGGCCGGCCAGGTGCGCGCTGCGGCTCCCCGCCGCCCCCCTCCCCCAGGTAGGGCCAAGCCGTGCCTGCGTGTGCCGGTGTGTGCGTGTGTGTGTCTGCCCGCCCGGCACCGGCGGGCTGCCGAGCCGCAGCGGCGGAGGCGGCGGCGACGGCGGCAGCAGCAGCAGCAGCCGCGGAGGTGCCCGGCGGCGCTGGCTGGGGGCGTGGGGGGGGGGGGGGCCCGCAGGTATCGGCGGAGGGGGCGGAGGGGGTTGCGGAGGCGGCGGGGGGCGACTCGCGGAGCCCCGGGCACAGCGGCGAGGCGGAGCGGCTTCTTCTCGTTGCAGGCGGCGACGAACCGGATGCCTTTGGCGGGCAGAAGATGTGTCATGGGAAGCAGGCGAGCGGCGGCGGTGCCCTCCCGGCGGCGCGGCGGCGGGCGCTGGCCGCCGCGTTCTGGCTGCAGCTGGCGCTGAGCCTCGGCCCGGGGCCGGCGGCGGGCGGTGAGTGAGCGGCCCCGGCCCCCTCCTCCTCCTCCTCCTCCTCCTCCTCCGTCCGGTGCCCGGACCGAGCCCCCTTTCCCCTGCCGCCCCGCAGCCCCGGGGAGGGGGGAGCGGGGAAACTTCCCCTCCCCGGTGCCCTCCGAGGGGAGCGAAGCGCCGCTCCGTGCTGCCCCCCCCCCCTCCCCGCCCACCTCTGCCCGCCGCGGGGACCCCCGGCACCACGCGTGGGGACCCCCGGGAGGAGGGAGCCTCACCCCGGCGCCTGCCAGGGAGCAGCGGCTCCATGTAAGTACAGCAGGATTTGGAAGCTGCCGAGTGATTTATTTTTTTTTTTTTAATTAAAAAAAAAAAAGCCCCCTCCTCCCCTTCCCCTCTCCCCATTCACTCAGACATCTCTCGGGTGACTCTCGGTGCTCCATCCCCATCCCCCGTGGGTAGAGCAGAAATTTGGGGAGGAAGCAGGCGATTTGGGGGGCTGAAAACACAATGTCCTTCAGCGCTCTCCTCGTGGGGGAGCGACCCAGCCGTATTTGGCCTTTTTCATTTTAATTACATTTTTACACTATCGTTTTAAATTATTGAGCCTGTGAGATATTTTCAGCAGGTACATTTAATTACAAAATTGCTTTAAATTGATTCCATAATTAGACTTGGATTGCTGGAAAAGTCTTAAACTGCTTTGCTGTAAAATGAACTTAGCAGTGATAACGAGAGCAGCTTCACATTTCTGCTCCAGCACAGTATTATATATTTGTGTTGGGAGAATAAGCCATTTTATGATTGAATCGCATCACTAATGGCAGACAGAGTCCAATATAAAAATTGCTTGGGCTTCTTCTCATGCCAAAGACTTATGCCAAAATTTTCTAACTTGAATGCCTAAGCCCAAGCAACTCCGACCCAGATGTGGTTTCTGTCGCCGAACATAGGCTTGCAGAAATACAGCTGAAGAGGACCTCAAGAGGTCGTTCTGTCCATCCTCCTCCTGATGTGATTCAGTCCTAATTTTCTATCGTGAACCTATAAAGCCATTTTCCAATAGAAATCCTGTGGCTGCAAATGTGATTCCAGCTAAACAAGCCTTTAAACTGTTGCAGTTTCTACGAATCCCTCTTTAGAAATCAATGGCTTTTTTTTTTTTTTTTTCCTGCAACTGCGTTACCCTTGGTTTCCTGGCCAGCTCGCGTTTCAGCCTGGTGATGCCATTCTGCCCGTCCTGTGCCTTCCTCCCAGTTGGAGCTGTGCGAGCTTCTGTCCTTCTCTAACCTCCTCCTTATGGCTCCATTCATAAAAACGAGACTGTTCCAAGGCCCCCTCCTCCCTGAGGCCGTATATATCCCGCAGCTTGATTGTCGGCATTTATTTAGCTGATTAGTGCGAGAGGTTCTTCAAAATACGGTTTAGATCTCCCTTGAACGTAGTGGTTTTCATCACAGCCTGCAATAAATTCTTGTGTGATTTTGATCGTTGCTAACACCCCTGCCTTTCACCTTGGTAGTGTAACAAATTCCACCTGTAAGGCGTTTTAGGATCTTTCAAGAATTTTTTTTTTTTGGGTCCAGAGACTAGGGAAAGGGTGGAATGGTTGTGCATGGGTAAAATAACCAGTGAAAAATATTCATTGCTGTTTCTAAGTTATTACTGCTATTATTTCCCAGTGTGGTTGTGCTCGGAAGTTAGGTACTCTATAAATACTGGTAAATGTACAGATCTTTCATGTGGTAGAATATGTGGTAGTTGGTTGGGGTTTTTTTCACCCTGAGTCATTACGGTGGAAAAAAATAATGAGTTTTGTAATTAGAACAGAGGACTGTAAATTAGGATCCCTCCTATTTTAGGCTCTGTTACGTCTGTGAGTGAGCTTATGTGCTTGCACAGCTTGCTGTGAAGGCTCAGCTTTTGGCTCCCCAGCCTGTGACCCAGAGCTCAAGAACTTATAAGCGGCTATTGGTATCGACCAAAGTTGTATTTTCCCGGGACTTCTGAAAATTTTGCGTTTGTCAGACTCTTGTTTCATGGATTTGCGTATCCAGACAGAAGGCACCCAGCATTACTGACTCCTTTGGAAAATGTAGCCCCAATCTCTTTCTATCTTCTCATTATCTGTTAAATAAGGATAATCATACTTCTCTCAGAGATTTGAAAAGAGCTTTGATGACATTTAATGAAAATACTATGGAGGTGGAAAGAATTTGTTTCAAAAGCTTTTGAAAAACAGCAGTGACAATATGCTGAAATAAAAACTATCTCGCGTATTGAAAAATGAAAATGAATAGTTTAGGGCTATTTTTTCTATAAAGCAATCCACGGCTTACGTTTTGGATCCCATTTATAGCTTCCTCCTCTCCTTAGCTGATACCAGGATTTGGCTCCGGTAATAATCCTGTCATGACTTGTGTGACTCCTCCTATTTTATATCTGACTAAGCTCTATTGATTGTCACGTTCTACCATTTCACCCCAAATCAATACTACTTATAACTCTTTTTTTTTTTTTCTTGTCAATAACCCTACAGAGAATAACTCTTGTTTATTACATTCTGACTTTCTCAAAAGTGGATCTAGCAGAAAATTTGCTGTAGAAGTGAACTCAAGTGAACAAACCTTTCAGCTATCAATATACCTCATTCCTCCCTGATGATACCTCTGCTGATACCAAGGATAAAGCAAATCTCTCATACTTCAGCGTGCAGCTTTCATCTAATCATCTTTGTTTATCTTGCTTTTTGCTATAATTCTGTAGTGTAAGAAAAAAAAAAAAGGAAAATAAGAAAGTAGGAGCCGGGTGGGAAGGCAGGTAAGAGGTAAAATGAAATGCGCAAGTGGATGGAGCTGATGACAAGTTATTTTGGAGTTTTAAGGTGTTGTACGGAGTTCACTGCTAAACCTGTAGCATAGAGATAATAGCTGTAAGAATATTTTTTTACATATATGTCAAATTCATTGGAATTATTTTAAAATTGTGGGTGGGGGGAAATCTGAAAGGAGAGGGAGAAAAAAAGTTCAGTAAGCTTCTGGTTTTGAGGTTTGTTATGGAGCGTTAGAATTTTGTCACCTGCTTTATTGTCCTGGGTCAGTTGGGTTCTTTTGTTCTTCTGCATGGCCGCATGGAGAGGCTCAGGGCTGCAAAATGCATCTCTGTAGGCTTGGACGAGGCCGGGAGCTGTCACCTCACCTTACCTTCTGGCCTCAAGCGGGATCAGGTGTACGCATGTTCTTCTTGCAAGATGTCTGTTTAATCTTAAAAAGTCTCCACCTCTCCTTTTAGCAACCTCTGCCAGGGCTTCATCAACCTTTACACTAGAAAGTTTCTCCTAAGGTCTAACCTGAAGCATCCTTGCTGCTGTTCAAGCCTGCTATTTCCCATCTTGTTCACGGCAGATGTTCAGCAGAGCTGCTGCTCCTCAGCTTTCTGGCTGTCTTTCATGTTCCGTTCCATCTCTTCCATCTTCTGCTGCAGAGATGTGGACTCCGGTTCCTCCAAAGACTGGATGACTCCAGTTTCTCCTAACTTTGCCTAAGTCTCCATTATACTTTCTAGATTGCTGGTCATTCAGACCATGAGCTTGCTCCCGTGGAGCCATGTCCCTGTGGAATACGCTGCCCACCAGCCTCGCTAGTGCTGAGCAGAGCTGAGGGATAGCTGCCCATGCCTCAGAGGCTCCGCTCCTGTTCAGACATCCCGGGTACCTTTGCTGTCATTATACGATGCTGCTGGTTTATATTCAGCTTCTGATCCCCTGTAGCTCCCAGGCTTGTTCCTGCAGGGCTGCTACCTGGCCAGTCGTTCCCCTCCCGTGTTACTGCTTTTTTTGGCGTTGCAATCAATTTGCTGTGTTTCCCTGGTGTCCTGCAGGCAATGTCCCTTCTCTTGGGTGGGTGCTTTTAAGCTGGAAAGTACGTCATCATGCATGACGGTAAAGAAATCTGGCATGTTGTGAAGTCTTCAAACATTATATTGGATGTTAGTGATACTGTGCAGAATAGTGGTGGGGTTTTTTTTCTAGACCAAAGCTGAATTTTTGCTGCGCTGTGATTTTATTGCATTTGATTGAATCTTGGTTATGCCTTGGTTATAGTATCTAACCGCTGCCTTTGGATGTAGTGGCTACCAAAACCACATCCCTCAGGTTTCTTGTTGCCTTGGGGCAATAAAAGTTTTTGTGTGTGCTGATGATGCAGGCCCACCCTAGGGCTTACTTTTTGTCAAGCTGCAGTTGTTTTTGGCAAGAGAAGCCAGCCAAAGATTCCCTCCCTCCAACTGCCTTGCCTACATTTTTGAGATTATTAAGAAGGTTTTCTGAAAAATCAGAATGTTTTCTGATACCTCTCACTAAGTCTGTAGTTAATGTATTTTACTCACTCCCTCTCAGTGCGTCTGCTTCACTTGTCAAGCAAAATAGACATTTCAGCCTCGAGTTCTCTGTACGTTTGATGAAATCATCAGTTATTTTGCAGGATTGTTTTTAACCTCCAGCTTATTGGAGAAGGTCAGTATTTTGGAAGGAACAGATTTTTCCCACTGTGGCACGATCTTAACTCTCAGTCACAGATCTGCCTCGTCCAACCTCCCTTCCCCTCTCTGCAGTCTTAAGTTAGCAGTTAAGTACCGTTTTGTACCACTCTGTAGCAAGGCCAGCGACATCGTAGGATGGCAGCTCATCCTTCGTCTTAGTGGCACATCCTTCTGCCTACAGCCTTGCGAGAGATGGGCATATTTGATAGAGGAATCTTAAATCGATTTCTTAGCACCCTGCGAGAAGGATGTTTATCCCTGACTTACCATGGGAATCGGAGGCTGAGGTTAACTTTGCTTCTGTTTTGCTCCCTTATTCCCAGAATTACAGTAGAGTATCTTTCAATCTCTGTAATAGGGGTGATTACAACTTTAGAAGAGTGAATTAATTACGCTTTGCTTGATTTGCTCATCTGTACAGTAGATAAGCGACGTGTTTCACGGCTATGTAATGCAGTAGTTTGAGAACCTCCCAAAGAAAATGTTATGAGAGTGAGAAGTAGAGATTTGGACAATGTATAAACTAAAGTTTACCAAAGTAGAAGGTCCTTTAACATTCACAATTTTTGTTGTCGTGTGGATTAATAATGAAATATTCTTATGAGAATTAGGAAGATGTTATCTTTTTTGACTTTCACAGCTTCTGACAGATTTTTTTCTATGGTGTTGATCACGTGCTTCATTTTTTTCCCAAATATTGTCTACCTCTGATTGCAATTCATATTTTTTACAATGAAACACGCAGTAGAAAACCTTGCACTCGTGCTGTGCGTTTCAGTGAGGTTTTAGGCATGAAAAGGACAACAAAGTGTGGCCCGAATTCATATTTGCTGTATGCCAGTGCAAATGTGAATGAAAAATTGGGCTGCATTTCATAGTGAACATAACTTAGTCTGAAAATGAGCTTGAGGGATAAAATGGTGTAGTGTGTACAATTTGATTCAGTAAGTGTAAAAATTAGCTTTGCTAACATATTAAGGGGACCGAAGGTACGCGTATCTTAACAAATTCAGCAATTCAGCTGTGAAACCAACATCTCCTCACTTGGTTTTACATCTTCTTCTCAGCTGCTTTCTTTGACGTGGCACAAGCAGAGCATCATGAAACCAATTATAGGCTGTACATCTACTAGATTTCACGGCGGAACGGTTTATAGGAGCCATTTTTAACATCCACACTTACCTTCTGACTGCCTCACCCCATCACTTCTGTCGACGCCGAGTTTGGCCGCCCGTTTTTCAGAGGGAGCTCCCCATGGCTTTTCCTGAACAGCTGGGCTGCTGATGGGATTTATCCGAATTGGAGCGTTTCTTTCTCCACGTACTGAAAACAGTGGAAGAGGTTATTGGTGCCATCTGTGCTCACCGAGCTCCTGCGGGGAAAATGTGTTGGATGTGTTTTCACGCTCGTGGTGGGTGACCCCTGAATCATAGCAGCTTTTAAATTGGGTAGTGTCCATCCTGGGTTACTCTTCTGCTTGTTATTAAGGGATTATACAAAGCTTTTGCTCTGTAGGGAAGTTCCAGAATTTATCAGGACCATTTCTGTATTAAACAAGCCTTGGTTTTGTCAGTATGACCAACTTTAGAAAGTAGTACATGGGCCTTTTCTGCCAGTGTCACTACTTACTTTTGCTAAACATTAAAAGAAAAAAAATAATTTGACAAACGTTCTTGCTTGTGTTGGGTTAATAGTAACAATAGTGATAAAAATGTGACTTTTTTTTTTAATATAGCCCTTCTCATTTATAGCATTCAAAGCACTTCATAAAGGAAAATAAGTTTTATTTATGTCCCTTCATAGATGGGGAAATGACTATAGAAAGATTAAATGACTTAAAGACATGTTTCATGTAAGAAACAGGTTTTGTCATAGACATGGAAGAGATTCTCTGGATCTTTGTCCAGCACTTCCTTCTGTAAATAGAATTTAGGGAAATTCCTAATCCACATTTGTATGATATGGCCTTTATAATAGGATTTTTTGGCTGGGACTCTCTTCTAACTGAAATGAGCAGCAGATTTCCTATTCACGTCAATTGCTACTTAAGCAAATCGCAGAGGAAGTTTTTCCAGTGTGGTTTATTCACCCGACTCCGTTATGTCTGAGAGAGCACATGGCATTTTTCCAGACACTGAAAAGATCTTCTTCCAAATAGTAAAAAAAAAATAAGAAAATGTTATAAGTTAGGGTTGAGCCCTGAAAAACGGTATCATGCAGTTTCTCTAAGTGCAAAGCACATATTAAGAGGAATGATGTTTCTGCTGTGCTCAGTCATGTAGTTGGGGATGATAGTTTACATGAAAGGGCAACATTAGACAAGAATTCCACGTGATTTTTAAATAATTTTAACATACTTGAGCAGTTAGAGAGGAGAAGAGCATTGCGTGACCAGGTAGCTCCATGCAGAGAAAAAAAATCGGTGGATGCGTAATGCGCTCCTGTAAAAAAATTAGTTCAGCTTACAACTGCTTCCTCATGAAAACTTAAGCTGTAATGTAGAGGATATAGAAGGATGGAACAGGTAGGGTGCCCGGTCCCTTGCTGTTTCGTTTGCTTGCCGCGGGTGGTGAAGCCGTGCAAAATGCAGCACTGGGAAGCAAAGCAGGGCTGAGGGTGCAGCAGAGTTTCTGTGTAAAGCCAAATTCTGCACTTAGTGAAAATTTACAAAATCCAGGGGGGTGGAATTTTGCTTGGAAACTGAAAAGAGGAGGTGGAGCTTACAGCAGATTGAAGAAGAAAATAGGCTGGGTTACTAAGGCTTAGATTGTGTAGAAGTTGGGTTATCAAGGGTATCATGAGATAGTATCCTAAAAATAAATTCTCTTGTACACTGCTAAAGAAGAAGCAGGATACAGCACGCACATGAATCAGGGGAATCGTTGTATCGCTGAGGTCCCATTCCGGAGACCTGGAGAATACGCTAAAAAGAAGAGGTTGTCTTTGAAAATGCAAAGCCTTCAGATCTTCTTTTTCGGTACTGCAGAAAGGCAGCAGCAAGCGTGGTTGTTGATCTGTCAGGAGACTGGAGAGCACCATACAGATTCAAGAGAAAAGCTCCCGTATGCGCTGGGAGGGAGGCGAGGATGCTCAGAAGTGGAAGCCTGTAAATGTGGCATCCTGTTCTTCCTTCTTGTCATTAGCACCAGTGAATGCGTACGCTAAAAAAGCTAGGGAACAAAAGATTAATTTCCATCTTGCTGGAGGTGGGACAAAAGTCTTGAGAGCAGAGTCATGGAAATAGGACTGGAAAAGACCTCTGAAGCACCTGTAGCTCATCCTCCTGCCCAGAACAGGACCTGTATACGTACCTCAGGGAAGTTACAATTCAAGACTTTATGTTGGAAACTCTACAGTTTCCCTGAGAATCTATTTCAGTGCATCACTCAACCATCAAAACGGTTTTTCTGATGTTTCATTTGAATCTTCCTCGCTGTAACATAAGACTCTGTAAGGATTCACATATCTAGTGTGGGATTCCCGAGTGTTACTTCCTTTGTGGTGCTGCCTGTTGGTGCAGATCCACCAGTGCTGTGTCTCTGGCCATCCTGACTGCTGCTGCCAATTCCTTGGGTCGGGGCAGGTAGAATTCTGACTGCTCCAACCCGGCAAAGTCTCTCTGAAAAGTGAGATTATTTTTTTTTTAATATTTTTTATATATTTACATATCTTTTTAATATAGAAATATATTTTTATATGTTTTTATATATATACACATATTGCTCAATATATATATTGAGCAACCTGGGCTAGTGGGAGGTGTCCCTGCCCAGGGCAGGGGGGTTGGAACTGGATGATCTTTAAGGTCCCCTCCAACCCAAACCATTCTGTGACCCTGTCTTAATTAACAGTCTGTGAGCTAAGGTTTAGCTGTAACTGCCCTACGTTGATATGTTGCTGCCAACACAGAAGGAGATGACATGATTCCTCCTGGTGGAACTTAAATTTTTCTGCTTTAGTTAAGGTCACAGCTAAGTTTGTGTTTAACACGAGATCAGATATCTTACCAGCAGCTAACAAAAAGGTCAGGTTTGCCTTGCTAATCTGGAAGGGCTTGCAAGGATTTTCCAAAGTCACAACTGGAAAGAATCAGGAATAAATCTCCGAGCCATCCTATAAAAGATGCTTATTTACACGGTCTGATCTCCTTGGGGATATTAGACCAACTCTTTGTACTTGATCGTGATGTAAACAGTATGGTTATTCCCACACTAAATTGCACCCAAGTGAATTTCTATTTTACTTCTGTAGACTGAGTGAAGTTGTATATAGTGAATAGCTCCGTGGTAATAGATTAGATCCACACAAAAGGCAGTCGATAGCTTAGGAGTTCCATGTGTGTTTGCAAATAAACAATTTTAACTGGAATTTTTAGAAGCGGCTACTTACAGCTGTCAGCTCCAGTGTCTGAGTTCCCATTCCCAGTAAAACGGGTGCTGATGGTGGGTATCCAGAAAGACTGTGTCATTCAGGAATCTGGAGTGGGGGTTATTAGAGAATGTGTGTGTGTGAGTTGCTTTTTTAGCTAAAACGTTAAGTTTGAAAGATTTAGAGCAACGCTAAGAGCTGAATTAGTAAGAGGAAGACTGTGATGGTGTGGGGATTGAAGTCAACAGGACTACTTGCTTGAGTAAATCTTCTAGCATTTGGAACTTCATGGCACAGAGTATGTCTTTTGTCTATTTCTAATACTCTGTGTAAGCCTACCATGCTATTCCTGTGTTTGTGTAATAATGATTTGTATTCTGAATCCATGGGTACTCATGAGGCAGTCATTTTTCTGTATCTCTCCACTTAGCTGATGTTTTTAGGGTTATTTTGTATACATGGTATTACTCAGAGAAAACACAAATGATCCACTTAAAACTGGAAATAAATAATAAATAATTTGGTCTCCTGTAAATTGGACTTATAAAATAGCTTGATTGCAATTACCAGCTTTGCAGTAATCTTGAAAGAATTAAGATAAAATGGCATTATGATGAGCAATAGTAAAAACGAGAACACACAGACATTTGTCTTGGCCTTGTAAAATGCAGAACGTCCTTCTCTCCTCTGAAGGGGGACCGTGACCCCTAAAAAGTACAGTCACAACCGTTCTGGGGGAGCACCACGCTGCTTCACTGCAACACTTAACTCCTGCTCTGTCTCTCCTTAGCTTCAGTGATAACCATCCTGGGCAGTTCTTCCCATTGCTGGCTCGTACAAGCACATGCTCTCATTTTTTCACTCCTTTTTTTGCTCTCTTCTCTGAGACCTGAGGTTCTTCTGTGAGACTAGGGAGGAAGTATGGAGGATACAGCCTCTCTTCTTATCAAATGTAACTTCAGGTTAATGCCACCTGGGGTTAGGTGGGTGAGCTGGGGTGTACGAGATGGTTGTGGCAGCACAGCCCTCTCACCCCACCTGGCTGTAGCTCGCCCGGAGGTGGAGTCATCTGATGTCCCACCCTGCTTTGAGCTCCTCAGCAAGCCCTTCAGTCACAGCAGCAGGCGAGAAACAAAGCAAATAAGCCCTACTACAGGGAAGTGGTTGAGTCTTGAGGTTTTTAAAAGATGGGTAGACGTAGTGCTTAGACATATAGTTTAGTGATGGTTTTTGTCAGAGTTATGTTGATGGTTGGACTAGATGATCTGAAAGGTCCCTTCCAACCTAGGCAACTTCTTCTGGAAGCATCAATGGTGTAGATTTATCAGAAGCAACAAAATCCTTAATTTACACAACTTGCTGTGATTACACCCCTCTTTTATGTCTTGTGTGCCCCTATGCAAATTATACTGCTGTAGCCTGTCTTCTTGACAGCATTCAGATACCTCTCCCAGTGCAGCACCCACATTTTAAAACTCCCCACTTTTCTCCCTGCTATATGATTCATGTCCCAAAGAGCGGGGTGGTTGTTTCAGACTTTAGCCCCTTCTCTTTTTGAAGAATGACACTCAGAAATGGTTGCCCAGATGGAAGAATCCATCTTTCAAATTGTTCAGCCTGGAGAAGAGAAGGCTCCGGGGATACCTTATAGCCCCTTCCAGTACCTGAAGGGGGCCTACAGGAAAGCTGGGGAGGGGCTGTTTGCAAGGGCATGGAGTGATAGGACAAGGGGCAATGGTTATAAACTAGAGCAGGGTAGGTTTAGATTAGACATTAGGAAGAAGTTCTTTACAATGAAGGTGGTGAGGCACTGGAACAGGTTGCCCAGAGAGGTGGTGGAGGCCCCATCCCTGGAGACATTCAAGGCCAGGCTGGATGAGGCTCTGAGCAACCTGATCGAGTTGAAGATGTCCCTGCTGACTGCAGGGGGGGTTGGACTAGATGACCTTTAAAGGTCCCTTCCAACCCAACACATTCTATGAAATCTAGCAGCGCCGTTCACTGCTGGTAACCTGTGCCTCGTCTGTCACTGTTGTCCTTACCCAGTGCATCTGTCTTGGAGACCAGCACAAGAAAGGTACAGCCTAGGACTGATTTTGTCAAGACTAGGCTGGTTTGCAGAGGCTGGGATACTTTAGTCCAAAGGGAGTATCCCAGTGAAAATATTCACCAAACAAAATATGCAAGTTATTGTAAAACGCGAGTAGATGAAACCCAACTCCGTTATACCTACGATTGCTTTGAAATTGGGTTGTGATGGGACACGTGACTGCACGCTGACTGTAACAGCTGCATCGGAAGAGATTGCAGGAAAGGGCGCACGGGCTAGCAGGGGCATATGGATATGAAGAAAGGTTAAAGGAGGGGTACAGACTTGTCTTTGTATGCCCCCATGCTCTAATGCGTTTACATGTGCCCTTATTAATCTTACATGGAGATGGATGGATGGATGTGTGCATATATGCTGGATAAGAGTAAGGAACTGAAAAAAAACCCTCCAGCAATGAAATTGTGAAAAATATACTACTCTCATTGACAGTCATTTCAAGGCTCTTATGCTTGTTCTTAACATTTACAAGGATGCGTTTTACACTGCAAAATGGATGAGCGTTGCCTCTAATCCTTCTGTTTGGGTGCAAGAGTGATATTGGATTCGTGTGAGGGATGGCGAGCAGAATAGTGTTGGGTATATTTAGATTCTATTTCATTTTTATTTCATATATAGTAACATTACAGAGAAGAACTTCATTCCTCATTTCAAAGAGAAATCCATCAGATAAATTGCATTCACTGTGGGGAGAGGGATTTTCTCAAAACCGGGATGAAAGATGCCTTTTTGCAGTAGCCTTGATGTGGTGGGAGGTGTGTTTTCTGGATGCTACTAGCGGGTGCATTTTTCAGCTCTGGGTTCTGCATGTGGTAGAGTTTTCTGGGTTCTTACAACAGGCTGGCGGAGAAACCTCGTACTTGGAGCAAATAGGTCTATGCAGTTCAGAAAGTTAGTATGTCAGCCAGGCCAAGTTTATGGGGATCTAACTTCATAAAGCAGACTGAAAAAAAAAATCGTATTTAAAACAAACTTTTTGAATGCCAGCATTATTTGAATAGAAAAAAAATGTTAAGGGGGGCACTCATTTAAAGTAGCTCAGGGTTGTGTCAGCTAAAAAGATTTTGCCGCAGTGCATTAGTATCGCAGGTAAATGATTCATTACATTTGCCATTCTGGCCTGTTTAAAGCTGTGATATAAAAACGCAGATGTTCAGAGAAAATAGTTATAAATCTGATCTGAAGTCTAATAATTATTTTTTCCAAGGAAATAGTGTAGCAGCTCCCAGTTGCAACTGTCTAGTCGCCTCAGCATTTGCTGTTTATGGTCACTTTCTGGCATACTTAATCTCAGTTTAGTTCTTCGGTTGTTTTGATGGAGAGGAAAAAGTCCTTTGATAGTGTATCTATGGATATATTGTTAGAAAAAATTATTTTCTATATGCTGATTTTTTTTCTGTCTTTGCAGTCAAGTGATGCTGTTATCATAAAATCTCCTCTGAAGTGCAAAACCAAAGCAGTGTGGGGAGCTGCAGCAGTGTCAGGAGCCAATGAGACTGGCAGCTTACCGTGAATGTTAACACGATACTGCTATTTGTTAGCTTGGAAATACCATTTGCTGGTTTTTCCCTGATCTGAACGTCTTTGGAACTAGGATGATGTAGGGATTTTCCTATTCATCAGCTTTCCATTTCTCCTGTGAATTTCCTTTCTCGCCCTGAGGCAGTTGTTCAGGCCATGGGGGCTCTGATCATCTGTGGCACCGCCAGATTTCCTCTAAGACCAAATTTTGATCTTCTCTTTTGTCTCTTACATGTGACCTTGGGAATGACAGAGGTAGGTGTGAGTGGTTGGCTGTATGAGATCAAGAGATTTGGCCTTATAAAACAGTTCTAAAACGACGCCTCACTTCAGTTCACATGCAGGGATGGAGAAAATCTCCTATTTCTAGAAGGCAAGATGGTCCTTCTGGCTGGATATACAGCCTCTCCTTGCAGCATCTGAAGACCACTCATTCTTGCTCCCTTACAGCCTTGTCAGTCCATACCTAACTCCTCCTCTGACCCATTTTCAAAAGCACTTACCTGAAGATAAACCAAGCAGGTGGACTGGCGCCTTTTCTGGGAGGTTCTCTGGGAAGCTATAAGGCACTTTAAAAATGTTTAATATGTTTCTTTTGTAATTTGGCTCCTGTGCAGCCTTCTACAGATCATCTGGTCTATCTGCCTAGATGAGCTAGCTTTTAAAAAAATTCTTCACAAACACTTTATAAGCATTTGCCCTGATCTGAAATACCAAAAAAGGACAGAAAAAAAGAGACAGGGATGTACTAAAAGGGGAAAAAAGGGATCGAGGGATGTACCATTCAGAGATTTATGTATAGCTTCCCTTTTCTTCCTAGTTGTAATGGTAATATCAGTCTTGTCTCTCTTTTTGATTGACTGTATTAGTTTTGTTTATTCCTGAACTGTCCTACTGAGTTTTGAAACCAAGGGCTGGTTGGTGCCCGGTTCCTGAGTGCTCACATCCTTACTATCATTTCATGACCTGTGGTGGGAAGGGAATGATTCTGTAGATATAAGCCTAATGACCTGAATTTGTAAAGCTAAATAGCAACACTGCTACTGACATGACTCACTATCATTTTTAGCTCTGAAGGCGAGACAGTGGAGCAAAGGTTCATCTTTCCATAGCAGCTGCGTCTTTTGTTGAACAATCTGGTATTGCTGAGAGGTTTAACCTTCATGTTTCTGTTTTTAACCAGACTTCTGCAAGATGTTAGGCATCTCTCTAGTTTCTTTCCATAATAGGCTTGCTCCTTGAGAGAATGGCTGTCTGCCCTTCCTGTATGGTGCAGGTCCTTGCTTAGTTTTCCTGAGGACGGAGACTTTGCAAATTCAACTGTTGCTAGAAACAGGTGAAGTAGAAAAGGTGACTGATATAAGCGAAACAGCAACACAGAAGTCTTTGGATGGGGTTTGTGGTAGTGAAAGCATAAATATTTTCTCCGTTTCCCTTCAGCATGCTAATTATTTTATGTTTAAAGAATAACTTTCAGAGGTGAAATGTTTGCTAGTACTGCTGCAATAAAGGAAGAACCACGTTTTCCTGTGGGATAACTGATCCAGATTCAGTCTGGGAAATTCCACTGATTTCTGGAGGCTTTTGCTCCTAGTCTTGTGGAGTGCTGCAAAGCCCGGCAGGCTGCGTGGCCTCTGCACCCCTGCCAGGGCGGCCTGGGAGATGGACTGGCCATTAACATCCCCTGCGGCACCCAAGCCCTTCCAGTTTCTAATTCTGAGTTTGTAAATAAAGGTGAGTGGCGGTACTGTCAGATTTGGAAGAAAACCCCCCATACTAACATATTAAAAAAGCAGTTAAGTGGGTCTGGAGGTTAAGAGCTGCTTTAGGGTTGGCTTAGGCCCTGAAGTAAACTTGAAGTCCGTAAACTTGAAGTCCATAAACTTGAAGTCAATAAACTTTGAGTGAAACAAAGGTCCAGAGCTCTGCTGTGAAGGTGCTGGGCAGAGCAGGCAGGTGCTACTGCTCTTGGGGTACTTGCTGCGAGTATGACCAAAGCAAAACCCTGCTTTCAGATTACATGGGGTTTATTTAGGCTTTAGAGCGTAGCTTATTGCGGTGACGCAGCATATTTCATATGAAGATTACTGCTTGTACGTTAAGTTGAAGAAAATGCTATTTTTTTTTTTAATCACGGCGGGAACCTGCACATCCAGAAACTTCCTCCTGAAAAAAAACTTACCAGTAATTAAATCTAATTTGAATTATTTCTTAAGAAGGTCGCACGGTGGTGAATGTCACCTGAGCGATACTAGTATGTTCTCTGTAATCAAGCCTCGTTCTGCTACATACGGAAGATTTATCTGAGCCAGAAAGGGAAGTAAGGGCAGAGAATAAGGAATACGGGGGAAGAATGTGCCTTGCATTATCGGGGGACTGCAAACTCAGATTCAGTAAGACACAGACATTTTGTCAAAGAAGTCGGGTATGTAAGTTTAAAGCTTGCTCTAGGCAGTTTTAACTTAGCCAGCACTTCCAGCAGCTGATAACCTAACGTGACACTGACCTTGGCAGACTTAGAAGGGTAAGCTTTGCACAGGGATGAATTTTTTCTTGATCAGTTGCTCAAGTGTGTGAGACGCACTTCAGCATTCCTTCAGAATTGATTACGGCTGTTTGTTTTATCCCAGAACAAAGCTACAGATTGCAGACAGCGGAAGGAGAATCAGTCTCTCTGTGTATTTGAGCTCTTCTGTATCCATGACGTGATATCCTGGGGCACAGTGATGCCACTCAGCTTATGCCAGGCCTCTCCTTCCTTGCTTTTTTGACTCACTCCTTTTTAAAGCTGTAATGCATGTCACATGAAATACTGGTTTTGTTCAGTAACTACCTGCACAATTGGGCTTTTTTTTCCTGGGTTGCCTTTTTCCTGGCCTTGTTGCGTTCATGTCCAGCGGATGCTTCATGACCTTTGCTTGTGAACACGTAATTGCAACTGCGCAGGTAGTTTTCAAGTATCGTAACCAGCTGCTTTGAGGTTGTCGGTGTTTAGAGACACGGTGGAGGCAATTTAGCCCCAACGTCACTATTTTTAATCCACCCTCTGTGTACTGAATCACTGTACCTCTTGCTAAATCTGTCAGGGTCTGTGGGTGTTAAATGCTGCTAGGATGTATATCCTTTTTCTTGCGAGGAGCTACCCAGACTCAGGAAATAAAGTGCCACGGTGGGAACAGAGCTCGGTTGTACCCTCTCCGTGCTAATTGTAGCGGTTTCTATTAGTGGAATTGGGCAGCTCTGGAGTCACACCGTAGTCCAAGCCCTTTTTCTGGAAGGTCATAAATTGTGACCCGCTGAACAGAGCCTTTTGGTTTTTTGGACTAAGAGAATGCTGTCAATGCCAAAAGTCTCACAGATATTCTCATTTTAGGCTTAATATATTAAAATGCCTGTGATAAAAAAAAAAAAAAAACCAAAAACAAAACCAAAACCAAAAACCAACCAAACAAAACACAACCACAAAAAAAAACCAGCACCAAAAATGTTATCTGAAACCTTAGGGAATGTGACAGCTGAAATGGCCCTTCTAGGTCTTCTGTCGAGTGACTTCCTGGGTTCAGAGATACTTTTGCATGTGCTACTTTGCCCATCTGTTCTCCCTGCTTTCTCAGGTCCCCTGAGCAGGCAGAGAAACAGAACTCCGAAGACTTCTGTTCTCGCTGCTCTTCAGAGAAAAGAAATTGTGTCAACTGCAATACGTTGCTTGGATGCAAAAAACCTGAGCTGGCAGGAAAAAAAACCAAACAGATAGTATCCCTGACGTGTAAGGCTGGTTGTAGAAAGGCTTCCAGACACCTTGGTTTTAGCAGTGGTCATTGATTTACAGACCTGGATGCTGACGTATTTTGACAGCTGCTTTTTTTTGTTTGTTTGTTCCTCTGTTAGACATTTAAATAAGGGATGTAATACTGTGGTGAGAAATGGCTTAATTTATGTAATTTTCTTTAGCAGCATGGCCTTTAAGGCAATAACATGTTGTAAGACTCCAGCTCTTTGTGAGCTAAATCTCTGTTGACAGGACATGATTGATTCAATTTTGCAGATGGGACAGATTTCCTTGTTGTGCCTCAACCTGTCTTTTGATTACTTGCACACAGATCTAGCCACTGACAAACCAGAAACGTTAATATGGATGAATGCTCACACATACGCCTTACACATATGTGAACGCCCACTCCTTTATGCATCGCTGGAGGAAAAAATATACTTGTACACAATAATCCTGTCCTTTATACATGTGTAGTGCAGAATGCAAAGTTATGCAGCCAGAAATAGGAGCAGGGGTTTGAAAAGTTGACTTGTGAAAAAATCGAAAATGAATATTGAATGGTTGTATGTTCAAGAGGGCTGCGTACCACAGGGAGTTGTACTTGATCATCAATCCTTCTTCCTTCAATAGGTCATCGCTTGTTACCTCCAAATCTGAATCTGCTGTCACCTGAAGCCCTTCTCCTGCTGTACTCTTACGGGATACCTATCTGTCTCATGGCCCCAGGTCACTTGACACTAATTCCTAATAATTGCTGTCAGTTTTGAAGGAAGAGCCAGTACTGAATGTGCAAAGAGAGTGAATTGTTCTCCTGTCCCTGCAAGTTTTACGTTTAGCAGCCAGTTGTCACCCAGGCCTGCTGCTGCGCCCTCTCTTTTGTATTTTGTGAATGTTACCTGGTTCGGTGAAGACCACAGGAGTTATGCTTTGGGTTGCATCAGAAGTAAAATGCCACAATTAAGTAGAAGAATTGCGTTTCCAAATTTTCCTTGTAGAATCATACTTCTAGAGGTACTTTACAAACATTGAAAGCATTTTAGAATATAAAATTTAGCTCACTTTTCAATTTTCCTAATCTTAATGCTAATTTAGAAATTGATATTTCTTATCAATAGACTTCAGTTGTAGAAAGCTAACACCTCCACAGCAAAATTTTTCTGCCCTACCTGATACTGTAACTTAGAAGATGGAGGTGGGGAGATCCTTGGTCTCTCTGAAGTCTATATTGTGACTGCCATTTATTTGGAGAACAAATGGGTTGTGGGTTTTTTTTAGGTTCCAAAGTTTGTCCTCTAAGCATTTATTTTTCCACCTAATATAGAATCTTTGCTTGGGGCTGAGCCCTGACACATGAGGTGGCATCCCGAGATGTTACTAATATAAAAAGAAGCACTGGAGACCACCAGGTTAACCAAAGGACTTAATTTTCAGAGGTGGTCTACCCCAAATTTCTAGTAAAAGTCCATGAAAGTTGTGTTTTTGTACCATCTTTCGAAACCGGATCCTGACCTAAGGCACCTTAATGGTATGGCACCATTAGTGGGGGGAGTAGCTTCTGGCCACTGTACTGAAATCTCTTTAAAGCGTGACCATCTGCCCAGTGTTCTGCAAAGGCAGGAAATATTAATTACAGAATATTCTGACAGCTCTGGATTTATAACACAGCTGAATTTGGAATTATATTTACAAAATTGATGCTGATCAGAATTTATGTAAACTACATGGCTAAATAGTGCTTTGTTTTCTGAACTGCTTTACCGTTGTAGAAGAATTTTAGACAAGAGGAGTATACTTTAAAAAGACATTCAGTACAAATTTGCATGAAAATGGTACTGTTGCCACGGGGTTTATTATGAACTGTTATATAAATAATCTACTTTTAAACAGACTCTAAATATCTATTTATGCAATGCAGCAGTTAGCAAAGTTAGTATGTATTTTAAAACTGACAGTAGCTTACTGTGTTCAACATCTTTGGTTTCTGCAGCAGAACATTTTTCACTTACCAACATATTTAAAAAAACAAAGCAAATACCAAGAGACATATTGTGCGCACGCACTGTATTTAAATATAAAGTTCAAGTTGCATAATGAGTCAGCTGCAGCCAGGAAAATATTAAGTCTGACAGTTCGTTAGTAAATGTTCTCCTATGCCTATACGTTGTAGAGGTTATTTGTCAATAGATAATACTGTATGCGCCGAGTTGAATGAACTAAGGCAAAAAGGTTTCTAAATGGATAAATTTTAAGAACTGGAACTACACATCAGAGCTCTGATCCACTTAGCCAAGCCCAAGAGAGGACTCCTTCTCTTCTGCCACGCTGTTCAGTTCTGCTTACTCTGCCTGCAGAACTGCTCGCAGACTTGTGAGCCTGCTAAACAAGGGCAGTGCCTATATTGTCTTGCTCTTTTAACATGAGTGGCTGTTAATGTTGTCCTCTTGTTTTTGAGTCTAGCTTCTGACTCTTGGCTTTGTCCTCTGGCTGCTGACCCTGAACTGAGAACCTCTACCACAACCTCTGGGTGAGGTCATGTCCCCCTTGCTACCGAAAACAAATGCGCCGTACGGGTGCATTCACCTCTTGCTAGACCGTTAATGAATCTTGCTCCAAATGTCAAGTTTAACAGCAAAATTGCAGATTTTTAGTAGGCAGTGAAAGAATCTTAACGTTGCTCCAGGCTTGGGTTTTTGGGGTTTTCGTGCAATGTACTTGTGGAATGGAGTGGAATATTGTATTCTACCTACTCATTCTTCAGTTCCTCATGTAAATATATATTCAAGCATTTGATGGAGGCAGTGATTTCTTAAATCAAACGAGTTATATTTATTTAACCATGGGTCTTCTATCCACTCCACCAGAGCAGGTGACAGTTGCTAAGGCTGCTGGTTCAGGATGAACACCTCTCCCTTATTCAAAGCCTTTGTGAGTGCGTCTCCTGTACGTGCAGGAAAGCATTCCTCTTATTCTGAAGTGGTCACCACTCTTGCTCACAGATCCTGTCCCTGTGGCCTCACCATGTGGCTTCTTCAGGCGCTGCTTATGCCTACAGGTACCCTTGGAATCAGTAGCCGTAGTGTTGGCTTTGCCTTCTTCTACGGCTTGTACGACCACATCGAAAAGCCACTGCGTGAAATAAACGCAATGCCTGTCCGTAGTCTACCTCAAATGGGCCGAGCCACTGCGATTCCACTGCATGTTGGACTTGTGATGAGACAGCAGCAGATGAGGTGTCTCTGTGCACCTCGGCTCACTGGGGCACAGGGGTGAGAACCCCACTCACACCCCCCCTGCAGGGTGAGTTTATTTCAAGGGTGGAAAGCTGTGGCTTCGTATTTGGAATCTGGAGGAATAAATAGCTGAAGTAGTTGTTACCAAGTTGTATTTCTGTTCAGTTTTGAAATGGATATATGATTTTTTCAGTGATGTGTTAGCACTGCCAGCTGGGAAGACTCCTTAGGCAAAAGATCTGACTGTTTTGAAATTTTAATGGTACAGAATAGATATAACATGTAGAAGATGATAGTTTCATCCTTTGGGCATGTGTCTGTGTAGGCTGAAGAAATTAGTGGAGCTGATCTCCTGCCTCAGTTTCCTTAATGCCCTGTATATATTTTGTACAGCATTTCGGTTTTATAAACAATCATTCACACACCTGGTTTCTTTCCGTTCTATTTCTTACTCTGGAAAGTTCTGCCTCGTATAATGGGTCTGGAATTGATGAGGTATTAAAGATTTAAATTGCAAAATATCTGAAATAAAGCACATTTTTCTTTAGAAACATACTCAAAAGTTAAGACTCAAGCTATTCTTTGTTTTGAGTGCCTCTTGAAGACTAACCCTTTCTATATCTCTGTCTTCTAACTCTCCTGGAAGGGGGATCTGATCACTTGTAGCTTCTAGTGTGTCCTTGTACTAGGTACAGTCCTTTGAGATGCATTGAGGTCATTGGTAATCAATCCTGCATTCATTTTCCAACAAAAGAATTAATCTGACTGATTTTCAGGAGAAGTTTGCCTTGAGAGAGAACTGCAGAAGTAATGTCAACCACGCACTTTGGCTTTCACATTTTTAACCTCAGTTTGCCCTTGCGCATCTCTTTACTTTCTAAACATGTCCAATACTGGAGCTTTCTGTGCAAAAAAGTCAAAAAAGCAATCACTGAACATGCATATTCCCTCTTCCCTCTGCAGTGCATTAAGCAAGAGTGCAACATCGCTACATTTTTTCTTGATGCTTTATCCACTTGTTCTTGGGTGCAAGGCTGAGGTGTGCTCCTAACATAAACAAGCAGCTGAAGATCCGAGACCTGCTTTTTGAATTTTTTAAGTGTATCCAACAAGATTTGTGTGTATAGTACAAACATGTGGACATTTTTGCTCATGTTCAAGAGCCTGAATGATTCCAGCCTGAAAATACGACCTAAGAAATACTTAGTTCTGGCAGCATGTAGTCTACTGTTCTTCCCCTTTATTTCATATTTCTTCTAACTTTAGTCCAGAATGAACCACTTGATCAAGGTGAGACAATTTAGCAGCCCTTTCAGTACAGTCTTAAAGGTCTATAGTGCAATGTAAGTAAAGGGAATGACCATTAGAAAATAAAAAAGCTATAGAGACATTACGTATGGCAGTGCTGCTGTGGTCTGTTATTGCTATTGTCATGACTGTTATTGCTATTTTGACTGACATCGTTGTTTTTAACCTAGTCTGGCTACTATCCTCAGCTGAAATTAGGAAGAGTTTCTTGCATTGGTGTCTTTGTGAACACACGACATGACCGTATGCTGCCTTGGCGCAAGTAGGACCAAACTGCTGACGCACAGCTCACATTCTTCAATGTCCTTGTGTTGCTGCTTTCATTATAGGAACAGATGGCTTAGCAGGAGTGTTCCTGGCTTGGTTAAAACAACGATACAGAAGGTCATATGAACTGGCTTTTATTGGAATGTGCTGGCTATTACAGTTAGGTGTTGTTTAACAATCAGTCCTAGGTGTTCTTCTCCTCCATCGCACAGGTAGGATCAAAGGTCTCTCAAGTGTGGGACGTACATACAACTTGGAAATCCATTGAATGGTTTTAAGAAGTAAGATGCGAACTGACTGCTTTCAAAGACACATATGTGTTTTGAGACATTTCTTCCCATATCTGATTCTGAACATGTAGAGACAACATTTTCGTTGTGTAGCAATAAAATGACTGCACTGTTGGCAGCGTCTCATAGTTGCTTACCTAAAAGCCATGATGGTCTTGAAACCTTGAATCTGGACAGAGGGATAAAGAAACAGTTATATTTTAAGCTCTTGATTCAGTGACCTTAGTTCAACAGTGACAGAAGATCGCTGCCACCTATACAGCTATTAAATGACCTCACAAATCTAAAATGGATTTTTCAGTCGCTCAGGTGTCTGCATCACACGTGGTGTCCTCGTGACCTTTTGCAGTCTCAGCAGAGATGCCAGCTTGGGATGAGATCTCGGAAGTTGAACTGTGCTTAGCTGTAGAAGTCAACTAGTTGGGGCTGGACAAGTGCTGCTGGGGCCATGGAGGAAACTTGCAATCCCCCTCTACTAAGCGTGCTGTGATTTTACTTTCGAGCACTTCACATCCATGCCACAAGGAAAATCCTTCTTATGCCTTTTAGACTATATTCACTGATGTTTGCTCGCTGTATTTTGGCCTTGTGTGTGAGCTACTAGATGTAGGCTAATTTACGTCGGCACGTGACTGCTAGCTGTACTTGTTCCTGAAACAGCGTGTGTGGGAAATGCTAGGAGCAGATCCGCGAAGTGATTTTATCTCATTTTTTCCTTTATTGCTTTTGCATTAGATTGATCTACATTCTTTTCTTTGTTCTGACATCTATTTCTTGGTCTCTTCATTTTCTGCATAAAGCTTAAATAATTACTCACTGATCCATATATATATATCAAAAGGTGAAAGAGGTCGGTGAAGAGACTAATGACGAGAGGGAGAGGAAAGGTGCTTTTGAAAATATTTTTCTGGTTTGATTAGATTTTGCTCCTGGTTCTAAATATAAAAACTTTGCCAACTTTTAACTCCTGCAAGCTTGTTAGGTAATGTTCCCAATCAATTAAGTTTTCTGGCCACCATGCCATTAAATGGGTATTTTCTAGTTCATAATTGTAGCAGAGACAATGCAGCAGACTTTGTGAGGAAGGCCTTGTGTGACTGTGAGACGGTCCATTTTTTATAATTATCTTAATTAGTCTAGCAAAACGTATTTCTTTTCCCTACAAACGTTGCCTTGGTGTGTCCTGAAGGCAATCACAGCTACAACAGTATTACTGCTGCTCTGGAAGTCACAGCTGAATATGTCAGTGGGAGTCAAAGAAAAAGGTGCAATAGAAATGTTATGAATTATTATTAAGATACATGAGAAAGCTCTGCAGGGAGGAACTGGAACATCTTGGGAAATGGTCTGCAGGCAGCCAGCTGGGAAAGCTGGAGACAGAATGTTAATAGAAATGTTTTTAAGAATCACCATGACATCAACATTTATATGGAGTGCCTTGTGCTGGCGCTGGTTATATAAGGGTGATTACATTAGGTGTGATGAGCGGCTGCATAGTCAGCAGAGGCCGGGCTGTGGTGGGGACGGTGGAGTAGCTAAAGCTGCTTCGGTAGGAATCCTTCCTTTCGGTGCCCTATAACTTCCTAACCGTTTAGCTGAAATGTTCCATGCTTGTTTTATCGCTGCCTTCGTAGCTTTGGATTTCAGGAAATGCTAGAATGATATTTTTAAAATACCTAATTGTGCCCAGCGTGTTGCTTTTTGAATTAATCAATTATCAGAGTTTGCAAATGCTCAAAAGGCGTTTAGGTGCTTGTGACAGTATCCCAATATTCCTACGCAGCCTATGACCCTGCTCCACGCATTTGGAGCTTGAGGTTGCAGGAGAGAGGTGTAGCCTCCCCTTTGTGACCAAAGGGAAGGAGTAACTGGGATTGAGCGTTGGTCAGAATGGCACCACATGAAGGAAAGCATCAGTTTGCCTTCTTAAAGTCGTATTCAGTTACAGACATACTAGAAGAGGTTGAAAGGACATTGGACTGCAAAAAAAACCCCAGGCTACAAAATGCTGAAGTTAGGCTTGCTCGTATGGCCATTCTTCCAGTCCTCTCATATCTGAGACCATTATAGACATTTGTGATCTTTCTCAAGAGTATCACTTATTTTAACCCAGGCTGCCTGTGTAGAGTTATTTCGGATATGTGAAAGAAAGATAGCTGCAAATGATCAGTGTTACCAGTATGGGTTCCAGTAGGGTATTTACCTCATTTACAGAAAAGAAAAACCCAGAACTGAAGTCCCCTAGCATACAAGAGAAGCATCTTGAGAGAGCGTGGTAATTACCATACATCATCTAGCAATCGGTCTGGTATTTGCTTGGCAACGTTTTCCTCCATTAGTAGGAAGAGAAAGGGAAAGAACTAAAACGTAAGTTCTTGTCATTGTGAAGTAAAGCCCCTCTGGCAAAATTTCTTGGTTAGAAGGATGCTAGTTAAGAATAATAACATGCAGAGTCTTTATACGGCAAGCATCTTCTCAAAAACGGTATAAGCAATTCAGAAGTAGTTCAGGGACTAGAACAAGTGATGAATATTTCAATAAATGTACTGTTGGAGATACCAGATACAAACATACTACATCCTTTTTCATCCTCTAAGCAATATATGCTTTAAGGTCGATTTCTTCTGAAGAGCCACAGAAGGAATAGGATATAAAACACAGATGCTACTCTATAGGAGCATATTTTTAATATTTCATATTTTTAATGGCATTTTGAAGGTCAGCTGTCTAGGGAACATGAAGGGGGATTGTGCAAGATGTTGAGAGGTCTGAGAAAGCTCTGCTGTCTTTTCCGAAGAACTCTGCTTTCATCCATCCGCTCGGCAAGGCAGCCGTGATGCACATAAAACTTGTGTACATCCAGGCTTCATACACAGGAAACAAGTTATATGTTTTCTTTTACAAAATCCATTAAAAACTTTATGCCTAGATGGTGAAAATTTGATACTGTTCTACTACCTTAGCTTATTTATATATTACTATCCAGTTGCAAAAGGCTGGCTTTCTTGAGTAATCTGAATTGCTTCTAGCTGCTCACCGAGACTGAAGAGTTGCTGCACTTTTAGATGAGGCAACTGTTAATCGAAATTGTTCTCATCCCAGTCTGATTCTTGCCCTTCCTCTGCATGCTTCCATGTTGAAAGGAGGCAGTTACGCCATAGATTACGTCTTTTTACAAACTGTTACACTGAAATAGAATTTGGTCTTGAGACAAAAGCTGCTGCTTCTTGGAACTCGTTTTCTCAACTATAATTATTTTCATTAATTTCTCTGTCATTTTCAATAACCTTTTCTTCTCTAGAAAGATATCAGAGGCTCCCTCTGGTGGCTACGTTAACTTAATTTGACTTTTTTTAAAAAAGATGAAAAAAGGAGTTACCCTGTACGATTGAAAGCCCAAACCAAAAGAAACAATGCTAATAACAGCACGGCTGCTGTACGGGAACAGCAATGGAGATTCATACTGAAGAGGGAAAAGGTAATTTCTTGCAGGGATAGCTGAAGGATTTGCAGCACAATACGAGCTTTCATTTAACACATTCGTACGCCAGTGCTATTGAGCAGTATGCTCAGATAGGAACAGGACATGAGATCTACTGAGTGAACACACAGCCTCTCTTTTTGATTATCTAAAAAATTAGACCTGTTATCTCACTTAGCATGGGAAACTACTTTGACTTTTTTTTTTTCTCAATAGAATTGTAATGTACAGAGGTTTTTTGAAATAAAGATGGAGTCTGTTGCACTCAAAAAACCCCACATCACTCGGTTCCCATTAGCTACTTCTGTGTTTTATTTTTTCCCAGGCTTTCCGAGGCATATGTAAAACAATTCAGCAGTTCAGTTCTGCTGTTTGATAGGAATCCATCTGGCAGATAGTCTGGATGCAAGAAGCCGAAGCTAGTGGGTTTCATCTCACAGGTGAAGAGCGCGCAGGGTCTGGTGCCGGAGCTCAGCTGCCAAACGCTACCTTGGTCCTCCACGACAGCTTTGGTCGTGCAGGCACCAGCTTAAACATGGCTTCTGCCAGCCTAAGAGACAGGACTGACATCTCGCCCGGTTGCCAAAGCAAGGACTGGTTTTAGGTAGTGCTGCTCCCGTTGGTACAGAGAGAGCCGGTGCTGCCCAGTTCACCCGTTTTGTGTAGGTCACGAAGACAAGCGCTGGTAAGGCTTTGGGCCCAGAGCTGCGCTCCCTGCTCTTCACGCTCTGCCTCTCCCCTTCCACTCTCTGTCGCCAAAAGCTGCCCAGAAACCTAGCAGTCATAATTTACGGCAAAATCCCCTTTAAATGGCCCACTGGGTTATATATTTGGCAAATTCCCACTGGTTGGTGGAAGTTGGAAGCAGCCTAGTATCTACAATGTAAATGCAACCAACAGGGGCAGATGGTTGTGGGTTTTATTACTGGATTTATATACAGTCCTGCTTCTTGTGAGGATTTCACAGTTTCGCTGAAGTCTGTAACGGTAGATGAGGCAGATTAAAATACTTCAGAAGCTTACTCCCAAAAGAGAAAACGTATCATACAATGTCATTACCAAAAAGGATATAACTCTGTGTTATAAACCACACTAAAACAATTTCCTCCCTCATTTGGGTATGCTGTGTTTCAAAAGTAAGCGTAACAAGATGTAGGTTTTGGCGTCAGATTAAGTTTACCTGATTACTGATTAAATTAATTTTAAAAAAATGCTGAATTCATTGCAGTTTGGAGTATCTGTTCTTGTACTTCCTCCATACCATGTAGAAGAGCTGATGAAGTTGAGAGAGCATCCCTTGCCACCTAAGAGAAAGCTGTGGTGTTTCAAGCCAGAAACACATACAGAGGCTTTGAGAAGTAGCAGTTTCCTCAATTTTTCCATGGGATAGAGTCATTTTACCTCAATCTTCCCTCCATTTCCAATTAGGCTTATGTATGTGGTGTACTGTATGCATAATTGTATCCATGACATAGGAAATGTGCTGAGTTTTAAGATGTACAAGGACATACGTGTATATAGTTACTTTCATTAAAATAGCTGAGTTATAAGGCATTATGCCCAGTAAGGCGTCAAGTAAGCTATAGAATGGATTGTTTTATGAAGTCCTGGACACGCGAGAGGAACTTAGCTTTTGTATTTCCTTCAGAGAATCAGGTGCAATCGATAACATTGCCTAGTTGGCATTTTTTCTGAGAAGGTCCTTTTTCAACTGAGTTTAAGAAGTTAAGTTTAAACTTGCAGTATAAATGAATTAGCTCGGCAGGAAGGAGGGAGAAGTCCCTGGAGAAATCCTTCAACCCTCTGTTTCGACTGAAGCTGAAGCCCAGGGTATGCTTCTGTATGTGTGCCTGTGGTGTGGAGGCTCCGTCCTTCATCACAGCTCCTTTCTGTACACGAGAGTACGCAGAGTTGTGTTTACTGAGTCAAGTCTAATCCTAGCACAGCAAAAACAGTCACGTTGGTCCTCCAGGAGACTGCTTACATAGGGGATAATAAGTGGCATTGGTCCTTTTCTTAATGGCTGAGTAATACCTGGGCTAAGGGGGAGGTTGCCTGTGCCATGTTAAGACAGCTACTAAACATGAGGTTGGCATTAATTTATCCCTTTACACTATTGTATATGTGTCCTTTAGCCTTTCATTGATTCTTAACTTCTAACAAAACAATATAAAGTTATAATTCCTATAACTCTGCCTAGTTTCAGCATGGTGCTGATAGGGCACAATACACTGTATTTTATGAGAGCAGTAGGTCTAAATGCATGGAGGACAGGCACGCTTTATGAGCGGGAAAGATCTTTAGGTCAAGCCATCCGCTTCACACCACGTAGTGCTATCTCAGTGTGGGAACTCCTAACTACCTGTGGAGGTCACTCCTGCCTGATGTGTGAGGACTGATGCGTCTTTGGTGAGCAGCATGTGGGCATGAAATGGCTTGAGTCAGAAATCAGGAGCGGAGATACTTCTTTTCATGCTGGGAACAAGTATTTCGTAACAATAAGACAGATCAGATCAATGGCAGCTCTCTGTCTTTAGGTATGGTGACATATTCACAGAAATTTAGTCGCAGAATTAATTCCAGAAAGTACCTGTGGGTTTTTTCCAGGAATGCAAAAAATTAATTAAAAGATTAATATTTTCAGGCCATGGTTGGGGCAGACTATGTAAAAGACCACCAAGCGTGGCAAGGTGCTTTCTTGTCTTTGGATTTTATTGCCTAAACTCAAAAGCCTTATGGGGAACAGCCCTCAAAGCGGAAAGCAGCTGGGCCTGGCAAAGGATAAATGAAGTAAGTGGGGTTTTGAGAAGGGGTTTAAAAGAAAGCTGGACATGAATGGAGAAAAATGAGGGGGATAAGCAGGTGTCATAAAAAAGATAAATTCAAGCCTGAGAAGAAACAAAGCAGCCAAAAGTATATCCCGGGGAGAATGTAGGAGAAAGGTAGGGTACAGAAAGAACCGAGAATAGGGACATACGGTGAGGAAGAACAGGATGAGGGGCTTGAACTTCAAAAAGAAAGGAAAGGAAAGCAGTGAAGGGAACTGGGGCTCTGCCCTCACCGACCAGGGCACAGTCCCACAGGATCTCAGCAGAGCTGGGCGCTGGTAACGGGGTCCAGCGACAGCCCCACATGCAGCCAGGGGAGGAACCAGGTCCAGGGCCCAACCAGTCAGAGCAGCAGAAGATAGGGCTACAACACAGGTCCAAGGTCCACCCAAAAGATGGGGCCAGAGACAGGCACCCCTACAGCATAACCCAGGCCAGGTCTGGGAGCTCAGGGCTGAGCTACCTGGAGCTCCTGAGCCACGGGCAGAGGGTGTGAGTGGAGGTTCCAGGTGAGGCCACTCAGTGCCATTAAGGCCTATCAATGCCCTCAGGGTCCTGGCAGAGATTGACACGAGAGCAGAGACGTTACTGGGAATTATCCGGGAGACGGGGGATTCGAGGCAGTTGTAGCAAGGCGGTTTGGGCACCAAACACTAGATGCCAAGTCATGGAGGGTGAATGCCATCAAGTAGAATGGGAAGGAAGAAAGGCAAAGATATTTAAGAGAAATTTTTTTTTGGGAAGTGGCCCCCAACACAGCCACGGAAGAAAGCTGTATGAGGATAGAGGTGACATGGAAGGAAAGGGTCGTTACTGTTCTCAGGAGGATGGTAAAACTGGTAATGATGAAGAGCAAAGGGGCGAGATAGTGTAATGGTCAGGAAAGTGGTGCAGGGACCGTATCAGTGTTCTTCTTCCACCAGCATTATCAGCAGCCAAGTTCAGAGTTTTATTGTGAGACTGTTGTTGAGTTATTGGAAGCAAAAAATACCCACGAATTTCATGCATAACAAAACAAGGCTCTTAGTCTTGCCTAATCCAGCGAGGACTGCAAGAATTGTCTTGACCTTTCTAAAGCAGTTCGTTGCTAGTCTTGAATGAGGTTCAAGATGGTGTCAGATTATGAAAAAAAAAAAATATGTTTCTACGGGGGTCGGAAACTGAAAATGGCAGTATATTTAGACATGTTCAGCTCTCTTTTAATCTTGATGTAGTAAGGCATATTGGACAAGGTACCGGCTGACTGGAGTTTGGCTTTCTACTCTCCACTATGTCATTAGCCTGTGCTGTTTATGACCTACTTCTGTTTATCTCAGTGCCCCTCATGTAAACTGGAAATATATACGCCTGTCTTCATTATAGGGTAATCTGTAGTCTGGTTATAGGAGTAAAAATCATTTATAATCATAAGATTAGTACTGGCATGCTGTAGTCACAATAGCTACTGAAAGGCCATGCCTACTTAATAAGCTGCTTAACTAACTGGGTATTTTGGGCTACATTTATACAAAGAGACTGTAGATGTAAAGCGTAGATATAATAATTAGGAAGAACATAATTGTCTAAATAACCCAACTGCTCTTGCTTCTTGCAGGAAGCTTGATGTGTTCCTTGTATCAGTGGAGACTGCAATTCACTGAAGGGATGCTCGAAAATCTGTGCAGTTATAAAAAGAAATGGCTGAGCCAAATATTTTGTAAAAACAAAGTAAGATTTGAAAAGAGAGACCCTGAATTAAATGAGGCAACCCATTATGTGTGTGGCTGGAGTCTACGGTGTAGGGAGGGAGCCAGACTCCTGCATTTATTTAAGTCTGCTTACTATATAATTCAGAGTAGTGAGGTGAACTAAGGATGAAGCATTAGCTTCAGCATAGAATTTTTATTCTGATCACTGGAGCCTAAAGTTATTAAAAGAACAAACACAATGATGACATCCAAGGGGACTGGCACACATATAAATCTGGATATGCTCCCTATTTCTCGCAAAGCATATGTATGGATCTGTGTACCGCCTGCTTTTTATATTAACTAGGTTTGCTGCAGCTGTTGCTCTGAAAAGGACCATTTAACACTCTGGGGAAAGAGAAGCTGCAGAAATCCTCAAATTATCATCTATTAAGAAAAATACATTTTAAATAAATTGCTTGTTTCTGTGGTTAAAACTCTTGTCCCTTGAATAAGAACGAAGAACTATCGCTTTGCTAGTTCTAGACCTTTCCTAGCTTGCAGCTAATCGACTTACAGTGCCATAAAAGATTTAGTAGCAGCTTATTCTTCCTCTTCCTCTAGTCCTTCAAAATGATGAGAATCTATTTTCATGATAGGTAGGGATGTGAATACTTTCTGAAGAACAAAAGCCCATAGTCTTTACATTTAACTAGTATATGTGATTTTCAGATTGGCTTTTATGAAAATATTTTGAGCATCAGGTAGCTCAGCATCACCTATTATCTGTGCACACGAATGCCATAACTCTCGATCTTTCAACTGACTGATAGCGATGTGTATATGTTATACAAAGTGTATTAGATTTCATCTGACAATCTCAACTTCAGTGTTGTCAATGCAGAGTACCTTATGGAGTCTGCGGTTTTTAGAGGTGTCAGCAGAAAAAAAAAACCAAACAGGTTCTTCCGGTCCAAAAGGATAGGCCACTAACCCTTGGGGAGGCTCTCCTAGTGTATTGCCAGCCTCCAAAACTGTCCTGCCATCCGTCTTCCTGGCATTGATGCCTTGTTCTTTTTTCAGGCTCTGCCCGCCCCCTTAGCCCTGCTGCCTGGGACTGAGGGTTCCCCCCTCTCTTCCCTCTTGTCCCTCTCCAGCTCCCAGTTTTAGCCTACTGGGAACCCTGTTGGCTTCTTCTTGTGTCTCCATTTCCTTCTTTCTTATCTTCTAGTGGTATCACCATCCAAACAGCTGTCAGTCAGCTTCCAGGCTAACATATTTTTATATGTCACTACATGCCATCTCTGTACCTTTGCCAGGTGCTCCTGCTGTTCCCGCTCTGGTTTCTTCGGTTTCTCTTCTGCCTTCAGCTTCTTCCTCTTCTGCGTAAGTTCACTGCCATATCCATAACTGAAAGGGAGTGACTTTCAGTAGTGCCCTAAGACACTATCTCTAATACCCACAGATTAAAGAAAGCCCCATGATCTGGGCAATCAGGGACTTGGTTCTCTCACTTTAATAATTCACAAGATTTTAGATTTTTTTTTTTAAGGTAGAGACATTAAAAGTCTTGGAGGTATGATACAAAATAAAGCATAGATGTATTAAAGAAAGATTGTGTCAGACTAATCTGTTAATCTCCTGAGACGGCAGCTGGTTTCCCTGGGAAGGGAAATGCAGCAGATATCGTCTGTCTTGACTTTCATAAACTGCCACTGGGGAAAGTATATGTGAAGATTTGGATTAATAGAAGAATTACCGAATTGATAGGAAACTGGCTAGAGAGAAAACAAGATTGCATTGAAAAGGGAAGCACTGGGCCAGAGGGGACTTTACACACCGATGATTTTTTGATGATGCCACAAAAATTGAGTGCGTGCCAGTGAAATTTGTCATTGCCATTTTTTGGGAATATTTTTTTTTTTTTTAGGGGGATAAATATGAAGGCTCTGTAGTGGCAGGACATTTTAATTGTAAATATTTCTGTCTCGCTTACTAGCTGTTCTTTGACTTTGCTCCTTGAGTTGGCTTGTTCCGATGCTGCGGCAGTCCGGCATCACTTCCTGGCCATTGGGAGGTCCTCGGATAGGACTGCACCGGGAAAATGAACACAGGAGGATTTTTAGTAGGGACAGCCCCACCGCTGGATTGTCTGCTGTTACAGTCCCACTCCTGACCAGCTGTTTGAACAGAACAAATTTTAAGGGAGTTTTTACCCTGATTTGAGGAATTAAATGGAACACAATTATGAATCAATAAGAAAGGAAAAAAATATGCTTCTGCATCGTCTTAACCTACTACTGATTTTTCCAGTATTTTCAGTATGGACAGAATAACTCACAGGACAGAGAATTTTAAACGAGTAACTTAATTAAAAATCGTTTTGGTGTGATGACAATGCTTCATTATCAGTGCCCAACTGGATTTCTGCTTCCTTTCTATACTATTTTGTGGGTTTGTCTCATTCTTGGAGAATAAGAAGCCAGCTTTGTTTCATTTTTTTCTTCAGTGAATGCGTTCTCATGAAGGGAAACAACAGACTAAAACCTGTGCTTAATGCTATCAGTAGCAGCAGAACATAGGAACATAAAGTCACTTTTCGATGTAGAAGGAAATCAGAAGTTCTCCTTCAGTCCAGCCTAGGACCAAAATCCATCAGGGTATTTTTTTTCCAGTGGATATTTTCTGCTTGCTTTCTAAAAGCTTGGCTTGAGTGGAAGTGCTTTGCGTTGTGATCTGAAGCAAACGTGAAAGGCGCAATCACAGTCCTCCGGTGGAAAACACCTGGTGAACCAGCAAGACCACCTCGTCTTCCTTTACCTCTCCCAGGCCTGTAGGTAAATAATGTCCCAGCTTTGCCAGGCTAACCAAGTACGTACCAGCAAGCAAAACGTACGCAGAGGAAAGGGCGAATAAAAAATGGATGGCTGCAATGAGGTCCCCATCTAAGAGGAAAGGTTTCACGGGTAGGTGCATATAGAGAAAAATCACTGTAGGGCACCAGAGCTGTCAGAGCATCCAGAAGCATCAGAGGATTTGTGGTGAGGAATCAAGTGCAAAAGCTGGAAATGGTGTCTGTCTGCTCTCCTGCTTTAAGTATGTGCCAGCTTTTTTAATCTCTCGTCTCTCAGTCTTCTCTAGTGTGCACTTTATTTAAAAGTTTAATATTACAATATTCACACATTAATCCTATATCCAATTCTGCCTGTTCTTGTGAAAGTATAAAATCAATTTCTATAGCACAGCTGAAAAGCAAAAATTGTTGGGTTACCATACTGTTGTGTGCAATAAAAATATAGCATTATCTAGGGAAGTCTGTGGTTGATTAGAGCGTAAATACCAACCCCCCAACTCGT